>NC_045448.1:97857185-97892861 GCF_002776525.5 Piliocolobus tephrosceles
TTTATTTATTTATTTATTTATTTATTTATTTATTTATTTATTTATTTATGTGCTTATTTATTTTTACAGACAGAGTCTGACTCTTTTGCCCAGGCTGTCTTCGCACTCCTAGGCTCAAGCAATCCTCTCAGCTCAGCCTCCCAGGTAGCTAGGACTATGGGTGCAGGCCACCGAACCCTGCTAGGTTGCCAATTTAAACATAATGTAAAGCATGCCTGATGGGCTGAGATGCTCCTGACCAAGGCCAGTGTGCAAGAAAACACAAGGTCCCTGGGGAAAGAGAAGAAATTGCCTGACGTTCCCAGCAGGGTGTCAAGGTAGGCCTTCTATGAGAGGATAACGATATCCCCTCATTCCAGTGCCCCAGGGACAATTCATCCCACTCTCTCCACTCCAGTTACCTGGCAGGATTTTGAAGTACCCAACACCTTGGGCTCAGTTATTTTGCCGTGAAGTCCCATGATTAAACTTAACACAGACACACACTAGCTCTTTCCACCAGCTAGGAAATAAACCAGGCTTTCGGCATCACAAACATTAGCATAATCCAGCTTTCATACTGACTACAAGTTGGAGAGATGGAATGTATAAAGGCAGCTTGCAGTTATATAAGCTGTCTGCTCCTTAGCTGACACTAATTAAAATCTTGATAAGCAATATTGTTTGCAAATCTGGTTTAAAAAAAACTACAAAATATTAAATTTAAGTCAAAAACCAAACACACCACAGCATATCACATAATTATTTTAAAATTTAAAATATTGATTTAAATGTCAAAAAGCCACCCCAGTTAGATTTACAGAGGTTTTTGATCATTGTTTGATGAGTATCATGGGTTTTTTAGAAATTACGCAAAGTACAGGGAACATTTTACGTTTTTTACAATATCTCTGAGGAACCACCTTAACAGCTCTCCAAAGGGAACAAAGGGAAATGGAAAGAAGCGATCCACAAAATAAGGGAAATTATAACCCAAATTTAAAGTGCCCAGAAATGCCATGGATAAATAAAAAGATATCCTAGATTTCGTGTGAAAATACAGTTTCACAGGAGAGATCTCTACAGAGAAGTTAACCTACTTGTCTAAAGAATTACACTATTTTTTCAAATATCCATAAGAAAGAATACAGGATCCCAGGCTGGGTGCGGTGGCTCACGCCTGTAATCCCAGCACTTTGGGAGACTGAGGCGGAGGATCACAAGGTCAGGAGTTCAAGACCAGCCTGGCCAGCATGGTGAAACCCCGTCTCCACTTAAAAAAAAAAGAAAAAAAAAAAATTTAGCCAGCATGGTGGCACATGCCTGTAGTCCCAGCTACTTGGGAGGCTGAGGCAGGAGAATCACTTGAATCCGAGAGGCGGAGGTTGCAGCGAGTCGAGATCGCGCCACTACACTCCAGCCAGGGCAACAGAGTGAGACTCCGTCTCAAAAAAAGAAAGAAAGAAAGAATACAGGATCCCATAACTAGCTATTGATTTCCCATGAAAGAAAAGAGAAGCGTCAGTGATAAGACACGATCAAGAGATTCTGCTGCGGCCCTGTTTGTATGACCTCGTCTGCGTAGGTTTCGGATGGAGGCTGGGTTGCCCGTGTAGCAGTCCCCCACAGGCCTGAGCAAAAAGCAACTGAGCTGTGGGAGAGTCCCATGAAATCTGAATGTCTTGTGGCCTTAGCCTGAGCTCGCTCCTCCTGTGTAGCGGATTACAGCCAGAGCCAGGATGCCCCGTGTCAAGTCTCTCCCACGCCACTGACCTCTGTGTGGTCTTGGGCAAGTGGCTTAACCTCTCTTAGCTTTAGTTCTTTCTCTGTGCAACAGGTATATTGAAAGTCCCCCACTTCCTAGTGTTACAGTGAGGATTAAATGAGATGACATATGTCTACAAGAGCAGCTGGCACTTAGTACGTGCTCAGTAAAAAAAGAGTTTTCATTGTTATTTTGGTTGGCAACAATTGCCGATGCTGCAAAATAAAGTTCAAACCCTGTCATTCCTCACAAGAACTACTGAGCTCGGGAACGAATGGAATGCATTCAAAGCTGACAAACACCAGCCTGGAGCAGAGAATATGAGATGAAGCAGTGGAAAGTCTGAGTATGATCAGGGTCTTATGTCACAAGGTTGCTGGGGCTCCGTCCAAGGCAGGAACAAAGAAAGCAGGCCTGGACATAGGAGCCAACCATGCCATGGCTGGCCGTTGGCCTGGCTGTCTCTGAGCATAGGCCTCTGTGCACCCATTGAACCAATAAGCCATCCCAACTTCTCACATTCTATGACCTGCAGTTGGATATGGGAAGGATGGGAGGCCCCATCAGGGAACCCCATTGTGAATATAAGGATTCACTGAGTCAGGAGACAGAAGACAGGACGCAAGGGAGCTATGGCCTGACACTGTCCCCACCCTGAGCCATGCAGATTATTGTTGTCATCAGGGAAGACAGCAGGCTCCTCACTATGAGTGGCTCTGAAATCCAGTTCAAAAGCAAATCCTGAGAAGTAGCCAATTTACCCCAAACCTGCTATTCTCCATTCATCCCCTATCTTGACATGAGAGAGACGAGAGTAGGCAAAGGAATAAAAGCCTGAACTTACGAGCATGTTCAGGGCATATGGATAAATGTACTAAAGTATAAGGCATATTGAGGGACAGAGAATAGAAAGGGCATGCTAGGACAGATTGTCAAGGGCCTTGACTGCCACATTATAACAGTTAGATTTCCTATGGCAGGTCACAGAGAAGTCATTAAAGTATCAACGCCATCTGTCCACTCTCCAAAGTCAAAACAAGGGTACATTTTCCCGTCTTCTATCATTGGGTCCCTACCCTAGTATAAGACAGAAGTAACGAGTTGTATAACTTAGCAGGTTTGAGCCACCACAGGAGAAGGTGCTGGAAGCTACATCAGCCACCACAAAATAAGTCAGAATCCAAAGAAACACACCACTGCCCAGTCAGTGCAGGACCAGTGGAAACAGCACTATCAGAACGTGTGGGTGACAGGATGCTCTGAGGGAGAGGCCATGTGCCAGGGGAGCGATGGCACTGAGCAGAGCCAGGGCCACCAGGGCCCCCTAACCAGGGCCCTCCGTGCAAAGGAAGTGTGGGTATCAGCCCTGATTGCCTGAGATTTCTCTATAAGACATCACCTCCATGTGAAACACAAATGATTTCAGCCTAGAGGCCTCATATGAAAAGGTTATTTATCTTTCAACATAATTCTCACCCAGACAAGAGAATAACCCTTCCTTAATAAGGAACTTACTGTCTTAAAAGAACAAATATATTGGGGTGTGCAATGATTCAACTCTGGAAACATAAAAAGATAATCTGACCTTCAAATTCCCCACTGAGACTGTGGCTCAAGAACAGAGGATTACAATAAAAAGGAAAAAGAAACTATGGTTGCAGAAGGTAGTTATCCAGCTCTCTAAGCTTCCGTGTCGCTTAACAGCACAATCATTTAGAGAATCCTTCCCGCTTCTTTGGGAAGGCATTTGTACAAAGCTCCAGGGGCTCCAGCAATAAAACAAGCTAAGAAAAATATTGAGCATTAGGTGTGTATCTGCTGGACTAGATATAAATAATAAAGCAAAGGCATATTGATTATTCTCAAAACCTGACATAAATACAATTAGCTGTGTCCACCTCTGGCTTTTTTTTTTTCTGTTTCTGCCAGACATGTTTTACTGTTGTGCTTGCTAGTGAAATGGTATTAAGTTGGGCTCCTCTTGGCAATAAGAAATAATGAAGATGGCAAACTTTCCCATTTCAGGACTTCTATGTCAAGTTTTTGTTGTTGTTGTCTTTTTTAATGAATGCTTGATTTTAAAAGGAAAATCTTTGTCCTCTGCTGCGCACGGCTGAGTGCACAAGTGCTCATTAAGAGCACACAATGCACATTCTCTCCTCCTAGACCATCAAAGTACCCGCATTTGTAAACAGCAAAGAAGGATGGCAGTCAAATAAAGAACTCTTTTATGTCACAAAAGAATGTTGCAGCTTTGAACCCAACAGATGAGATGGCTTGCATTGCAGCAGTTACATGCATATCCCAACATTTATTTTAAAAGCAGAGTCCTTGGAGCAATCTAAATGCATCTTTTCAGCAGAGCTCTGCTGGGGGGCACCAAAATGCGAGGGAAAGCCTTATCCCATCTGAATTCCTTGAGCTAATTACTACAGGGCCATTCATCTCTCTCCTACTGTCATTTCCATAACAAGGTAAGAAGGCTTACCAGAAAAATTAAGACTTGGGTATCAAAAACAAAAGCTTATTTTTATTAAGATGTGCAGACTGCTTTCCAAGGTAACTTTTATGTTACGCGTAGGGAAGTCGAAAAGATAGATGTGAGCCGAATTTAGTGAGAAAAGATTCACAAGATCAAGAAAGAAAGACAAATACCTGGAAACGGTCCGTGTTGTATATAACCTCCACCGAGTGGGGGAGGGGCTTTCCCGTGGGCAGTGCTGCAGTCCCAGCTTTCGAGGGCTCGGGAGAATGGGGCATGGACTCTGCTCCTGGAACAGGGTCAGCTCCCTGGCACCATCCCCACATCCTGAGCTGGCCTGACCACACCCACAAGCCACGCAAGGGTGCTGCAGCCAGCGCCTCCTTTTGCAGGGAAACAGGTTGTGCGGGAGAGTTTCTGTCAATCTTTTGTCTCCACGGGTTTAAATCCCCTTTCTCTGTCTCCTTACCGCTTCTGCACACATCCAGAAATATTTAATTAATGTTAGGTTACAAAAATTTTAAGTAAATGAGAACAAGATGGGAGGATGGCCCTCATGAACAAAGGAATACATTCTTTAAATAAATAAATAAATAAATTTTTAAAAAGTCTGTAACACTCTAGAATAAATGTATATTTAGAGAGCTGACCTCATGTATTCCCAAAAAGGACATACTCCCAAAAAATATACTACTTACATGCTTCCAAAAAAAAAATCTGAGGGGATTTTAAAGGCTCCTTATTGCATATAGCAGTAGTTTTTGATTTCCTTTTTAAATCGTTTAACTCATTTGAATCATTTGCTCAACAAATATTGATATTTTGTGCCAGGTTCTATTCTAAGTTTTGGAGATGGGGAGAATGCTGGAAGAGAGGGGAAGAAGCGGGGCATAGTGCAGAGGGAGGGGAAAGGTAGAGGGCCAGGCCATGAGGGACTCTGGCTAAGAGGGTGTGGGCTTTTATTGTGAGAGCTGAAACACCACAGAGCGGTCTTGAACGTGCCACTCTGTTGAGGCTGGATCATAGTCTAAGGATGGAGCCTGGGATATGGGTTGTAGATATGGAATATTTCAGGAAAGCCTAGTGCAATCCACACAGGATCAGCAGTGCTTTTCTGTCTACCCAGCAGAGGAGAGCAGAAAGCTGAAGAGTTCACCTGTTACCTCCTCAGAACATTTCTGTCAGAATTCCCAAGGGGTATAAGAGCACATTCTGAAAACACCGACCAAAAGGATGCCTCCAGGTTCACAGGTCTAGCTATACAAACCAAAATGCAGTGAGTCTGTCTTCAGGATTATCCTAAGTTTCTGTCTTGAATGATTTTTTTCCTGCAATAAAGCTATATTCCATATGCAAAAATAAATATATGCATATTTAGAGTTACGTATATAGTTTTGTTATTGAATAAAAATTATTTGAAGTATGAAAAAAATCTATCTCCATATTCAAGGCTCTTCACCATTTGGCTTCAACCCCCATGTCTATTTTTTCTCACACCTGCGCCTATCTAAGTATTGTTGCTCTATCCACTTGTGGGTAGTGAACGCCCAGGGGCCCTGCCACAACATCCTCACTCTTGTGTCCCATCCGAGACACAGTTCATTTCCCATGCTGGTGCCTCTGCACTTTCCTGAACCTTCACACTGGCCTCTAGCTCCACTGGCTTCATGCCTTGATTGATCCCTCCTATTATAACACACATGGTAGTCCAGACCCCTCAGTTCAATCACCACATCTACTTGTATTTGATCATCAGACATCAGTTTGGCTATATTAACCTCCAAGTCTGTTTTCTCAACTAAGTTTTAAGTTAGACAAGATGTCATACACTTCTTTGCAATTCCCATGTAGTTTGCTTATAATGCATCTTCAATAAAAAATATCATGACTGTTACAAAATTCTGAAAGCCAGAGGGATGGTGAAAATCATCTAATTAGTGCTTCTTAACCTCTAGTGAGCAACCCTCCTAGCTTAAATCAGGAAGAATTAAAACCCTGAACAGATGACTAACAAGCAGCAAGATTGAAATGGTATAAAACAAAAGCAAAAACAAAAACTACCAACAACACAACAACAAAAAAGCCCAGGACCAGACAGATTCACAGCTGGATTCTGTCAGACATTCAAAGAAGAAACGGTATCAATCCTACTGAAACTATCCCGCAAAATAGAGAAAGAGTGAATCCTCTCTAAATCATTCTTTGAAGCCAGTATCACCCTAATACCACAACTAGGAAAGGACATAACAAAAAAAGAAAAACTACAGGCCAATATCCCTGATGAACATAGATGCAAAAATCCCTAACAAAATACTAGCTAATTGAATCCAACAACATATCAAAAAAATAATCCACCATGATCAAATGGGTTTCATACCAGGGATGCGGGTATAGTTTAACATATGCAAGTCAATACATGTGATACACCACATAAACAGAATTAAAAACAAAAATCATAGATCATCTCAATAGATGCAGAAAAAGCATTTAAAAAAGAAAATTACACCATCCCTTTAACCCTTAGAACAATTGAATTGAATTGAATTCATGGAGATGGAGAATAGAATAATGGTTATCAGAGGCTAGGAAAAGTAGTAGGGGACCAGGAGTTTTGTGGGGATGGTTAATGGGTACAAAAATAAAATAGAAATAATAAATAAAACAAAGACCTAGTATTTGGTAGCACAACATGGGAACTATAGTCAATAAGACTTTAATTGTACGTTAAAAAATAACTAGAGTATAATCAAATTATTTGTAACACAAAGGATAAATGCTTGAGGGGATAGATAAAAATTATTTTTAAAACATTTAATTTTATTTAAAAAATAATATTTATATGACACATTGGATAAATGGATATGATTACCTGCAGTTTGGAGTTCTGACTACCCCAGCTAGGCATTACCCAGCTTTCTGTGTAACTCAGAATTAAACAAGACCCCAATTTTATTTTATTTTTCCACTTTGCAAAACCAATTATTAAATAGTTTATTCTATTTTCAAAGATTTCTAATGCTTCCTCTATTAAATACCAGGGTCATTTATATGCTTAGGTCAGCTTCCTGAGTTGCCATTCTGTTCCATTATTATATTTATCTATTCTGTATTTCTATTTATTGATCTAATAATGACAGTGTTATAATATCTTTTCATGTGTAGTAGGGTAAATCCTCCTTTTGCTTTCCTTTAAGATTATTTTTAAATTTATTCTGATGCATACATTTTAGGATCTATTGCTCAAATTTCATAAATAATCTTATTGGGATTTTTAAAAATTCGATTTGGATTTACAGATTAATTTGGCTGAGAATTAATATGATTATCATATTGAATCTTCCCACTAACGAATATCATATATTTTGCCATTTATTTAGATTTTATTTTATGTTCTTTGATACTATTTAATAATATAATCTGTAAAGGTACTGTATTTCTTTTTAAAACTTCTTTTTCATAGATACTTTATAATTTGTGTTACAGCAACACAACGCAGACTAAGACAGGTTCCTATTATTTTTTCCTATTTGATTGTGTTGCTATAACATTTTTCATGTTTTTTAACATGTGAATTTAATCCTTAATGTTCTGCAGTTCCATTGTGAGAGATATAAGTAAAGATTTGTATCAGTTTGTCAGGATACATTGTCAAGATACATTCAAATGGAGAAGGTTTTATTTAAAAAAAAAAATTGTTGAAAACTCTTAGCCATTAGTTCTTTACATACTACTTCTTCAGTTGCGCTAGTCAGTACATTTAGACACATGCAGGAGTCTCTCAATTTGCCTCAATGTCTCTTGACATCATGAACATATTTTTATCTCTTTATCTCTCTGGGATGCTTTTAATCTTTATATTTCGTCTTTATATTTCAATCTACTATTTCACTCTGTGAGTGTCTAAATGAAGTTTTGCTACATTTAAGTTTTTCTTCTAAGTTGATGAGTACATTTTCACTAATCAATAATGTAACTTATTATTGGACTGCTTTATTTAATAATTTTTCACAATTATGATATTATGCATCTTTTTGTGTTTTAGCATCTGTGTATCTTATATATGTGATATAATTCTAAAGTATCTCTACGAACAAAAGAAGGCAGCAAAGGAGAAACAAAAGAATAAATCTACCTGTATATTGATCTATTCTTTGCAAACTTTTGGTCTCCCAATTGTCAGCTTGTTGGCTATATTAAAATTAGAGTATACTACACATTTACATTCCCCTCTGGCATTTCATAGTCTTCAAATGCTTTGGTTTGTATTGCTTTGTAATATGCAGTGACATCACTGGTCCCTAATGTAGTTAACTATTTTTCTATTTTTGTGTTTTAATTTGTTTCCAACCTTTTACTTTACTATGTATTGGATTATTTCTTTAGGATAAATTTTTAGGGCAAAATCACTGGATTAAAAGATTGGAACATATTTTATTTATCTCAATACAAGTCATTATCTAGCCATTTGGAGATAAATGAAACAAAGTTATATTTCCATAGCTAGTGTTTGAGAGTTAACTGTACCTTCACCGGTACTGACATGATTTTTAAATTTTGCTTGTTTTGAAATGGAAAAAATGGTGCCTGGTGATTATTTTAATTTGCATGCCATTGATTATTGATGAAGGAACCTGTGTTTGTGTTTACTAACAATTTCACATTGTTTTTCTTCTCTGAATTTTCTATTTACAACCTTAGAATATTTTTAAGTGGTGTTTTACAGTTTTTCCTGTAACCATCTGTGGGCTTTGTATATCATTAATTGTCTCAACAATTTTATGTCAGAAAGAATTGTTTTGATAATGCGAGTGTAGAGGACTATATGCTCTTGCAAATGAAGCAGGCCATTCCCCCATTAATATTATAATCCTGCTCTCCCAAACGAAGCAGGGCATTCCCCCATTAATATTATAAGTCCCGCTCTTGCAAAGGAAGCTGGGCATTCCTCCTCTGCAAACAGGGAGGACAAAGGAGCCTACAAGACTGGCCCCAGTTGCAAATAGCAGACCCTGGGGGCTTGTTTATATGTAAACATCTTGGAAATTCAGAAAGTCAGGGAAAGGTCAGAAAAACAACAGTGTGTCTTGTGACTTGGTAACATTCCACAAACGACAGTATAAAATAAAGCGGAGCGTGTCGTTGGGGCGGCCGCCATATTTGTCTTGTCTTGTGTTGTCTTGTGTGTTCATTACTTTGTTCAGGAAACACGCGGACCCCAACATGTGAGGATGGAACAAACTAAGACATATATCTTAGAGCAGTGCCTGCCTCACAGTAAATCGTCAACGGTTGTTAGCTATTTTTTAATATTCACATAACATTTTTATTGCTACACTGCAATTGTGTATGTTTATGGTATATCCTTTGATGTTTCAATACATGTATATACACACACACACATATAATAATAATCAAATTAGGGCAGTTAGTGTATCTATCACCTATGCACTCATTATTTCTTTGTGGTGAAAATGTTAAAAAGCCTCTCATCTAGCTATTTGGTAATAAACAATGCCTTATTGTTAACCACGGTCACATTACAACATAGAACACCGGGATTTATTCCGCTTGTCTAATTATAGTGTTTTACCCTGTTACCAACCTCTCCTCATCCTCCCCTTCCTCTCCTTTTCAAAGTCTCTGGTAACCACTGTTCTACTCTCTGCTTCTATATCAACTTTGGGTTTTGTTTTGTTTCATTTTGTTTTAGATTCCACATATGAGTGAGATCATGTAATATTTGTCTTTCTGTGTCTGGTTCGACTTACTTCACTTAACATGATATTCTTCAGAGTCATTCATATGGTCACAAATGATAGGATTTAATTCTTTTTTGGTCAAATAGTATTCCATTGTGTGTATATATATACCATATTTGCTTTATCCATTCATCTATTGCTGGATACATAGGTTGATTCCATATCTTGGCTATTGTAAATAGTGCTGCAATAAATATGGGAGGGCAACTTTTCCACATACTGGTTTCATTTCGTTGGGATACATATCCAGTAGTGGGATTGCTGGATCTTATGGTAGTTCTAGTTTCAATTTTTTGAGGAACCTCCATATTGTCTTCCATAATTGCTGTACTAATTTACAATTCCACCAACAATGTGTAAGTGTTCACTTTTTACCATATCTTCACCAAGACTTGTTTTCTTTTGTCTTTTTGCTAATAGCCATTGAACTGGAGTGAGGTAGCATTTCTTTGCGGGTTTTATTTGCATTTCCCTGATGATTAGTGACATTTAGCATTTACATATTATAGATATAGAAATAGATACAGAAGTAGGTGCATGTCATTTATATATCTTCTTTATAAAATGTCTGTTCAGATCTTTTGCCAATTTTTATATTTATTTTTATTTTCATTTGGTGGCACTTTAATTTATTTGATTTGTTTAACTTTTATTTTAGTTTTGAGAGTACATATAAAGGTTTGTTGCATAACTAGACACATCTCAAAGGGTTTGTTGTACATGTTATTTCATCTCCCAGGTAATAAACCCAGTACCCAATAGTTATCTTTTCTGCTCCTCTCCCTCCTCCCACTCTCCCCTTAAGTAGACCCCAGTGTCTATTGTTTCCTTCTTTGTGTTCCTAAGTCCTCATCATTTAGCTCCAACTTATAAGGGAAAACATGTTGTATTGGTTTTCTGTTCCAGCATTACTCTGCTAAGAATAATAAACCTCCAGCTACATCCACGCTGCTGCGAAAGAAATGATCTTGTTCTTTCTTATGGCTGCATAGTATTCCATGGTGTATATGTACTACATTTTCTTTATTCAATCTGTCATTGATAGGCATTTAGGTTGATTCCATGTCTTTGCTATTGTGAATAGTACTGCAGTGAATATTCACATACATGTGTCTTTATGGTAGAATGATTTATATTGGTCTGGGTATATACTCAGTAATGGAATTGCTGGTTGAGATGCTAGTTCTGCTTTTAGCTCTTTCAGGAGTCACCATACTGCTTTCCACATTGGTTGAACCAATTTACATTCACACCAGCAGTGTGTAACTGTTCCCATTTCTCTGTAACCTCACCAGCATCTGTTATTTTTTGACTTTTTAATAATAGCCATTCTGACTAGTGTGAGATGGTAAGTACCTCATTGTGGTTTTGATTTGCATTTCTCTAGTGTTCAGTAATATTGAGCTTTTGCTCATATGCTTGTTGGCTGCATGTATGCCTTCTTTTGACAAGTGTCTGTTCATGTCCCTTGCCCACTTTTTCATGGGATTGTTTGATTTTTCTCTTGTAAATTTAAGTTTCTTATAGATGTTGGATATTAGATCTTTGTCAGATGCATAGTTTACAAAAAATTTCTCCCATTCTGTAGGTTGTCTGTGTTTGGTAATTTCTTTTGTTGTGCAGAAGCTCTTTAGTTTAATTAGATCCCACTTGTCAATTTTTGCTTTTGTTGTGGTTGGTTTTGATGTCTTTGTCATGATATCTTTACTCATTTATATGTCCAGGATGGTAATGCCTAGGTTGTCTTCCAGGGTTTTTACTAATTTAAGGTTTTACATTTAAGTCAAATTCATCTTGAGTTGATTTTTGGATGTGGTGTAAGGAAAGAGTTCGGCTTCAATCTTTTGCATATGGCTACCCAGTTATCCCAGCACCATTTATTGAACATGGAGTATTTTCCTCATTGCTTATTTTTGCAAGATTTGTCGAAAATCAGATGGTCATAGATGTGTAGCCTTATTTCTGGGGATCTCCATTCTGTTCCATTATTCTATATGCCTGTTTTTGTACCAATACCATGCTGTTTTAGTTACTTGTAGTATAGTTTGAAGTCAGGTAGCCTTCAGTATAGTTTGTAGTATAGTTTAGCCTTGTAGTATAGTTTGAAGTCAGGTAATGTGATGCCTTCAGCTTTATTCTTTTTGCCTAGGATTGCCTTGGCTATTTGGGACCTTTTTTTGGTTCCATATGAAATTTAGGCCGGGCACGGTGGCTCAAGCCTGTAATCCCAGCACTTTGGGAGGCCGAGACGGGCGGATCACGAGGTCAGGAGATCGAGACCATCCTGGCTAAAACGGTGAAACCCTGTCTCTACTAAAAAATACAAAAACCTAGCCGGGCGAGATGGCGGGCGCCTGTAGTCCCAGCTACTCGGGAGGCTGAGGCAGGAGAATGGCGTAAACCCGGGAGGCGGAGCTTGCAGTGAGCTGAGAACCAGCCACTGCACTCCAGCCTGGGCGACAGAGCGAGACTCAGTCTCAAAAAAAAGAAAAAAAAAAGAAATTTAAATTAGTTTTTTTCCTAGTTCTGTGAAAAAATGTTGGTAGTTTGATAGGAATAGCATTGAATCTGTAAATTGCTTTGGTCAGTATAGCCACTGTAATGATATTGGTTCTTCCTACTTACGAGCTTGGGTTGTTTTTCCATTTGTTTGTGTCTTCCCTGATTTCTTCGAGTGGTGTATTGTAATTGTTATTGTAGAGATCCTTCACTTCCCTGGTTAGTTGTATTCCTAGGTATTTCATTCTTTTTATGGCAATTGTGAATGTCTTTCTAATTTGTCTCTTGGTTTGGCTTTTATTGGTGTATAGGAATGCTAGTGATTTTTGTACATTGATTTGGTAGCCTGCAATTTTGCTTAAGTTGTATATTAGTTGGAGGAGCTTTTGTGCTGGGACTATGGGATTTTCTAGATATAGAATCATGCCCTCTGAAAACAATTTGACTTCTTCTCTTCCTATTTGGATGACTTTTATTTCTCTCTGTTACCTAATTGCTCTGGCCAGGACTTCCAATACTATATTGGATAAATGTGATGAGAGAGGACACCCTTGTCTTGTGCCAGTTTTCAAGAGAAATGTTTCCAGCTTTTGCTTATTCACTATAATGTTGGGTGTGGGTTTGTCATAGATGACTCATTATTTTGAAGTATGTTTCTTCAATACCTCTTTATGGTGACTTTTTAACATGAAGGAGTGTTAAATTTTATCAAAAGGTTTTTGGCATCTATTGAGATAATCATATGGTTTTTGTCTTTAGTTCTGTTAAAATGATGAATCACATTTATTGATTTGCATATGTTGAACCAACCTGGCATCCCAGGGATGAAGCCTACTTGATCATGGTGGATTAGCATTTTGATGTGCTCCTGAATTTGGCTTGCAAGTACTTTGTTGAGAATTTTTGCATTGATGTTCTTCAAGGATATTGGCCTGAACTTTTCTCTTTTTTTGTTATGTCTTTTAGCCTCATTGAATGAGTTGGAAAGGAGTCCCTCCTTCTCATTTTTTGCAATAGTTTCTGTAGGAATTGTACCATCTCTTATTTGTACATCAAGTAGAATTTAGTTGTGAATCTATCAGGTCCAAGGCTTTTATTGGTTGGTAGGCCATTTATTACAGATTCAATTTTGGAGCATGTTATTGGTATGTTCAGGGAATCATTTTCTTCCTGGCTCAGTCTTGGAAGGGTGGATATATCCAGGAACTTATTCATCTCTTCTAGGTTTTCTAATTTGTGTGCACAGAGGTTTTCATGGTAGTTTCTGATGGTTGTTTTTATTTCTGTGAGATTAGTAGTAACATTCCCTTCATCATTTCTTATTGTGTTTATTTGGATCCTGTCTCTTTTCTTCTTTATTAGTCTAGCTAGTGGCCTATCTATTTTATTATTTTTTTTAAAAAACCAACTCATGGATATGTTGATCTTTTGAATGGTTTTTCATTTCTCAATTCCCTTCAGTTCAGCTCTGATTTTTGTTTTTTCTCATCTTCTACTAGCTTTGGGTTGATTTGTTGTTGCCTCTTTAATTCTTTCAGTTGTGAAGTTTGGCTTTTAATTTGAGATCTTTCTAACTTTTTGATATGGGTGTTTAGTGCTATACATTTCCCTCTTAACATTGCCTTAGCTGTATCCCAGAGCTTCTGGTATGTTGTATAATTGTTCTTGTTATTTTCAAAGAACTTCTTGATTTCTGCCTTAATTTCATACAAAGTCATCCAGGAGCATGTTGTTTAATTTCCATATAATTGCATGGTTTTGAGTGATTTTCTAGTGACTTCTATATTGTGCTGTGGTCTGATAGTGTGTTTTGTATGGTTTTGTTTCTTTTACATTTGTTGAGGATTGTTTTATGTCCAATTATGTGATCAATTTTAGAGTATGTGCCATGTGGTGGTGAGAAAAATGTATATTTTGTTGTTTTGGGTTGGAGAATTATGTAGATATCGTCCAGGTTAATTTGATCCAGTGCTGAGTTCAGGTTCTGAATCTTTCTTAATTTTCTACCTCAATAATCCATCTAATAGTGTCAGTGGATTGTTGAGGTCTCCCACTATTACTGTATGGGAGTCTATGTCTCTTTGTGGTTCTGTAAGAACTCGCTTTATGAAATTGGTGCTCTTGTGTTGGGTACATGTATATTTAGGACAGTTACGTCCTCTTGTCGAATTGAACCCTTTACCATTATGTAATGCTCTTCTTTGTCTTTTTTGATCTTTGTTCGTTGGAAATCTGTTTTGTCTGAAATTAGAATTGCAACCCTGATTTGTTCTGTTTTCCATTTGCTTGGTAGATTTTTTCCTCCATCCCTTTACTTTGAGCCTATGAGTGTCATTACCTGTGAGATGGATCTCTTGAAGACAGCATACCATTGGATTGTTCTTTTTTATTCAGCTTGCCACATTGTTCCTTTTAAGTGAGGTATTTACCCCATTTATATTCAAGGTTAGTATTGATTCGTATGGATTTTGATCCCATCATTGTACTATTAGCTGGTTATTATGTTGGCTTGTTTGTGTGGTTTCTTTACAGTGACAGTGGTCTGGATGTTTAAATGTGTTTTTGTATTAGCTGGTAGTGGTCTTTTCTTTCTATATTTAGTGCTCCTTTCAATATCCTTGTAAGGCAGAACTGGTGGTAATCAGTTGCCTCGACATTTGCTTATCTGACAAGGATCTTATTTCTCCTTCACTTGAAAAGCTTAGTTTGGCTGGATACGAAATTATTGGTTGAAGATTTTTTTCTTCAAGAACGTTGAAAATAGACCCCCAGTCTCTTCTGTCTTGTAGGGTTTCAGCTGAGAGGTCCACTGTTAGCCTGATGGGGTCCCTTTGTAGGTGATCTGCCCTTTTTTCTAGATGCCTTTAACATTCTTTCTTTCATTTCTACCTTGAAAAACCTGATAATTATGTGTCTTGGGATGATCTTCTTTTGTAGAATCTTGCAGGAGTTCTCTGTGTTTCCTGAATTTGACCATTGGCCTCTCTAGCAAGGTTGGGGATGTTTTCATAAGCAATATTCTGAAATATGTTTTCCAAATTGGTTGCTTCCCCCCCACCACCTTTCAGAAATGTCAATGATACATAGATTTGGCCTCTTTACATAATCTCATGCTTCTCAAAAGTTTGTTCATTCCTCTTCATTCTTTTTTCTTTTTTCTTTTTTTTGTTTGTCTTATCTCAGAGAACCAGTCTTCAAGTTCTGAGATTCCTTCCTCAGATCGGTTTATTCTGCTATTAACATTCATGATTGCATTGTGAAATTCTTGCATTGTATTATTCACCTCTGTCAGATTCATTAGCTTCTTTTTTTTATACTGGCTATATTTAGTCCTTCAGCTCCTGTATCACTTTATTATGATTGTTATTTTCCTTGGATTGAGTTTGGCCATCCTCCTGAATCTTTATCTTTGTTCCTATCTATATTCTGACTTCTATTTATGTAATTCTAGCCAGTTCAGCCTGATTAAGAACTCTTGTTGGAAAATTGGTCCCGTCATTTCTGGAGGATAAAATAACTTTGACTATTTGAGTTACCAGAGTTCTTGCATTGGTTATTTCTCATCTCTGCATGTGGATGTTCCTTTAACTAGAATGTATATTGAGTACAGTCATTAGACTTCTTTTCTGGATATTTTTAATAGGCTGAGGTATTGCAAAGGGTCTTTATTTGGAGCTTACTTCTTGTCTCTAGTTTTGGAGAGGAAGTATGTTAGTAAGGTATTTTGGGGGTTGAAGCTTTGGAGTGTGATCCAGCAGGTGGCAGTTGGCTGATTGGTTAATTGGTAGACTCTTGCTCAGTTGTGTGGCTCCCCTACATTTCCTCACAGTTGCAGCCATGTTTCCTCTCAATGCTCTCAAGCTGTGGGTTCCTCTTCCCCTTGAGTATTGGCTGTAGATCATGACTTGGCACTCCTGGGCTGCCCACTACAGCTCTAAGGTGATCTCAGTGTTTATGTTCTTTCCCCAACTTGGAGACAGCAGGGTAAGGGCTCTTAGTAGTGGTTGTGGCCAAGGGTTGCTTGCTTGTCTCCTGGGAGCTCCACCCCAGGGAGATGCAGGTCAGCAATCGCTCAATACAATCAGTCCAGAATGAAAGGTCTGTGGTCTGGGTCCAAGCCAGGTGTTCCCTGTCCAGTGACAAGCAGTGAGAAGTGTGTGGGGCCCATGAGAGATGGACTTACCTCTTCTCCTCGAGTCAACTGCAGTTTGTTGGAGGTGTGAATAAGGCACTTATCCTTCATTCCTTTGTTAGTCCAAGGGTGGCAGGGGCAGTTCCACTGCAGAGGCAGTAGCAAAGAGGCTTTCAATTGCCCCTAGAGACTCTGTCCAGGCTATTTCTGAGTTGGTAATGACTT
This sequence comes from Piliocolobus tephrosceles, assembly GCF_002776525.5. Taxonomy (NCBI): domain Eukaryota; kingdom Metazoa; phylum Chordata; class Mammalia; order Primates; family Cercopithecidae; genus Piliocolobus; species Piliocolobus tephrosceles. The sequence goes on from NC_045448.1 coordinate 97,874,027, forward strand.
GATAACTTTAGCAGTGGGGTGGCTTGAGGCCCAGGCCTGGAGGACCTGCCCAGTGAGGAGATATGAGAATGGGCACTCAGGTCACAGTCTGGCCACTTTTCCATAGGGCCCCTGTGTTATGCTTGAGGACCACTCCAGTCCCTAGTTGCCTCAGATTTTCCAGGACCTAGAAGTATCAACAGTGAAGACTGCAAAACAGCAAAAATGGCAGCTTGTCCCTCCTTCTGGGAGCTTCAACCCAGAGAGGTACAGGCCTGTTGCTGGCTCAAAGGCACCTGTAGGAGGTGGCTGGAGACCCCAGTTGGGAGGTACCACCCAGTGAGGAGAAATGGGATCAGGGACCTGCTTAAAAAAGAAGTCTAGACACATTTCGGTAAAGTAGCTATGCTGTGCTGGAAGCCCACTTCAGCCCCCAGTTGCCTCAGACACTCCAAAGCCCAAAGGCTGGAATGACTATGTCACCAAAATAGCAAAGATGTTGGCCCACCCATCCCTCTGGGATCTCCATCCCAGGGAGGTTACAGATCTCTGTTGGCTGGAGAACACTGACAAGGATAACTGGAGTCCCCAGATGGGGGGAGTCCCACCCTGTGAGGACCTGCTTAAAGAAGTGGTCTGGCCACATTTTGGTAGAACAGTTGTGTTGTTCTGAGGAATCCCTTCCACCCCCAGTCAGCTCAGACTCTCCAAATCCTGCAGACTGGAACAGCTAAGGAACTCAAACAGCAAAGATGATGGCCTCCCCCTCCTCCTGGGACCTCCTTATTTAGGAGGTACAATGTCACTACCGGTGGCTGACTGGAATCCCTAGCCAGTGGATCTTATCTCGTGATGTGCCCTAGAAGTGAAGCCTGAAGGCTGTTGCTGCTCAGCCCCCTGGATTCAACCTCTTTCTTAGGGGTATATATAGAAGTCTGACAACCCACTTTGCTGGAACTACAGCCACTTTTGCCAGAAAGCCTAAGCATCTAAGGCTTCATGGTCTCCCCACATGACTGAGCAGCTGCTCTGCCAAGATTCCACATAGCTCTTTCTGTCAGAATGAAGGCCCTGATGGAGTGGGTTCACAAGGTCTCCTGACCTGAGGGTGTAAGGATCCATGGAGGATGCATGGTTTCATGAAAGGTTTCAATAAGGAGGTTTAATCTAGGGGGCTGAGCAGCAACAGCCTGCAGGCTCCACTTCCAGGGCACATCACAAGATAAGGGTCACTCATTCACTCACTACTTCCTTGGACAAGGGAGGTTCCCCTGGCTCCGTGTTGCTCCTTGATAGGCTGTTGTCCTGTCTTGCTTTTCTTCACTCTCCATGGGTCAGGTTGTTTTTTGATTAGTCCCAACGCAAGTACCTGAATGTTTCAGTTGAGGGTGTTGTATTTATTCACACCTTCCATTCCTGTCTGTGCAAGCCACTCACACTAGCTGCTTCTAGTCGGCCACTTTGGCCACTCTCCTTGCCCTCTTTTAAATTGGGGATTTTTTTTGTTTTGTTTTGTTTTTTGCTGTTATTTAAGTGCTTTATATATTCTGGATATTAACTCCTTGTCAGGTGTGTAGTTTGCACATATTTTTTTCATTCTGCCAATCGTCTGTTTTTTTAATTGTTTCCTTTGTTAGGCAAAAGTTTTTTAGTCTGATGTAATCCCATGTGCCTATTTTTGCATTTGTTGCCTGTGTCTTTGAGGTCTTAGGTCTTATTTTAAAAACCTCGCTCAGACCAATGTCATGAAGCATTTCCCTTATGTTTTCTTCTAGTAGCTTCATAGTTGCAGATCTTATATTTTAAGTCTTTAATCTATATTGAGTTGATTTTCGTATATGGAGGGAAGTAGGCATCTAGAATCACTCTTCTGTGTGTGGATATCAAATTTTGCCAGCATCATTATTGAAGAGACTGTCTTCTCCCCAATGTGTGTTCTTGGTACCTTTGTTGAAAATCAAGTGGCTATAGGTGTATGAATTTTTGGGGGGGCTTTCTATTCTATTCCATTTATCTATGTGTTTGTGTTTAATGGGAATACCATACTGTTTTGGTTACTATACCTTTAGAATATATGTTGAAGTCAGGTATTGTGATGCCTCCAGCTTTGTTCTTTTGCTTAGCATTGCTTTTGCTATTCAAGGTCTTTTGTGGTTCCATATTAATTTTAAATTTTTTTTCTATTTCTGTGAAAAATATCATTGGTTTATGGATAGAGATTGCATTAAATCTGTAGATTGCTTTAGGTAGTATTGCCATTTTACCAGTATTATTTTTTTCAATCCAAGAAGACAAGATGTCACTGTTTTTGTTAGTAATGACAATGTGTTGTTTTTTATGTTCCTAGAGGGAAAATTTCAGTGTAGTCTTATAAATCAGTCCTTGCAAATGAGATTCATGTTGGGGGAAGGGTAGGCTCTAATGTGAATATATAAGGTGAAAAACGCAAAGAGTAAAAATTTGGTATGAAAATTTCTTAAGAAAGTACCATTTTTGGGGACTAGCATCTTGTGGGTCTAAATGTGTCAAACATTTCCAGGATATCTACCAATACTGGAGTGATTCACATTGTTTTACTTTCAGGGACCTTGTTATAACCCAAAATTGGAGGTTTAAACAGCAGAATCAAATTCACAGCAAAGAGGCACTCACTCAGAAAAGCACTTCAAACTGTAGACTGAGGTAACAACAGATTCACATCTCTGCATTGTGTTTACAAACTTTTTGAAAAGAATGTAACATTTTTTAAAAGTTTCCCCTCTGATGCATAAAGTTGAATTCACAGACCTTACTTATGCATGGCAGATTTTCAGTAAATATTTATTTTGTGGACATAACTAAAGACATTCCTTTATAAATCTGTCACCACATCTTAAAATTACTACTGTGTTTTAAGGAGTCACAATATTAAGTAATTATAACTTTCAAATATATATAATATTTGAGAACAACTTTTTTCAGAAAAATTTAAATTATAATGAGAATTTCAGCTTTTTTAAAAAATTTTCCTTTGTTCCTCACTCATATGTGTGTCCAACACTGCAAAAAAAACATGATGTTAGTGAGCATTACTCGGTTGAATCAATTATTACAAAATTATATAACCAGGTTTATTTTCTAAATTTAAAAATTTTATTCTTCCTCTGCTAAGATCAATACAATAGTTTTTTGTTGTTGTTGTTTGTTTTTTTCCTGATACAGTTCTTTCTCCACAAAGGAAAAGTAGTCCATGTAAAACAATAGCATTGAGTTGCTATTGTCAGAGAAGGGGTAAATTATCAGGTGACTGAAGCTTATCTCTAGCATTACAAAAGTTCTTTTTAAACTTTCACCCATTTTGCAGAGGCCATTATGATATTTGCAACACACATCCTTGCTTTATTTAACTGATTGCTCATGACCTTGGGTTTGCAGGGCCAATCTTATATAAACTCTATTTTATTCTTAGAAGTATCTTTCTAATTTAGAAAGCTTCCATTAGCCAAATCACAATGCTTCTGACAATGTCACATGCATTTCTCAGAATTTCCTCAGGTGTGAATAGCTGGCACAGTTTGCATAACATAGAATTCCCGTAAAATAGGATAAAATGTCATTATTAAAATGACTATTAATATCTACTAAATAAAGTGACAATCAAATTAATGGTTTAAGCCATATAAATTAAGATTTAAGGAAACAAAACTATGTAGGTTTAAGTCATTAAATTGATTTTACAAATTACTCATGTCGATTTTTATATACAATATATAAACTCTTCAATTTACATTTAATATATGAACAATATATTATAAATAACTCTCTAGGTATCCTTATGTTACTTTAGAAAGACAGTTGCCAAACATTGTGTGATAGTAACAAACCATAATATATCTGATTATTCCACTGTTGTTGGACATCTAGGCCATTTACTGTTGCTTCATTTAAATGTTTTAATATCGCAATTAATATTCTCATACATATCTCCTTAAAGTATAATAAAAAAAGTTTTAAAAAAAAGCACTTTTTATTATATAGTATTCCCCTTATCACCACCACTAACAACCAAAACAGTGGCACATGGACGAAAAAGAAAAAAGAGACAAGAACCTTCAAACTCCCTCTAGAGACCTGCCACTCGTGGACAGGTTCGTGCCTCCATGGGATAACCATTGCTATCACTTTGGTGTTTACAGACTTTTATCTAAGTATTTGTAGCACAGAATATCTTTACACAGAAATGTTAGTGAATATGCCTGAATATTTCTCAGGAATGTGTTCTCTTGAGTCTCTAGGTCAAGGGATAAGTATAATTTAAATAACCATTCTTTCACAAAATAAAAAACGCTGTTCCAACTTAAAGAATCAATTAGCAAAAAACTAGAAAATGATCTGTTTTTCCCATGATCTTGCTGACATTGAATATCTATTCTTTACTTTGTCAAGTAGCTCTCTTCCCTCTGCTACCACAATCTTCCAAAAAAGAAAAAATACAGTAACACCCATATACCACTTGATCGGCATTTCCCCATTAAAAATGAAACTGCCTTTTATTTGCATTTCTCCATTAAAAGAGAAATCTCATTAAAAGGAAAACTGGCTTTTCATAAGTTTCTTTGTTATTAGAATTTCTGCATTGGTGAATTACTTTTTTATAGTCTTAGACCATTTTTATATGATGTTGCTGTTATTTATATTGATGCATACACATTATTTGCACATTATGGATATTAATCCATTACCTCTTACATACACTGCACATAATTTCTTCCACTCTTATGTTTTCAAACATAAACTGAAATTTCATTTTTAGTAATTTTCTTCATCTTCTTAATCTCATTTAGTAATGTTGCCCCTAGGGCAAGATTATAAAAATATTTTCTTATATTTGATTCTACTTTTGATTTTGTAATTGTCTCCAATTTATACAGATGTTTTGTATGTGTATGGTGCGAGATAATAATCTAATTTAGCTTTTTTTCCCAGATAAATTTCAGGGTCCGCTGTTTACATTCCATGAAAAGACTCTGTTGGGATTAGGGTTGGTATTGCATCGCATTTAATGGTTATTTTAGGGAGAATTGCCATCCTTACACCATTTATTGTCCTCATTCCCACGTCTACCATAGTTGGGCCCTTGGTAAATGACACCTTTGTCTTCTATTTGCTGAGGATAAATATCATCACGCTCATCCCTGATTAGTCCTTGTTTTGCCTACACCATGTCCAAACCACCAGTAACTTCTCTCAGTCCTCTTTTAAAATCCACCCAAAGTCTGGCCATTTCTCAGAAAGTTCCCTCCCACCCCGCATCCTGAGGAAGCTTGCTGCTTTCACTATTAAATTCCTTCTTTGAGCCATTTCTCAGTTTAGTTGCCAGCATGGCCCTCTTAAAATGCAAATAGACTGACTGCTCTACTGGCAGTCCATCAGTGAGTGACTTCCCATTCCTCACACAGAGAAGCCAAGGGCCCAGAGCCTTTCCAGGGCTCTACAGCCCCACAGGTCACCTTCCTCCCCCGGCCAGTCACAAGCTCATTGCTCTCTGGTTCACAACTCACCAGACACTTGCCTGCCTTGCACACTCTTCCTTCTGAAAGCTAACGATCTAAAATATGACCTCCCTCATGAGGACCTTGATGAACATTCTATTAATATTTTAATGGCAATCCCACCCTACACATCCAGCACCCCCAATCCATTTTCACGTCATTATTTTTCTTCCAAAATACTCATCATTATGTGACATACTATTTTTACTTCTGTGTGTAATGTTTGTCACTCCCTTATTGCAGGAATTACTTTTTCTTGTGTTGTCTTCAGTATGTACTAAAAAGTCTAGTTTACAGTATGAGCTTAGTAAACATTTGTTGAATAAACAAATATTGAGTATTTATATTCAGAAACATACTATGTCTCTTAATTTTGTCACTTTTATTTTGGTCTTTCAACTAAATTTTTAATGTTTTTATATAAGTTTTCGTGCTTCTATGTGAAAGGGATGTGTTTTCTATCATATTTTAATTTGATTATTAGTATAGAAAAGCTATTGGTTTCTGAATATTGAGCTTTGACTCAGCCATCTTGCTGGATATTTTCATTATTTCCTTTTCCAATGTCTTGATAGATCATAGGTTTTCTGCAAACAATGCCAATTTTTCTTTTTTCCAACATTATTATTCCTTCCTTTTTTTGCACCTTCCATTAAAATGGTGACAGTGGGCAGCTTTCCTTATTCCAGGCTCAAATAGGAATGACTTATGTTTTACCGTAAATATGATGCTTCCCATAGCTTTCTGGTAGACAATCTTCATGAAGTTAAAGAAATTACCTTTTATAAAGTTTAGTAAGTATTTTATCAGAAATGATAGAGGGATTAATTGTTTTTTTCTTTGGCACCAACTGAGATAATCACATTTTAGCTTTATTTTTCAATAAATAATTAATTCTCATAAATCAGTGTCCTAATGTTAAACCATTTGTGTATTCCTTGGATAAATGCTAGTTGGTCATTGATATAGTCTGGCTCTGTGTCCCCACTCCAATCTTATGTTGAATTGTAATTCCCAGTATTGGAGGAGGAGCCTAGTGGGGAGTGATTGAATCAAGGGGGTGGACTCACTCCTTACTGTTCTCATGATAGAGTTCTCACAAGATTTGCTTGTTTGACAGCATGTAGCACCTCCCCATTCTCTCTCTTTCTCCTATTGGCCAAGTGAAGATGTGACTGCTTCCCCTTCATCTTCCACCACGATTGTAAGTTTCTTGAGTCCTCCCCAGCCATACTTTTTATACATCCTGTAGAACTGTGAGTCAATTAAACTTCTTGTTTTTTCATAAATTACCCAGCCTCAGGGATGTCTTTATAGCAGTGTGAGAACAGACTAATACAATTTTAAGATATTATTCTGAAGTATTATTCTGTTTTTACATTTTTTTGTGTAGTTGATGTATGTGTATGTACAGATTATAGTCAGATTATGAAACATTGTAATAAAATCAATAGGCTGGGAGTGGTGGCTCACATTTATAATCCCGGCACTTTGGGAGGCCAAGGTAGGAGGATCACCTGAGGTCAGGAGTTCAAGACCATCCTGGCCAACATGGGAAAACCCTGTCTCTACTGAAAATACGAAAACTAGCTGGGCGTGGTGGCATGTGCCTGTAATCCCAGGTACTTGGGAGGCTGAAGTAGGAGAATCGCCTGAACCTGGGAGGCAGAGGTTGCAATGAGCCGAGATCTGGCACTGCACTCCAGTCTAAGAGACAGAGCAAAACTCCATCTCAAAAAAATTAAATTAAATTAAGAATAAAAATCTTACATAATAAGAACTAACCAATACCATTGCTATCTTCTCCTGTCATCTCTCTGATGCCCCAACTGTCCTGAATTCTGTAATTGTCACTCCTTTCCTTGTTTGTTGATAGTCTCATGCACACAGAAACACATGCACACACACACACACACACACACACACACACAATTACTTAACTTCTCAATATAAACAAACCCTTCACAGTTTTTAGATTTTCTTGTCTATTTTTAAAGGACCCAGTTCAACATGGATGAAGGTCTTTGAGGATCCCAAGGATAGAATAATACATAAGACCAAGGGGAAACCTACTATTCCCTGGTAAAGCATCTGTACCTCGTTTTAATTATCTGTTTTAAATCTTTTCATAGAAAGTCAATGATCCTGAATGGAGGAAGTTGCTATTTGTTATTCAGAGGTGGGTAGTTCAAAACAGAACCTTAGGCAGTTTTCTTTCTTCTCTCTCTCTTTTTTTTTTTTTTTTTTTTTTTTTTTTTTGAGATGGAGTCTGTGAATTGGCTCCAACCTTGCTTGTGTCGAGAGGTAAAACTATGACTCCCTGCCAATTCTTTTATCTGTGTACCCTGGGCAAAGGTCTTAAAAATGAACCCTAGGATGTTTTATAGACACTATATGAGCTCCACATGCGTCAGCTTGGAGAGAAAATTGTTCTAAGATATTTAAAAGTCACCACAGATGTTCCTTACAGACGCAGACCAAACTGAAGTTAAAAAAAAAATAAATAAACATACTTACAAGAATTAGAGATAAATCCAGAGAATTATCTGTAAGTGGTCTGGAAGCCAAGTCTTGCAGAATACTATCTAATAAAATTATTTTATTGTTGAATTTTATTGAACAGGAGAGTTTATGTAATTTAATATATTTTAGTATTTATCTGCTTTCATATGGCAAAAGGAACATACTCCAAGTCTTTGATTAGCGAGGATCAATTCAACTGGCGGAAATTTTAAAAACAAACAGGTTTTTTTGTTGTTTTATTATATTTTAGTTTGATTTAGTTTTTTGTTTGTGTTTTTGGTGGTGGGATTATGACTGTGACTATTCAACTCTGAAAACTTACATAAAATCGGTGGTATACTGAAATTTATGAATTTATGATACATAAGCTATATCTCAATAAAGCTCTTAGAGGAAAAAATTGTTATATTTCACAACATACAATGCCACAATTACACACTTGGCAAAGTTTTCAATCTCTCACCAATAAAATTTAAAAGCACAAGAGACAACTTAAAAATGTTTTAATAAAACAGTATATTTGTAGGCAAAGTTCACGGTGAAAACTGAGCTTGTTTCTAACACCTAGCCAGCAGTGTGGGGCTAAGTGTTGCTTGGGGAATTTACTGTTCAACTGCTGTGTGGGACTACAGATTACTTGTCAGTTTTTGCCAGTTCAGCACAAGTGCTTACTTCTTTGAAGTTCTACTCAGCAGTAATTTACAAGGTGCTGACATGGAGTATCAACTCAAAGATGGAAAATGACTAAACTGCAGTTAAAACTACTTGACAATGCAGCTCAGAGCATAGAAAAATAATTTTAGATATTTTGTATGTGTAGATATTTGTGTATATGTGTGCAAAACTTATCAAAACAGTAATTGAGTATTGGCTGGAGAGTTAGCCTGTTAGCTGTGCAACTAAATATTCCCAAAGGAGGCAAAGGTGGATGACAAAAGGGTGGGAATTTAAAAAGACAACTGAAATGACAAAATGGGGCAAAAGAATAGCTGATGACTGGAATGGGTTTCAGCACACGAAGATCTATGCTTCTACCTTCAACTTGATATGAAAACAAAACAACAAAACATGATTCTGGGTTTATTAATCCATGTCTTACTCAATATTAGCAAATGGTTAAAGAATCTAATGCCTGGAAGAATCTTTCAGGGTGGAAAGGCCTCCTAAATAAACCACTCCTTGTTGGATGCCCTCTGCAATCTTCCCGACAAATGATGACTCTCCCTCTTTTTATTTGTGGTTCTTACCTCTCAGCATTTATTTTGATATTGGGAACCGGCCCTTTCCTCATATAGGAATAGCAATCCCTGAAGCTGTGCAGTGCACAACTGCACACATGGCCCTCACTGGCCTTGCATAAGACACAGTGAACCATATGAGGCAAACTGGACCAATCAGATGCCTGTGCTTAACTTGGAATCTGAAACTGAGTTGAGAAAGACAATCAACCCAAAGGCGACATTCTGAAAAGATACCCCATTCCCTTTTTTTCTAGCTAGGTCCCAGAAGTTGTCCTGGTTTCTGATGGGACCTAATTCTTTAGCTTTTTTTGGTACTCTGTGGGGTACTTGAAATCCAACCTATATATATTTAATTTTTCAGAGACCGTTTCTGTTAATGTCAATCTGAGAACCATGCCTGACGCAGTGCTGTCCTATGATGGGAACTCACCCATTCTCCATAAACTTTGTTCATTGAACAATTCTGCATATAAAATATGGCTCCATCCCACTGAACTGACATTTGTCTTCCAAAAACTCCTAACCTGTGGCCTTAACTCTGTTTCCTGAGGCTGTCTATGAAATTGACTCCTTTTCCATGTAATAGATCTCTAAATTTTTAAAGACAGGTTCAATGTTCACTCTGCCCAAATTTGGTTAAATCTCTCATTTCTCCAACTACTCCTTTGTTAGCATGTTGAATCCTCTGTATATATTCCTTTCAGGCTCCTTCACTTTGCATGAAGGAAATGTATAATCCATGGCCCTCAAATATAGCCTTAAACTTAACAAGCTCCTTCCCAGATATATTCTCAGTTGTAACTGATGCTCAGTTGAATGAATGTGGATATTGTAAAAAGTGTCCAGCATCCCACCTGGGAATGCAGCACAAACCAACAAGGAGCTATGGGCAGGTTTGTGGGAGTTTGGATTATGTGTCAGTAAGACTCCAGAAAACTACTTTGTACAGAACAGACAATTTATAATTAGGCCTTCTCCTTATCAACCTGAAGTGGTTACTCCTGCATTAATTCACTTTACAGGTTAGTTTGTGGGCAATAATTTCCTCACAATGAAGAATGCTCGCTTGAGAAACAGGGCCCCTTGTTTACGTTAGCTGAGATTCCTGGCTGACTGCATACTTTCCAGATGAAGATCCTCCACTTTTACGATTCTTTATGGTAGTTAAGATGGTAAATATATTCAGCTCACGGCCCCCAAGTCCAAGGCGTAAGACAGTGGACACAATGACTCAAGGGGTGATACAGTGACTCCTCCCACACACACCCCAGACATCTTGGCTTCCTGCAGCCAGAAAGACTTTACAAGCTTCAGGGTGGGTGGGTGGCCTCACCTCTGAAGTCAACTAAATTCAGGTAGTTTCTGCCATCCTGTGTACTTTACATCTGTTAATTTAAGTTAATGTTTTAACTAATGTGCGTATGTACTAAGGGAGTTGCAAAAGTCCATAGTTGTATAAGTCAAGCCAGTAGTCATGGTAAATACCAATAAAACCAAAATATCACACTGGGAAAAATGAATCAACATGTACTATGTGGAGATTCTTTGTGAATTGAAATAAGAAACTTTTCCACATTACCGATTTGTAACACATTTATTCAAGGGATCTCCACTTGTTGCAGTCTACCCAGGATGGTATGTTTTGCCCATGGCTGCTACTGTGCTCCCACTTCCTACCCATCTGTGTTAGTTCCCAGCAAGCCCACAGCCTTGATTTAACTTAGGACTTGGGGTCAAAATTCTGGGCCTGTGGATGCAGGCAGGCTGAGCCTTCCATACCTCTAAAAAAGTAATTATGTCTCTTCTTCCCTGGACCACACATCCCCATCCCATCTCTCTCAAAGGCTCCAGGAACACCAGGACCTGGCTCTGGAAAAGGCTGGGAAGAGAATGGCTATTAACTGCTTACCAAAGCCACATTTCCCTTTGCAGCAGGCCCTTTTGTGAATACAAGTCCTTAGTTATGTAAGGCAGGCCCAGCTTCATCCACAAAAGACAAAACCCACCCTGTGTTTCTAGAGCATAGGGATGAGATAATAAATAGAAAGACTCTAATAAATAGAAAGAACTTGGGAATAGTTTCAAGACTTTTGAACTCTATCCTGCTAGGTACAAGTATGTAGGAGTGTAACCTTGGACAAAATATGAAATGCTGCTAGGCCTTAGATTTTTCATCAATAAAACACAGAAGACAGACTAAGTGACCCCCTAATGCCTTAGATTCATATGCTATGATCCTCTAGCATCTTTCCAAGGAAAGAAGAGAAGGTGGAATTGCACCTGCTTCTCTATGCCTAGGCATTCATTATTAAAACACTAATTGTTTGCAATAGGGTTTCATTATTATTAAAACACTGATAGTTTCAAAGACTTACAAAAAGGAGGTTTTTTTCTTCCTATATATGTTCGAGAACTATATTTCATAAAATCACAAATCTATTTTGTGGAGGCTTTGTCACTTGACTAGGCTGGACTACTGTTTGCAGAACTCCCTTCTCTGTGTGTTTCTGGTTCTGTTGGGTCACAAGAGACCTTCCTTTCAAGATCTGGTGGCAGAAGTGAGACAGCAGCCGTTTGGTACATGATGCGTATTACCCTTTACCTGATGGCTACCTCATTGGCCTGGGGCAACAGATGGAACTGAAACTGTGACACCTCCCCCTGAATCCTCCCTTAGTTTCTCTGAATCCCTGGCCTGATGTGTATTTGGCTCTGTGATAAAGGATTCAACTTGTCCTGTAGGACCCCAACCATCAAGGTCAGAAGCAATGTGATGGACTTCAGCACATTCTTATGGATTTCAGTTTCTCCCTGCTGTCCTTCACTTCAGAAAAAATCACAAACGCAAACCCCCAAAGAGCTTCTTATGTGCAATGTCTAAATTGATCACAAGGGAGAATGACAGATTAGCTCTTTTCAGGTGAGAATCTTGAATTTGACTTTTCTTTTTTTCTTTCTTTCTTTTTTCTTTTTCTTTATTTTTATTTTTATTTATCTATTTTTTTTTTTTTTTTTTTTTTTTTTGAGATGGGATCTCACTTTATCACTCAGGCTGGAGTATAGTGGCACGATCTCAGCTCATTGCAACCTCCACCTGCCAGGCTCAAGCAATCCTCCCACCTCAGCCTCCCAAAGAGCTAACACCACACAGGCAAATACCACCACACCTGGCTAAGTTTTGTGTTTTTGTAGACATGGGGCATTGCCATGTTTCCCAGGCTGGTCTCAATCTCCTGAGCTCAAGCAGTCCTCCTGCCTCAGCCTCCCAAAGTGCTGAAGTTACGGGCATGAGCCACTGCACATCGCCATTGGATTTGACTTTGATTGTTATAGAAAATCCTTAAAGAGTTTTGAGAAGAAGAATAAAATGATCTAATTTTAGTGTTTAAAAAGCTCACTCCAGCAGCTGTACCAAAAAAAAAAAAAATCTTTAGTGGACAAGAGGAAAAGGAGGAAGAACTCTTTGATGGTGCCTTGGACTGGAGTTTTAGCTGTGAAGAAAGTGAGATATATTTTGGATCCAGAATATATCTTTAAGACGCAGCAGAAGAACTGAAAGATGGATTGTGTGGTAAGGTGAGAGAAAGAGAGCAATCCAGGGTGACTCCCAGGTTTTTGGCCTGAGCACCTGATTGTCTAGCATCATTTACTGAGATGGGGAACAGGTCAGGGTGTCGAGGAAAATCAAGAGCTCTGTTATTGAACATGTTGAGATTGTGATGCTTTTCAGACATCCAGATGGAGACGTCAGATCTGTGGTAGGATGTACTCATGGAGCAGAGCCACATTTGCAGCATTTTCCGATGTGAACCTAGTGTGTTAGTGTCTGCATTTTGTGGATACATTGATCTAAGCTCATAAAGCAATGTTTGTCTTGGGGCTGTATATCCAATAGAGGCTAAAGACTTAAATCAGCTTAGAAAAAAATTGGCAGGCCACCAGTGTTTGGTTGGTTTTCCTTTTTTTATCCACATGCAGTATACATGGAACAAAATTAATGAAATCATCAGAATAAATTTTATGTCATCCTGGCAAGTGAATATAAATACCCTTCCCCTCCTTTATGTGTATCCAATTCTTGCAAGTCTTTAGGCATAAATTCAAGTGTCACATAAGATGTCCAATATTACCTTCCCCAGAAAGATCTTTCCTACTTTGATCTCTTTGTTCACATCTCCCCTAGTGCTTACAGTCAGTACTGTATCACTTAGCACATCGTTATTCTCTAATGGCTTCATTTACCTCCTGTTCCACTGAATTATAACCTGCAGGCAGGTGTGCCGTATATCTAGTTTTTTTTCATATCATTCACAGACTGAGAAAGTAGACCAAGGCAAAGACTGAGGAAGTATTCACCAAATCTATTTCTTTTTCCCCTTGGACACACAGTTAGCTCCAGGCTTTCTTGCAGTCTCGTTGGCTGTTAATTGGACAATTAACAGCCAAGGAAAAGTGGGTGGAAGTTAAGTACAACATTTACAGGCCTGCCCCATGAGACTCTGCCAAATGGTCACCCTCTTTCTCTTTTTCTGTCTTCTGGCTGGATGCTGATGCCCAGGAAGTCACATGGTGAGGATGGCAGATTTTCTTGTCACCCTGGGTCCCTGAATGATTGTATGGAGCAGCGTCTAAAGCAGCCATTGGACTCTTCATCAGTGAGAAATACATTCTCCTAAGTTTGTCCACTAAAATTTGGGGATGTATCTGTTGCAGCAACTAGCACTTACTTTAACTAGTATCTTAACTAGGTACTTTAACTAGGACAGGCTTACAAAACTTTTATTTGGAGGCTGTTAGAACTTGTGAAAAGACTGTTAGAACCTGTGAAAATGGTGGCTATTTTAGCTAGGCAAGTAAAGTCACTTGCTGTATTAGACTGTTTTTGCATTGCTATAAAGAAATACCTGAGACTGGTAATTTATTTTAAAAGGACGTTTAATTGGTTATACAGGAAGCATGGTTCTGATATCTGCTTGGCTTGTAGGGAAGCCTCAGGAAGCTTTTACTGATGAGAAAAGGTGAAGCAGGAGCAGGCACATCACATGGTGAAAGCAGGAGCAAGAGAGAAAGAATTGCAGGGAAGGTACCACACACTTTTGCATAACAAACTCTCATGAGAACTCACTATCACAATGGCAGCTCCAAGCCTTAAGGAATCTGCCCCCACGGTCCAAATACCTCCCACCAGGCCCCAAATCCAGCTTGGGGGATTATAATTCAACATGAGATTTGCCTGTGGACAAATGTCCAAACTCTATCACTTGCTCAGGTCATTTAGTTAATAAGTGATAGACACAGGACTGTGTGATATCAAAATCTATGTCTTAACCATTACCTTGTACTGCATCTCCAACACCACTGGTAATTAATGTTGTGGCTATAAGAACATTATTACAACTTTAGGCAGTAACAGAAGTAATGGAAACCGAAAACAACAGCAACAACAACAACTTCCTATGTAAATTTCAGCAAACTAATGACGAGGCTAGAAGTGATTTGGATGAGCTATGCAGAGCAGAAGAGGAAGAAAACACAGAGACAAATGGATGGAACGGCAATGCCTCTTCTTCTGAACGCTGTAGCACACATGATTAACCGCTGTTGGCTGTAAACAGATCACTGCGTTCTGATTAATTGTCAGGCAGACCCCACTCATCAAGACATATAGAGCAAGGCCTCCAACATTTCATTCCAAATGTCTTACACAAGATGAAACCCCCGGCGTAATTGAAGACTGGGAAGAAAAGTGTAAGAAATAAGCTAATAGACAAGCAGTAAAACTTCCGGAAATTGAAGGAGAATCAAACCAAAAGGTACTTCTCAGGGACAATATATTTAAATGAATGTGTATGTACATATATCACAACAATTCCATGTCAATTAGCTTCACCAAGATTTCAAATATATATATTTCAACTTAAAAAGCAAATAGGATAAAATACCTCAAACCAGCAAAATTTAATCTAGAAAATCGGCCTCTTATAAATGCCATGCTACTTATAAATTATAATGTATTTGTGCATTCTAAATACAATGCAACGCCTAATATGAGAATGATATGGTTAAAGAAAAAGCTGTGTCTTTATGGGCTTGGTCCTATGAGTCTCCCCTTGCATTATTCAAAGAAAACTTTACTAAGTAGATTGACCACATCTCCAGTCCAGACCATCTGACTTACAAATTTAGGTCACGGTACACAGGAGGGACTGAATAAAAGATTCTGGATCACTTATCACTTTCTTTAGCCACGCAAAAATAACTCTGATTTATAACCATGAGAACAGTAACAATATTTATATTTTATGTTAGAAGTTTCTAAATCATTTTCATATCCATTATGTAATTTGACCTCACCAAAACAGGTGTTAGTTCTTTGCAACTATTATATTTATATTTGACAGAGGAGAAAAAGCAACTCTGAGAGTTTAAGTTGCTTCCCAGAGGCCGCACAGTTTTTGAACCCAGGTCATAGAACTGAAACTCAGTGATTTTATCCATTAAGCTTCCTCTTCCGTAACTTACATTGTAAAGCAAGTAGCATTTACAAGGCACTGAGGCAAGTAGGGCAGATAGTGTAGTCCCAAATTCCAATTGAGGAAACTGAGGCTCTCAAAGTGAAATGACTTGCCTGTGAACCCATAGTTAATTTGTAAGTGAAAATAACGGGGTTCAATTCAAGGAGTCTTGAGGTCAAGTTCAGTCTTCTTTCCCTTGTAGCATATTATGAATCAAATGTTTGTGTCCCCGCAAAATGCATTTGCTGAAATGTTCACCCCCAATATGATGGTAGTAGGAGGTGGTACATTTAGGAGGTAATTAGATTGAGGGAGGAGCCTTCAAGAACGGGATTCATTCCCTTACATAAGAGACCCCAGAGAGCTCCTTTGCTGTCTGCACCATGTGAGGATACAGGGAACAGACGATCATCTGCAACCCTGAAGGCAGCCCTCACCAGAACCTGACCCTGGTGGCACCCTGATCCCAAGCTTCCAGAACTGGAAGAAAATAGACTTCTGGTTTTCATCAGCCGCCCAGTCTATGGTGCTTTGTTATAGCAGCCCAATCTAAGATGTAGTGCTACCACTGTGGGCCACAGGTAAAGTCTCATTCACAAGAGACCCAAGCTTTGGAATTGGAACCAGGTTCACATTCCAGCCGCACTGTGTGCCCGGAGCCTGGTAGTTGAACTCTTGCAAGGTCAGTGACCCCATCTGCCTCCCGCAGCTCCTCAAACTCTGTGTGATAAACCTGAACTTATGATTCACTGCAACCCTTCCTGACATGATGCTATTTTAATTACGGCTTTCTTTGCTGTGGGTCCCCAGACCTACCATATTAAGGAAACCAGAAATGGACTCTGATCTGACATAGCCAACCTATCACCGGGTCTACCTCATGCCCTGGCTGCTTCTCCAGTTCCTGTGGCCTCCACATTTGTCTCAACTCTGCAAAGAAATCAGTCTTATCAGATCATATCACGTCTCCACCAAAAGTCCTGCAATGGTTACACCTTGCTCTGGCAAAACCCAAAGTCTCCTACATAGTCTTGTATGACCTGGACTCAGTCTCCTCCCCAGGGTCCCCTCAAGGTCCTCCCCTGTCCTCTGCACTGGGCCAGGTGCCAAGAGCCTTATGTGCATTATCTCACTGAACACTCAAAACTTCCACCAACCCATGCAGGAGTATTACATAGGCTTTGCAATAAGCCATTCTGCACTCTATTCTTTCTTATGCATAATAGCACAAATAAATGTATTTTTGAAATATTGGGCTCAATTTCCTAGCCTAAGCTCTTATTATTGTAAAGACATGTACTATTAAAAACAATTATTAAACTATAGACTTGCTGAACCTAGCTCAGCAGTATAAAACAGGACTTTTGACATCCAACCACATTTGCAGAACAACTTTTAAAAAGCTTAATTGCTAATGGTTGTCAGAAAGACAGATATTTGGCCACAATTTTCTAAATTAAAATTTGACCAAGAATTTGACTTACAAATTGTTCTTCGTTCAGTAGAGATTCTAATTTGTGTTCATCAGTGACATGTTTATATATATATCTGCATACATGTCCTCTGATATTAAGAAACTTAGCACAACCTAGTAAAGCTGTCTCCTTAACCTTCTGTTAGCCTCTCCATTCTTCAGTGTGGAGATGCATTTGAAAAATGACGACTTGTATACTTTTAGAAGACTTTCAAACATATAAGAAGGTTGGTATTGCAGAGTTTACACTTTCTGGAGTAATTGAATTGGTGATATTAAAATTTCCATTGGTTCTGCTGAGGGTAAACCTTCAACCCAAGTACTTATGTTGTCAACTAAGGCAACTAATAATTTCTTTTTAAGCTTCTGGGAGCTCAGAGAGGAAAGGAGGAAAAGTTGAAGAATGCATATGGTAGGAGTTAGGTAATCCAATCCTACTTACTTTAAAATATGAAAAATGTATGACTTACTTTAGGGGAAAGAAAATTGAATGCTGCCTGTCTCAGGAAAGTACATGAGCATTACAGGTCATGGCAGCCAGTATAAATCAAGATTTGATTATTTTTTTCCTTATAGAATATCTAACAAATTTTAGATCTTATAAAATAGAATTATGTGGGTTTAAACAACTGACTGAATGAGAAAACAACTTTATAATAATCAATATGTGTCCACGTGATATGGTTTGGGTCTGTGTCCCCGCCCAAATCTCATGTCAAATTGTAATTCACAATTTTGGAGGTAGGGGCTGGTGGGGGGTGATTGGATCATGAGGGAGGATTTCCCCCTTAGTGCTGTTTTCCTGATAGTGAGTTACCATGAGATCTGGCTGTTTAAAATTGTGTGGCATCTCCCTGCTTTCTGTCTTGCCTGCTTCCCCTTCACCTTCTGGCATGATTGTAAATTCCCTGAGGCCTCCCCAGTCATGCTTTCTGTAGGGACTGTGGAACTATGAGCCAATTAAACCTCTTTTCTTTATAAATTACCCAGTCTCAGGTATTTCTTAATACCAGTGTGAGGACAGACTCATATATCACGTATTTCTAAAGTTACTATTTATGCAATTATACATAGAGTGAAATGAAGCACACTGTTAAATTAAATTACTAAATCACTGGGAGAATTTTTCCAGGATGTTTCAGTTTCTTAAAATACAAATGCCAGCATGATAGGAGTGATCTCTATTGTTCAACTAAACTCCCTCGTCGGTGATGGGCATCTAAATGAAGGCGTCAAGAAACACCAGTGTCATTTATGTCAGCTGAGGTACACAAAGAAATATAGGCGCCCAGAGAAGCAGGGTCCACAAGATCAGCCTGCACAGTTGATTCTCTGAGATCAACCACACTGGGGACAATGGTACTCAGAGGCATTTAATAAATGCTTGTTTTTTAAAAATCACTTAAGCAACACAGTTAACAAATGAAAAACAAACTGACTTTACAAAAACTTAAAACATTTATGCATTAAAGTATACTAACAAGATAGTGAAAAGACAACATACAGAATAAGAGAATATATTTGCCAAACATATATCCAATGAAGAAATAACATCCAGACCAAAAAAAAAAA
>NC_045448.1:97892961-98072308 GCF_002776525.5 Piliocolobus tephrosceles
AAAAAAAAAAAAAAAAAAAAAAAAAAAACTCAGTGACCAAAAAAAAAAACAAAAACCCCACAAATAACCCAAATCAAAATTTGCCAAAATCTTGAATAGGCATTTCTTCAAGGGAGATATATGAATGACCAACAAGCACATTAAAGATATTCAACATCATTAGCCTTTGGGGAACTGCAAATCCAAACCACAATGAGACACCACTTCATACTCATTAGGGTAACTATTGTCAAAATAAGAAAATAACAAGTGTTGGAGAATATGGAGAAATTGGAACCCCCACGCCTTCCTGATGGAAATAAAAACTTATGCAGCATCTGTGAAAAACAGGTCAATGGTTTATTTATTTATTTATTTACTATTTTATTTTATTTTTATTTTTTTGAGATAAGGTCTCCCTCTGTCACCCAGGCTGGAGTGCAGTGGCTCAATCTCTGCTCACTGCAACCTCTGCCTCCTGGGTTCAAGCGATTCTCCTGTCTCAGTCTCCTGAGTAGCTGGAATTACAGGCATGTGCTGCCATGCCTGGCTAATTTTTTTTTTTTTTTTGAGACGGAGTCTCGCTCTGCCGCCCAGGCTGGAGTGCAGTGGTGGCCGGATCTCAGCTCACTGCAAGCTCCGCCACCTGGGTTTACACCATTCTCCTGCCTCAGCCTCCCGAGTAGCTGAGACTACAGGTGCCCGCCACCTCGTCCGGCTAGGTGTTTTTTCGTATTTTTTAGCAGAGACGGGGTTTCAGCAGGTTGGTCAGGCTGGTCTCGAACTCCTGACCTCATGATCTGCCCGCCTTGACTAAACATAGAATTACCATGTGATTCAGTCATTTCACTTATCGGTATACACCCAAAGAAATTGAAAGCAGGGACTCAGAAACATATATTTGTACACCAGCATTTGTGGCACATTATTTACAATGGCCAAAATGTAAAAACGACCAAATGTCTACAACTGGATGAATAAATAAACAAAATGTGGTACAATCAGCCCCTTGTATCTGTAGTTCAGCCCCCACAAATTCAACCAATTTCAGATCAAAAATGTTTGGAAAAAGCAATGTAAAAACCAACAAATATTAATACATATAAAAATACAGTATAACAACTATTTACATAGCATTTACATTGTATTACATATCATAAGTAATCTGGAGATTATTTAAAGTATACATGACATGTGTGCAAGATATATGTGATTACTACATCATTTTATATCAGAGACTAGAGCATCTTCGAATTTTGGTATCTGCAATGGGTCCTGGATCCAACTCCCCATTGCTGAGGGTTGACTGTGTATACATACAATGGTATATTACTCGACCGTTAAAAGAAATGAAATTTTGATGCATGCTACAACATGGATGAAACTTGAGGATAGGCTATGTGAAATAAGCCAAACATAAATGGACAAATACTATATGATTGCACTTACACGAGATAACTAAAACATTCAACTTCATAGAGGCAGAAAGTAGAATAAAGGTTCCAGAGGCTGAGGGGATGGTAAAATGGAAAGTTATGGTTTTGTATTAGTCAGGGTTCTCTGGAGGGATAGAACTAATGGAATATATATATTTAGTATTAACTCGCACAATCACAAGGTCCCAAAATAGGCCATCTGTAGGCCGAGGAGCAAGGAGAACCAGTCTGAGTTCCAAAACTGAAGAACTTGTCCACGTTCGAGGGCAGGAAGCAACCAGCATGGGAGAAAGATGTAGGCTGGGAGGCTAGGCCAGTCTCTCTTTTCACATTTTTCTGCCTGCTTTATATTCTAGTTGCACTGGCAGCTGATTAGATGATGCCCACCTAGATAAAGGATGGGTCAGCCTTTCCCAGCCCACTGACTCAAATGTTAATCTCCTTTGGCAACACGCTTCCTGACACACCCAGGATCAATACTTTGTATCCTTCAATCCTATCAAGTTGACACTCAGTATTACCCATCACAGATCTCATGGGTGCAGAGGTTATGTTTGGGATGATAATAAAGTTCTGGAGATGGTTGGTGGTGATGGTTGCATAACACTGTGAGTGTGTTTAATGCCACCAAATTGCATAATTAAAAATGGTTAGAATGGGAAAGGTTATGTGATGTATATATTTTGCTACAACTTTTAAAAAATAACTTAAAAATGAAACAATTTAGAAAGGTTTACTTCTTTAAAATGTTGAAAGAGAAGTGTAAACTCTTATTTTTCCTTTATCTATGTGGGCTGGATGGAATTAAATCAAGGGCTAGATTATGGGATAGAGGTTCGTCATCCCCAAAGCAGTATAAACAGCCTTCAGCAATGTTGACTTTTCTTAACTAAATGGAACAAAAGTAGTCACAGCATTAAGATTTGAGAAAGAAAAGGAAAATAACGCAGAGAGGAGTGTGTTGAGTTTTTTACATAAAGTAAAATAAACCTTTGCAGCCTCTGCTTTCTTTTGTGTGAATAAGTAATTTTGTGAAGTAAAGTAACAGAGTATTAAAATATGTGCCTATCATCAGATAACATTACTAAACACAGTAGCTGAAATTGACTGCATGCCCTTTAAGAGGCAGGCATTCCACCAGGCACGTTTAATCCTTTTAAAAGAATGTGCGTGAACTGGGTATTAATACTAAATCCAATTTACAAAAAAAGAAATGAAATGAGAGCGCTTAAATAATGTGCCACTGAATGCACACCTAGAAATGGTCAAGGTAAGATTAAAATCTAGGTCTTCTAAGATGAAAAATCCAGTGACTGCTCCACTTCACTGTACATGGCAAGATAATACACGCACACGCACTCTTTAATGTTTTAAAAGAATCACATATCCAGTTTCGATCATTCCTCTGATTCAGATTCATCTAATCCTACTTTTGGCCTGCCTATTTGCACATATAAACCCACATAATAGGTGAAGGCATGTGTCTGTGTAAGTATTTGGCAGCCTGTGGATAGAATGTAAATTTCAGCTGTTCTCATCTGCTGACAAAGGAGACCACCAACCTCCCAACCTCGCTGGGCACGCCCTTTCTGAATTAGCTGAGGTTGATGTTTATGCTTCTCTGGATTAGAGTCACTCTATTCATCAGCATGATTCCACTGGGAACTTAGAATGATCCACCTTTAGTTTCAAATTGCAAGTGGTGGCTATTTCACTCCAGGCAAATAGCAAGACACAAAGGTGGCAAAACGTAACATCCTCTGCCTTGCTGTTATCTCTGCATCTTATTGCCCCCTGCTTTGCCTTTAAAGGGATCAGGTTTTAAAGCCTGGAAATTCAGAACCATCAGGGTAATGAGGAGGACTGATTATCCTTGTAATAATTGAAGGTCCCCTCGACTGGGCCAATAGTTCCCCCAGGTGAACCAACCCTGACTCTCAAAAGAGAACTACTCATTTAGGCAGGTTTTCTTCACCCTAAACAGTGTGATTTCCTTCACCAAGATCATCAGCATGTGTTGATTTATTATCAACTGAGGTTTGGGGATTCCTTAGTTACTGAGTTTGCTTTTGAAGTTGCAAGTATCACATTATGTTGATTTTTGTGTGAGTCTTTAATGAAATATTGCAAAGTACAAGGTGCTCTGTTATGCCTTGTTCTATGTGTGTGCTGATTTCACTGACCTGACACTGCTTGGGGTACAGCCCAACAGCTGTCTTAAGAACAAATCCTCCAAAGCCTATAAGTCACCCAGTCTTCATTCCCTTTAAGCCATCACACACAAATATTTGTGTTGTTTTCCTTGATGGTACTATTGGGAAACCGTATTTACAACAATCTAGAATTTTGGCGGTTATTTCCACAATGAAAATTTGCTATTCCGCCTTCTCATCTTATTAAAGAAAATTCCATTTTACATGGGATCAATGTATTTTTCTATTCTTGTCTTAATCAGGGGACCCGGGGAAGGGGTCAACATTCAACAAAGTTCTGCTTTGTATTTTCAAACATACCCATGACTGCCTTGCCCAGTCAGCCTGACATTCTGTGGCCTCATCACCCTTTCTAGCTCTGGATGACACCCTTAAATATGATTTATATAAGACCACCCTGCAGTTATTTGCAAAAGAGACAGCAAATGATGTTCTTGGCCCTGTCTTCCTCTCCCAGCCACCACACATGCATCAGTTATAGGGGCTCCATGCAATGGGAAGGCATCTTGCCTCTGTGCTTCCACAGATGGAAGGGAGTTAGGCTTAACAACAACAAAAAAATGTGTTCTCTTCCTGTCACTCCCAATTTCTAATGAAGCTCTTTTCTATAATCCTTCCCAGAAGATAATATAAATCCTCTCAATTTCTCTTCTATCATGTCATATGCAGCTTGATTTATGAGGGCTGGTCTCTGCTAACTGAAAGCTAAGCACAAAAGCGTGGCAAACTGTGTCAATAACAACCATAACAATGGGGGTGGATAATTCTTATGTGCTATTCATTGAATATGCACGTCCGTAAGACCCTAGAGCATCATGTGGGTCTACATCAAATCTGCACATATACCGTACTTATGACCACACACATATCTGTATGCCTGATGCCTGGGACCCACTTGTATTAGTCCATTCCCCCATTGCTATGAAGAACTACCTGAGACTGGGTAATTTATATGTATATGTATATACAGGAAACATGACTGGGGAGGCCTCAGGAAACCTACAATCATGGCAGAAGGTGAAAGGGAAACAGGCACGTCTTACCTTGGAGCAGGAGAGAAAGAGGGCGAGCAGAGGGGAGTGCCAGACATTTATCAAACAAGCAGATCTCATGAGAACTCACTCACTATTACAAAAACAGCAAAAGGGAAGTCTGCCCCCATGTTCCAATCACCTCCCACCAGGCCCCACCTCTAACACTGGGAATTACAATTCAATATGAGATTCGGGTGGGTACACAAATCCAAACCATATCACCACCACAACCAGAGACCTCTGCTAGCTGGCTTACAATGAGCCGATGATTCAGTTGCCTGCGGATGGGAGAAGCTGAGGGCGTGTTAACAATCCAGAGAGAAGAAATAATGACTTTAAACATTCCAGCACCTCTCCCTCAAGTAGGAAAGCTCAACATGTATACAGGTGGGTCTACAGTTTCCCCTATGCAAGGGAATGAGGATGCAGAGTCACCCCTGCCAGTGTTCCATCATCATTGAGTGCATCATTCAGCTTACATGTAACATGCCCAGTGCTACAGGATAATGTGAGGAAGCGGGGAGGGCAGAATGGAGGGAGGTAGGGAGGGAGGAAGGAAGAAGGGAAGGGATGATTTTTGTTAACACAGAATGAAAAATTGAGAAAAACAGATATTAATTTAAAAATCTATACTTATAATATTACAACATCGAAAAGTGCTGTTTAATTAGAGATACATGGTGTTCAAAGTGAGGTTAATAGACTTGACCTAGCTAGATCACGAAAGGGATATGGAAAGTCTCCTTTATCTTACGAAGCAAGACCACTGTGTATCTGTGGGGTGGGTGTAGTGTGTGTGTACGTATGTGAGTGTTTGTTGAAGGGAGTGGTCTAGAACCCAAATAAAGACCTCAACTACAGTGAAACAACCGAAAAGTCATATTTCTTTTCCCCATAATATTGCACACCTCCATTATCAAAGGATTTGAGGGGGTATTTATGCCCTTCTTATTATTATTCATCTTTCTTTTTAAAAGTGATATATACCAATAGCTATTAATAATGGAAAACTGGCTGTTAAGGGAATAGAATCCTGCCTAGAACCCAGGACGGGCTCTGTAAATGGCAGGCACAGTTGTTATGGTGGGAGCCTGGGAGCAGGGAGTGGCCTCAAAGATGGCCGGTGTTTGGACGAACCGAGGCAAGATGGTGCACTTCCGGGTTCTTCTTCACCACCAACTCTTCCCGCGCGCGCGAAAATGCAGCCGGCGCCCAGGGAGGGTGCAGACCAACTGGGCATGCGCCAGGTGACGTCAATCTGAAGAGACCAAGATTTACCTGGTCGCACCTGCGGAACGCCCCTGACACGCCCATGCCCCACCTATTGCCCTCCCACTCCTAGAAAAGCCGCTCTCCGCCATTGAGCCACGCGGCCTTCTCACAGCCCGGCGGCCTTTCCACTTCCATTTCCATTGTGTCCATTGTGTAAGTAAAGAGGAAACAAATGGGAAACCCCCAGTCCAAATTTCCAAAGAGCACCCCCTTAGGGTGCCTCCTAGCCAATTTAAAAACCTTACCGCTTGAACAAGAACTTAGGAGGAAGCGGTTAATTTTCCTTTCCACTGTGGCGTGATCGACCTCAGCAATTTCTGCCAGCGGCTAGGCAAGTGGTCCGAAATTTACATACAAGCCTTTTAGGCCTTAGGCTCTCGTCCCTATACTCCTTCTCTCCCCGCTCTCCCCACCCCTCCCTTCCTGCCCAGACTCCTCCTCCTCCCCCCATCCAGACTCCTTCTTCCTCCTCCTTATCTACTAGTAATCCACTCAGTCCCGTGCCTCCTTCGGGGCCCCCAACTGGCTGTCTTGAGTCCCCTATTCCTGCCCCACACCCTCCTACAGTGTTAGCGCCTTTGCGAGAGGTGGCTGGGGCAGAGGGGGTAGTCAGAGTACATGTCCCTTTTTCATTGGCCGATCTTTCCAAAATTGAGAAGCGTTTAGGTGATTTCTCAGCTAATCCTACCATATACATAAAGGAATTTAGACACCTTTGTCAGGCCTATGACTTAACTTGGCATGACCTCCAGGTTATCCTAACCTCTACCCTAAACTGACTGAGGTTCTAACCCAGTATACCCGGTTAGATCCGGCCTCCCACACAGGGGCCACCATTTTGGCGTCTTATTTCATTTCTCAATCAGCTCCTGACATTCGTAAAAAACTTCAAAAGGTAGGGGATGGTCCTCAGACACCAATACAAGACCTGGTTAAATTAGCCTTTAAGGTCTATAGCTCCAGAGAGGAGACGGCAGGCTTGCCTTGAACAGAAGTTACAGCTCCTAGCAGCGGCTTTACAGCCCAGTCGTAACCCCAGACCAGAGAGCACACACCCCTCAGACTCCAAAGCTACAAAAGGAGCCTGCCTGCTATAAGTGCGGCAAGGCAGGACACTATGCCAACAGGTGTCCGCAAGGTCCCCGAGTCCCAACGCGGCCTTGCTATAAGTGCAAGGCATCAGGACATTAGGCCAGTGAATGTCCTAACCCTCGTCCACCAGCAACCCCCTGCCCTGTTTGCCAGCAGGGAGGAAACTGGAAGTCTGATTGCCCCACCCTGAGAACAGGTGCCGCGCCTCTACATGACCCCCTTTCCCAGGATCCTGGGAGCTCCTTCCAGCTCCTACATCTGGATGACAACTGAAGGTGCCGAGACTCGGGGACCCCCATCACCTTCGCCAAGCCATGGGTAACTCTCCTGGTAGCGGGTAAGACAATTAATTTTTTAATCAACAGCGAGGCTACCTATTCTGTTTTGCCATCCTTCTCTGGACCTAGCCTTCCATCCAATATCTCTGTAGTAGGAGTAAGTGGAAAGCCATCCACTCCACGAAAAACTCCAATCCTTAATTGCTGCCTGGCCAACAATTACTTTGCGCAGTCGTTCCTCATTCCCAGCTAAAAAGGGCTCCTACCGAAAGCAATCAGTGGAAATCAGTTTGGCTTTCCCCCACTCGCCTCAAACTTACTAAATTTTCTTAACTATCTCATACTCCCCAACCTTGCCGGGACCTTCCTTCTGGGTTTTGCCCATATTCCAACAAATGCTTCCATTCCTCATTCCTATACTAATACTGTGCCTTATTTTATTTTTCATCCGTGCGTCCAAATACCAACCATGGGCCCCGACCTTAACGACGCCCCTTAACAGCAGGAAGTAGCCAGACAGACCACGGCGCCCCTTTATCACTATTATCAATAAAAGGTTGGACTGTTTGGACGAACTGAGGCAAGATGGTGCACTTCCGGGTTCTTCTTCACCACCAACTCTTCCCGTGCGCGCGAAAATGCAGCCGGCGCCCAGGGAGGGTGCAGACCAACTGGGCATGCGCCAGGTGACGTCAATCTGAAGAGACCAAGATTTACCTGGTCGCACCTGCGGAACGCCCCTGACACGCCCATGCCCCACCTATTGCCCTCCCACTCCTAGAAAAGCCGCTCTCCGCCATTGAGCCACGCGGCCTTCTCACAGCCCGGCGGCCTTCTCACAGCCCGGCGGCCCTCTTACAGCCCCAGTCCTGTCGGGATGTCGGGACTGTGGGAAGTCCGTCCGAGAGCCCCACCGCGGGGGGACTCTGCCGGCCTCCTTTGCCGGAGGCCGACAGACTTCTCCCGCACACCTTAGGTTACCAAAATAAACTGTGCAGTTTTGCTGTTACACTTGCCTACCCGCTGGTTCTTTTGCGCCCGCTCGGCTGGTCTTAGAAAAACAAGACAGCCGGCCCAGCCCTGCTCCGGCCAGGAGTCCTGGCATTGGAAGCCATGAGTTGCCCATGAGCCAGTCACTGGAGTTTCCTTACACAATGTAGGGCTAAAATTAGGTAAGCAGACTCCCCGCCAGCTGCTCTGAGGTTGAAGTCTTCAGATAATGCCCAGGAAAATGCCCCAGAGGCCACACTTGTCTATCGGAGGAGGCTTGCTTCAATTTTGAAAGATGTCATCTGAAACCCTCCAAGGCTTCCTCCACACCTCAGACTGTCTCTGGGTTCTTCCGCCCTGGGTGCCTCAACCCCACCTCACCCGTAAGCGCTCTTAATTTCCCTCTCTTTCATATTTCCTGGGTGTTTTTGTAGATTTCCGAAATCAAATCCAAAAACTATTTATCATGAATATGATGATGTCAGGAATTGTATGTTCATGAACACGCAAACACAAAGTGGAAACAGCTGATGTGCAAGATCGTGAAGGTTTTTTCCTTTTAAAATCAAAGCCTTTGTGTTGTTGTTAGTGTGTTAAACATACATTTTACAATTGAATCCAGACTGTATTTTACTATATCAAAATAGGGAGAGAAAAACAAACATGACATGATTACATTACATTTTAAAGGAGCCATCCTGATAAAGTGATAGAAAAGGAGGGAATACTGTTCAATATTTCTATTGTTTAATAGTTATTTAAAAATATTTTCAAATCTCAATAATCACACAAAGAAAATTTCTTTAAAAAAAAAAAAAAAAAAACTTCTTCATTTTCTATCTACCACACCCCACTACATATCTTTAAGTAGGTGCCAGGCAAGGAAACAAGACTCTGGAATGACTGAATCACAGAGGGGACACCAGAACCATCCAGGATTGTTCTAAAAATGCCCTTGGACAATGGTCTTTGCAACTTTCGGAATATCTAGAAACTTGATGAGCACAACTTCTCTCATTCATATTTAATAATCTAGATGGATTAAATGTTCAAGACTGAAACAATAAAAGACGCAGGAGAAGAAATGCTCCCACTGAAACACTTAGCCTATGATAACTCTGAAAATACACATGCTATGGCAATTAGCTGTATTCTAGAGATGATACAGAGTCCTTCCACTTTGACCCTGGAATGTAAGGTTTCCTTTTGACATGACCAAAGCCTTGAGTTTTTGGAGTTGTCCCTAGATTAAAAATGATGCAACTTTTGATCATTTGAGCATCTCTATTAAGTGATCACAACATTTTAAGCATACTATGCTAAAAGACATGCTATGACTTTACCACATTAAGTCATCATGTTCTAAGGAAATATTTGTGAAAACATATCCAACATATGAGAACCAACTATATTTAAAGTAAATTCTCATTAATTAAGAATTTGCTAACATAAAATTACTGGTAATTTACACAGTGTGTCATTGGGCTTCCTCAGCTCTTTTGATATCTTTGAAATCATTCCACCAAAGTAATAGTAAATAATAAATGACAATGATAAGATGGCAGGGGACATTTGTGAATTTGGGAGCTTTTCCTTTAGACTCATTGCATGCCTGACCTCAAACAATCTGCCTGCCTCAGCTTCCCAAAGTGCTGGGATTACAGGTGTGAGCCACTACACCCAGCCAAGAGAGATTTATTTTAAAAAGTTGACTCATGGGATTATGAAGTCTAGTAAGTAAAAAATCCTCAGGGTAGGCTGTCAAGCTGGGAACCCAAAAGAGTTACTGGTGCTATTCAAGTCCAAGGGCTGTCTGCAGGCAGAGTTTCATCTTGCCCAGACATGAGTCTTTTGTTCTATTTGAGCCTTCAACTGATTGGACAAGTCCCACCCAAATTATGGAGAGCAACTTGCTTTCCTCAAATTCCACCAATTTAAAATAATCTTATCCACACATATACACAAAATCTTCACAGAAACATCCAGAATGATGTTTGGCCAATTCTCTGGATGCCATGACCCAGCCAAGTTGATGGGTAAAATGAATCATTACCACTCTGGTGCTTGTGCCTCTCAGACTGTGTCCTCCTCCCACCTGCTCGAACTACCTTGTCTTTGTCATGCTAGGACTTCTCATCATCATTCACTTCTTCAACATTTACTCTGGATACTATAGAGCAAAAATAAATTCAGTTTCTGGCTTCTTGGAACATATATTCTAGCAAGGAACTTCTAATGTGTCTAGAGAACCGCTCATCACATAAACATAAAAATGAAGGTAAAATTTCAAGGGCCATAGCTAATATCAACTAGAAGTACAAAGTGCTAAGAAGCAATGATGCAGAAATTTGACCCACCCTGGGAAATGAGGGGAAGTTTCCCCAAGGGAGAGGTGCTTGATGGGGAGAGGACAGATGTGCAAGCGTACTGAACTGAGTCTCAAAGTATAAATTTTCACTGCACCATCCGTATCTTCAAGATGTCATGTCAATGTAGCGTGTGTCAATGTTTTAAAAATTACAGGAGCCACGTTTAAGAGTGTGCTCAAGTCCTCCCTTCCAGCCCTGGAGTAGCATTGTTTGATTCAGTGCAGGGACTGAGAAACAGGGAGGCCTCAAGCATGCCTTCCAGGGTTTTCGAGGGCAGAACGGATGAGACTGAGCTTTTATTCCATCAGGACTGCACTAGAGCCACAGGAAAAGAGGTCTTCAGGGAGTCCACAGCCAAGAAGGGGAGCAAACAGGTGAACAATTAATTATCTAATTTTTTGAACCCTGCACCAGACTCCGCCAGGGTGTTGAAGCAGTCCTGGTGAGGCTGAAGGAGAGGAAGGGAGGTGACAGGCAGACAGATGTCCCAGAGGCAAGCTACAAGCTAAATCTTAAAGGATGAGTCCTAATTACCTGAGTAAATGAGAGAAAAGGCAGTTCATCCTAGAGTGAAAAGCATGAGCATAGGCCCAAAGGGAAGCGAAACATCCTAAAGCTTTTGAAGTAATCTGTATTGGCTGGAGGTCCAGAAGGAAGAGGCTATCTTTAAAAATAAATAAGTAGTCAGGGGGCTTCTGAAAGAGTGTTTTCCAAATGTGTTTGACCATGACCCATTGTCAGAAATGCATTTTGCCCCAAGACCCTGTACACACACACACACACACACACACAGAGACGTCCATAAACCACAGCAGAAGTTTCATGAGCTGGGATGTGTGCTTAGGCTGATTTGCAAGGCATTGTAATATTTCCTATTCCAGTTTGTCATAGTTTTCATAAGATAATGGTCCTGACTCACTAAATGAATTTTATGACCCACACCACTGTTGCTCATAGCATTTTGACAAACATGACTGTAAGATACACTAAAACGTTTTCATTTCATCTTGAGGGCACTAGAGAATTATTCGAGGATTCTAAGCTGGGTGGGAGACATATAAGGCTTACATTTTAGGAAGATCCTTGTGAGAACATTGAGGGAAGGAAATAAGGGGAGCCATATCTAGGGTCTGGAAGTCAGATTGGAGGCTCTTTAGTGTTAGAGCACACAGTCTGAACACTTGCTTTGAAGGAGCAGAGCTGTTGCTAAGGAGCTAGAATGCTCCAGACTAGGGACTGAAGCTAAGGAGGGAAGGAGGGGAAGCAGCAGTGGGATGTTAGTTTTCTGCCTAAGGCAGGACATGGACTAAGGAAAATGAGATGCACGTGAAGGGGTTCGGCCTTGGACATGTCGAGGCACACATGGGATGGCCCCAGTGGAAGTGGCCACACAGGTGAGGGCTCAGGAGAGAGGACTGTGTGATTTGGGGACAAAGTGTCTATCCCCAGGAAACTTCCAGATGGCTTAAAGGAGTCAAAGCAATTTTATCACAATGCTAGGATGTCATTTGCCTCTTTCACCTTCATTCTGTCATAAATATACAATGGACATTTCCAGAGGTTTTGCAGCATGTGATATTGAAAAAGGTTGACTGCGGAGGCAGATGTGAGTATCTGGCTGTTTCCTCCGAAGTTAGACATCAAAGAGATTGGCCAGTCTTCTCATGAAGTTTTTTGTTTTGGAAAATGTATTTATTTTTCATAAAATATGGTATTTATGACAACATGTAATAATAGTTTGTTATATTTTAAATGAATAAAGAAATATTTTTAAATATAAGCATTTCTCAGTTTTAATTTGTGATCTAGTAAATATCAGTATATAGAACACATTGCTCTATAAACAAAATTGTTAAGATTGTAAAAGTCACCTAGGACCAAAAAATTTGAAATTCACTGGCCTAGAAGATCATCCCCTCCCTCATCCACTCCCTCATCTCCTCCCTCAACCTCTTCCTCAACCCCTCCCTCTCCCCTCCCTCAGCCCCTCCCTCAGCCCCTTCCTCAACCCCTCCCTCTCCCCTCCATCAGCCCCTCCCTCAGCCCCTCCCTTGCTTCCACTTCTCAGCCACAACTACCATTGGCCTAAATTCGATTCTTCCTTCTAGATTAAGTTCAGGTGCCCCTTCTCTGCAGCATCTTTGCTAAGCCCATCGGCATAATTCAGGGCTGCCTCTTGTGGGCCCACCAAACCTTAGCTGTACTTCTCTACTATGGTACTTCTGCTATTTTTTTAAAAAATATTTGTCATTGAAAAAAATGTGTCATTTACACTTTAGAAGCTATTTTGAGCAATCTACTCGACAGTAGCCACCACAAATAAATAGGAATAGCGTAAGAAACAGGCCAGAGAGAAAGACCAATCCAAATTGTGGATTCAAAGTTACCTCACAGTTGTCAGAATTCCCTGACAGAATCTGGAGGCTTGTTACTATTCTAGCACATAGGACCTGTGAGTACCAAACCATTGAAGAGGAGCATGTACATTGTTAGGGAAGGAATGAACGGAGGAAGGACAGGAGGAAGTGAAGGGAGGAAGTGAAGGGAGGGAGCCAATTTTTAATTACCTGTGGTATAAAAAGACAGGATTAGGTTTAGTTAATGATCCTCATGGATAAATAGACTCCTAGAAGTCTAATTTTAGCAAACAATTTCTTTCCCAAACTTGAGATGTTGGAGTTTCTTTTCTTTCCTTTCCAGGTACTAATGAGCAGTGAAGATATAGCAAGAAAAACAAGAAGCCTTAATAAGTTCAACTTTTGAAACTAGAAGTATTACATCAGAGCCAAACAGTTGACTTTCCAGCCAGAAGATGGTGAAGATCTACGTCATCATTGAAAGATTGCTCATTCCAACCCAACTACCTCATCACTAATGTCTGTGTGGATTCTGCCTAACATAAACTTATTGTTCTGAGACTATGGTTAATTGTAAGAAAAGCCCCTACTGCAATTTAACTTATTTTCAAAAACCTATCTAGGAGTTCACTATTCACCCTCAATATTTGCAAAATGAGTGTGCAGTGTCAGCTGGCTCCACTCAGGAAAAGTCGATTACTTTTACAAGAACAAAATAACTTCATGGTCTGTTCTGAACTGCAAAATTGAGAGATTAAATGCTGCAAGCATATTTAAAGCAGGTTATGTATGTACCGTTTTCTCAGTCATGTTTTCAAGGCTTATAAAGCTTCAGTGAGCTAAGCACGAAATAATACATGCAACTGCCAACCAGATTCCTAACTTGTGGTCCACAAAAGAAATGTACAAGGTTCAGTGTCAGACAAAAGAGACCAGATTCAGGGCAGCAATACCGGGTGGGTCCTCACTCACACATACTCAGGGAAAGATCTCTTCCTAAGAGACACTTTAATGAATCTCTTCATAATATAATGACTCCTAAAGTTTCTAGAGCACCAACACTTTTCATTAATGTCACTAATGTAATGAATGTTTAGAATTTTGTGACATTTCATGTAAAGAAATTTATAAATCTGAAAATTTTTAATCAAATTATGAGTTTTAATTTGGATTCCTAAAAAGATGGTCCACATCTTTTAGAAGGTCCTTGGACCTCGTGGGATGGGATCCCTGATCAAGTAGAGATGCTGCACAGAGGTCCAGCCTGGCTCCGTCCTGTTAAAATCTCCATATAATATTTAGAATGTGAGCTGCTCAGAGCAAAGAATAACAACTTGCCGTTTCTGTTTTTAAAATGTTGTCATAGTAAAAAAACAAACAAACAAACAAACAACAACAACAACAAAAAACCATTAAAATGGAACAGCTTATCTCTCTTACTGTCCCATGCTTCCTTTTCACTTGCTCTCAAGGGAAAATGCTGGATCACAAATGGGCAAATGACAGCCCACTGCGAGTTCCACACCAGCCACATGTTTCTGTATGGCCTGGAAGATAAAAAGGTTTTACATTTATAAATGCTTAAAAATGCCTAAACAAGAATATCATGACACGTAAAGCGTGAAAACGTCAAATATCAGTGTTAATAAAGTTACACTGGAACACAGCCAATCACATTCATTTACAATATCCACAGAGGCCACATCCTAGACAGCAACACAGGGGAGAAGTTGCAACAGAGACCACGCAGCCCACAAAGCCTAAGAAATTTATTCCCTGGCACTTAACAGAAAAGGGTACCCATCCCATGTTGGTGACTTGAGTTCTCAGGAAGAGGGTGGTGCGCACAGAAGCTCATGCCATCTGCTCATGGGACTAAATATTGGGAACTTGTGAGAATGCTCTGCAGACTTAACCTTTAAAATGCTCTCCAAGGCAACCAAGATAAAACACTCTACACACTGACAGATACCACCTTTGTCCTCCTTTCCATGACATTTACATAATCTAAATTTGTAACAACAGGCCCATATAGACAGATAACCCTTATGAGTCATCCATGGAAGAGCATAAACTTTGTGTTATATTTCTAGTCTCAATTTCTTCAGGAACATCTGTTGCAGTCTAGAGCTTGACACTTTAAGAGGGATGTGGGAGCGTAGAGAATATTGGAAGAGATATATAAGAATGACTGGGTAGTTGATTCATAAAATCAACAATCCCTACATGCATACAGATTGAGAGTGATAATGCAAAAGCCCAAGCAGGTGTGATGTTTAGCAAGGGCATGAACAGCAATTTTCCAAGTAAAGCATATGACTTGTCTCTGAAAGCATAAGGACCAGATCAAAATGAAATCAATGAACAAGGCAAGAGTGCGGAGGCTTGCTCTAAGGGACAAGATTTCCTGAGAGTGACTAAATGTTCAAATGAGTCCTGAGATTCCCTACTGGAATCTTTCAATGGGAGAAGAGTTTCTTATCTCAAGGGCTTCCCTGGAGGGAGAGAGAAGGCATAGACGCTCCTTCCCTACACATCCTGAACTATGACCCCTGTGATAAGGAAAGAGGTTGGTTCTTTCCTTTTGGCTGGTCCCAGGCAGGATTCCATCCCCTTCCCCAGGAGAAGTGGAGAGAAGAGACAGTAAAAAGCCCGGGAGGCTGATCTTTGGGTGGGGGAAAAAAGGGAAGTTGTTCATCTGTTTTCCTTATAATATCCCTGCTGGATATATTTAATCCTGGCTGACAACATTATCCTGCTCTTTTGAAACTGGTGTCTGTGATGGCCCAGAAGAAAAGGAGAAGCTGGAATAGGGGAATTAATTTTTCTGAATCCAGAGGGATTTCCTATTCTCAAATATGTGCACATACCCATCGGCTCACCTGCCTGGTTTCCTCTTCTCAAATGTGTGCACATACCCACAGGCTCGCCTGCCTGGTCTGGGGGCCAAATGCATGTGTGGGTGCTTCAAGGTCATCATTCAGATCTACAGAATAGGTAGAAAAACTGATGCCTTGTCTTTGCTATCTCTTTTCACTGCAAAACTCGATTCTTTTATCTAGGAACAGGGTAGGAAAAATGGGAGGGAGAAGGATGAAGCAGCATTGACTATGAGTTGACTGTTGAAGCTGGCAGATGTTCTCATCAAGTTCATTGTATTATTCTCCCTACTCTGTTCCATGTTTGAAAAATTCTATACTAAAGAGTTAAAACGTTGTAGTGCTGGTGCTCCATCAAGTTGGCACATTTCCTGATTCCAAAAATAAATTATTTTATCAAATTATTTTTTTCTCTCCAGTACTTAAAGTTTCACAAACCTTGAGCAAAATTTTATACACGTGTTTCAGTTTCACTTGCTCTTAAAAATAGCAAAGTGTAGGATTTCTCTTTAGGAGTGATTAGATGTCCCAGATGGTTTGGCTCAGACTGAACAAAATCCTCCATCCTAGAAGCAGGAAATCACAGCTGCCAAATCAATGTTAATCTGAACTTCTGGATCCAAGGGACCTTTGAGGAGCCCATGGTCATTACGAAATCATGCAATGCTCATTTTTCCTTTGCTCAGGTAATGTTATAGAAAAAGCAGAATTCAGGAAATTTTCAACATTTAAAAGGTGAACATTGTGCCAACATTTTCAAGGGTGGAACTGTTAATGGTGATGGCCAAGTGGTATCTCACCAGAGTGTGTTTCTCATCCTCTCTATTCTTGGACTCCATCAGCCAAAAGGCCCACCTGCTTCAGATCCCAAATCAGCAATATACACTGTTATGTCCATAAATTTTGTAAAAAAAAATACAATTTTTGAATACTGTGCTCTGAAATTCTGGAATTCTGTGTGGATTTACACGGTATGCTAACATTGTATTATAAAAATTGCTGGTTGTATACTTGTCATTTCTCAGTGACACAAAGCCAGTTGGTGCTGTCCCTCCCTGGACCCTGCTCCTTGTGGAGCTGCCACTCATGCTGTCTTCACCACAAAGAGAGTGGCCTCCTCCCATCTTCCCTCTCTAAGGTCATGAGAAGTTATCCAGGGCCTCAGGTCAATAAAGGACTGGCTGTATTGATTTTCTATGCTACATAACAAAATATCACAAATTGAACAGTTGAAGACGACATACATTTATCTCACATGCCAGTGATGCAGGACTTTTCTTGGCCCCTTCATTGGACTCACCACAGGGGTGAACATTTATTCCGACTGCCATACTCAACCCCTTGCGGGAGGAAGCACATGAATGAGTGAGTGCAGGACCCAGTCAACCACACTGGGCACCAGCAGGAGCATGCTCTGTGCAGGGCCCATAGCCAGACTAGGTATGAGTGAGTGAGTGTGGGGTCTGGCCACCACTCTGAGTGCAAGCTCCACGCAGGCCTGCAGCAGTGACCAGGTGGGGGTGCCTGTGACCCCAAATCCCCAGTGGGAGTGTTACATTGCTTGTTTAGCCTCCACCATCTGTAGACGGCTGTTTGTTAACAGCTCAGTTGGCTCAATGCCTCGTGCCACATAGGGTGGCTGCCCTCCACCAGCCAGGGCAAAGGGCTGGTGTGACAGCCTTTTAGGGTGCCCTTAGTCAGTGGGTCCTGAGCTCTTGTCCAGCATCAAAGAAGAATGAGGTTGTGCAGACATTTGAAGGATGGTGAAATCAGAGAATTTTACCGAGTGATGGAAATGGCTGTCAGTGGAAAGGGGAGATGAAGAGGGGATGGGAAGGGCAGGTAGTCTTCCCAGAAGTCAGTTCTTCTTCTCCCCAAAGTCCAGCTGTCTCTTCCCTGATGTCAAACTGTCTCTCTTCTCCAAAGTCTGGCCATCTCTCTCCCCTACCAACTGAGTCTGGGGTCTTTATAGGCATAGGATGGGAGTGCGGCAGGCTGTAGATAGTTTTGGAAAAGGCAAGATTTTATTGGTAAAAGTACATTATTCAGAAAGAACCAGTTGGGAGACAGAGAGAGAGCACAAACAGGAATAGAAGTTCTCATTTTAGGCTGCAGGTAGCAGACCACTTTGGGTTGAAGGTGGGGTTTCACTGTGGACCTGCCGCCTGTTAGCCTAAAATTTCTCTGCCTCCTGCCTCTATCACCAGGTGTTAACAGTCTAGGAACAGCTTAGCAAGGCCCTCTAATCAGGGTCTTGTGAGACTACAATCAAGGTGACAGCTAGATCTGAGGTCTCATCTGATATTTAGGATTTGCTCCCAAAGGCATTGTTGGTCAAATTTGTTTCCTCACTTCTACAGAATGCATAGCAGCTTCAAGGCCAGGAGGAGACACAGTAGTTTGAAGAACCTGATTAGGACAGGTCTACTCAGGATCATCTCTCTTTTAATTAACTCAGAATCAATGATTGGGGACCTTAATCACATCTGCAAAATCCTGTCACTTTTGCTATATAAGTAATCCAACCGAGGGAGGGACATCCATGATATTCAGAGGCTGCCCCCATACTCAGGGGACGGGACAACACTGGAGGTACACACTGTTGGAGGTTGGAGAGTAGGGATCTTGGGAGCCACGGAGGACTCCACTCTACCATGGAGTTCAACACTTCCCAAAGGCTTTGAGCTCTTTGGCTGTGAGTAAGTAAAGACAGCACTGGTAACAGACAGAGACAAGTTCTATCTTCAGATAGGATGAGTGGTTCTAAATCCTAGCTGTACTAGAATCATCTGGGAGCTTCCAAAAATGCTGATCTTGAACCCAAAGACCAGAGACAGTGATGTGTTAGTCTGTGGTGCTGCCTGGCGCCCTAAGACTCCTCAGCTTGATATGCTGTGCAGCCAGGGATGACAGTCTAGCCTTGTAAGAAACATATTTTCTCCTGCTCAGTCCTAATGAAGGAGGCCATTCCAGCAAAAGGAGGGTGGTAACACAGCGGCACGTTTTAGACTTCACAGTTTGGGAAATGCAGAACAAGTTGCATTGTACAAAACTTTATCTCAGATGATCCTGAGAAAGGGAATCGATTGGGGTAGATAATTCTTCTCACTTTTTTTTTTTTTTTAAGATAAAAAGATGTAAATCTGAGACTTACTCCAGGTCACACAGCTGCTAAGGAAGATAGCAAAACTAGGATTCCCCTCTCTGTATTTACTGGTTGTCTAACTGTGGACAAATTGCTGAATTCTTCATCTATAAAATAAGGCAACTTTACTGCCCAGCTCAGAGCATCATTGAGAAGATTAAGTGAGTTGCTTTGTGGAAATAAATGGTTTGAGCCCCAGGCTGAGGGGTCCAGTAACAAGTGCCTGGTGCTCAGAGTTAGGTAGGATAAAAAGTACAGAAGAGCTTGGCCATCTTTGGAGTCTAGATTTGAATTTATATACAATTGGATTAGATTTCACTGGGAACAATCAGATTGAAAACTAAGTGGGTGGGGATGGGGAGGTGCACTGTCTATTTGATATTCTTGATCGGGATAGGCTCCAGGCAAAGACAGAGTTGAATTTGCCTTGGTATCCAGCTGCCACACATGTCCTTTTGCCACATCTGAAATGCCTTTTTATCGCCCTTCACCCCAACCCAGACTAGCACCTCACTGCTGCTGCTTCTACCCTCCTCCTTCCGAGAATTCATACTCTAAACCATTCCACCCTGGTCCTCACAACTTTCTCACAACTGAATCTAGGTATCATTTGTATAATTACTAAATGATACAGCCTTCTCCATCTCGAATCTTACCATCTTCCCTCCAACTGCTTCCTGCCCAGCAGCCACAGTCACCTTTCTAAAACACTCCAGAAAAAGGAGCAATGTCACCTCCTTCTTTGAAAGACCTCCTCATCTCTCTGCAGGGTTCCAAAGTTCTCCTCCCTCCCACAGCTTTCCATGGTGCGGTCCCCACAGTGGAGTCAGCTGTCCTTCCCAGATCCCCACACCCACCACAAAACCGGCATCATCACAGCTCTGACCAACCTCTGTTCCTGAGTCCCGTCTCCTCTGCTAAACCGTGAGCTCTGTGAGGGTGAGAGTGGCTTGGCAGGTAAATGCCTACGTACAGTGTGTGAATATTTGCTTTGTTTATTGTGACTACAGTGCAACAAAACCTAACTTCCTGGGGTAGCTGTGTTTCAAGCCCTAAGCTTTTGAGGTAATGGAATACATTAACTACTCAGCTCCAAACTGGATTAATTCCCCTCCTCTGTTCTTCAGTGAGGCACCCATACGTATAGGCCACTTTTAAAACACTGTCTCAATCATGAATAAAATTCTTCAAAGTCAGTATTGTGGTGACCCTTTAACACATGGCAAACATATGGACTTTAAGAGAGTCTCTATCTCTTCCTCTTAGAGCACAGGTAGAACCCAAACTAAAAATGCTCTATAGAATATGGACCTCAGAGCAGGGTGATGGTTCTCCTCTGTTTAGAACCAGAGAAGACAAAAACAAGGCCAGCAGGCTGGCTCCCTTGATGTAGTCAAAGGAAGGACCTTCCAGTGGCAAGGCAGGTCTCGGAAGCCCAGACTGGGGGCACAGGACTGGATGTTGGGCACTCCTGATCCAAGGAGAAGGCAGTGCTATCCATAAAGCTGCTTCATCTTGGTTATGTTTTCCTTCCATTAAAATAAGTAAAAATTTTGTCTTAAGCATTTTTCAAAATTCCTTGAGTGAAATCCAGGTTCTTTTTGAGGCTTGCGGGGAGGCAAGGGAAATGCAGCCGGGTGTAATAATAATTAATGGCGCCCAGAACCACTGCTGTGCACAGTGATGTTTTGCAGGAGCAGGTGACCGTGTTTCCGCCGTCTGGCTGAATCTCATCATCATGAGTGCTTTCGGATATAGAGCGTGTTTCCAAAAATAAGTGCCCTATATTTTTCAGGGCTGGTAACTGTGCCAACAGCTGCAGCAGAACTAGGCAGGCACTGAAGAGGTTAAGCCAGCCAGCAGCATCTCATCAGTGGCCCAAATAGCTTAATAGCTCCACTTTCTGTGTGCTTCCAGTTCTCACCTGCTTCCTGAGCAGTTCATCAGGAGCGGAGGGGCATGTGTAGGATTGCTATGTAACGTGAATCCTGATTCCACGTTTGCCTTTTGGGGTCTGCTTTACAAAGTGGAAATGCTTCCAATCGGTTTTATGACCTGCAGCCACCTGCCGGCGGAAGCTGCTGACAGCCAGGCTTTCAAAAAGGCAGGGTTGGTTGGTTGGTTTGTCCTGTGGGATCCTCCTCTCTCCTATTAATCTCCAATCAGCTAATGGTATCACAAGATTGCCCTGGGTAGGAAGCAATGTGATAAAGGACAGGTGAAGGAAGTCAAGGAGGGAAATGACACGGGAGAATGGAGGGGAGGCTCCCACCTGCAGATACAGGGGCCACAGTCAGCCCTGGACACACAGAACACCTTTAAGAAGGAATAAGAACTGGAAACCTGAAATTACTTTCTTCTGATATTGTCTCTTTCCGGATCTGCTCAGCTGGAAAGCCCAATGCAGAGCAATTTGTCTTTGTTCTGACTTCTTTCTGTTGTCTTCCATGTGAAGCCACCACCCCAGAGATTCGAATTTCCTGTGGATGTTGATGTGCCCATATCTGTGGTGACAAATCAGCGAGTAACTTATTTTTAGAGATCTTGTGCTCACCCTGCCAGAAATACCTTTTTTTCAAAAGGAGAAAATAAATTACAAACACGCTTTAGTCATCTCTCTCAGCCGTACAGTGTGAAAAATGTGTGATTTATGACCCTGTTTTCTCACAGCCTATTATATTTCCCTAAGCCTTTCCCCAAGGTCTGCTGGGGACTCCATTAGCCTACATGGCCATTTCAACACACATCACATTGAACACGGTTCCCAGGAAACTCGGGATTTCTGGGATGGGAGTAGAAGGGTTGCAGGGAGCTGGGGAGGAGTATGAGAGCCTGAAGCTGCCACAGTGGCCTTACAGCACCCGAAACAGCCCTGTGCCGCTGACTCCTTGACCAGTGCTCTCCTTCTCCTGCCCGGGGACAAGCCCTGCATTGTCTTGGTTCTAGAAAGAACTAGAGGTTAGCTGTGGTGATTATATGGTGGAGGAATTAACTCGAGACAGGCTGGTTCCAGAAATCTTCAGCAGAACCCCTTAATTTAATAAAAATAAATGTGCCTGAGCTCTTTCAGGTTCTATGGTATTTTTAGAGCCTGGAATCGTGTCTGGCTCATAGTAACATGGCTCATATTTGCCTACAGTATCAACATGGGTATCATGGGTACTCATTGATCGCCTATTAGTGTCCTTCATCATAATCTCTGCGGAAAGTACAGCTACACACTGTCCTTCATTCCATTCTATTTTTTTCATTCATTCAATTAATATTTATTGAGCACCCTTTTCTTACCAGCTATGGTTAGTCACAGGGTCTTCACTGATGGATGAGACCTGGTGCCCAGGTTGCTCACAATGTTGAGGGAGATACAGATGCAAATAAACATGAATCATGTGCTGAGTCTTGAATAATATTATGCAGAAAATGTTTCAGGGGTAGCCTGGTAGAGAATGACTGACTTGGAGCTAGAGGATTCTACAAACAGTATAATACTTGAATTGGACCAGAGGATAATATATTAGTCAGGGTTCTGCAGAGAAACAGAACCAATCGAATGTGTGCATGTACATGTGTGTGTGCATTGAGAGAGAGAGAGATGTGTTGTAAGGAACTGGCTTACTCTATCATGGGGACTGGCAAGTCCAAAATCTCCAGGATAGGCTGGACACTCAGGGAAGAGAAGCAGTTCCGGTCCAAATGCAGTCTTCCGGCAGAATTCCTTCTTGCTCAGGAGACCTCAGTGTATTTGTTAAGACCTTCAACTAACTGGTTGAGGCCCACTACTTCAGGGAGGGTCATCTGCTGTACTCAAAGTCTACTAATTTAAGTGTTAATCCTCCCCACTCTTCCCATAATCAC
The DNA here is from genome assembly GCF_002776525.5 of Piliocolobus tephrosceles. NCBI lineage: Eukaryota > Metazoa > Chordata > Mammalia > Primates > Cercopithecidae > Piliocolobus > Piliocolobus tephrosceles. The sequence continues at coordinate 97,915,861 of NC_045448.1, forward strand.
CTTCACAGAAACATCTAGAATACTGGTTGACCAGCTATCTAGGTACCATGATCCAGCAAAGCTGACACACAAGTTCAACCCATCACAAATAGAGGCAAGACTTGGAAGGTCAGAACAGGGAAAGACAGACTTTAAGTTTTTTCACTGCCCTTCCTGGCCTTCAGGATGAGCACCACATTCCTTAGCAAGCTAGTCAAGGCCAATCATGGAAGGCTCCTTCACAGTGTCTTCCAGCCACACATTTGCCACTTCTCCATGTTAGATTCATACACCAGCCAGAGTCAACTACCTGTAGCCACTGAAGGGGCTCTGTGCACTCAGCAGGGGGGCACCCTCTTCCCTGGGCCAGCTCACCGCCAGCCTGGAAAACACCAGCAGTGCCCTGCGACTCAAGAACCCTGTACCCTGGGAAGCTTCCTCTGCTCCCCAGCTGAGTCAAAACCTTAAATTACAAATCTTAAATTCTACAGTGAGGCATTTCAACTTTATCTCTGGTCAAAGGGAGTCATTAAAGATTTTCAAGCAGGTCAGATTTTTAACTCAGATCTAGTCTGACTTTCTGAAAAATCACCATGGCAGCAGACAAAGATGGATTCGAGGAGGAAAAGACCACAGGCAGGAGCCAGGTGGGAGAGTAATGAACTCAGGACAGATTCGGGGAGATAAAAAATGTATAACCAGGTAGAAAAAATATCAAAGCCAATGTGAAGATCATAAATTTATACCATCAGAGTTCACCTAGGGGAAAAGAAAATAAGCATTTATGGAAACCCTGCTATGTACCAGAAACTCACACATACCACCTAATTTTGTGCTCATGGTAGCTCTTTTTAATAGTATAATTACCCATTTTCAAATCCACAGAAAATAAATTTAGAGCAAAATTACCCTAAGTCCCAAACTAGATTCAATTCAGGTTTCGTGGAGCCAGAAGTATTTTTTACAATTTTTGGTACATCTTGGAATACAAAATCATAAATATAAAAGTAGATATGAAAGTGCACGTATACTCTTAAAATGAGAAAAAAACTTACAACTTAACTTTTTCTATTTTTATAGATTCAAAGATACAAATGCAGTTTTGTTATATGCGTATATTGCCTACTGGTGAAGTCTGTGCTTTCAGAGTACCCATCACTGGAATAGTAAACATTGTACCCAATAGGTAAGTTTTCAGTCCTCGAGCCTTATCCAGCCTCTCTGCTTTTTGAGTCTCTAATGTCTATTATTCCCCTCTGGAATTACAACTTTTAAAAGTAAACCAAAAAGTCCTAAAACCCAGTAAAATAACACGTTTTCATGAGTTAATTATCAACTTTTATAATACATTTCCCCCAAAATTTTATGTGTATATCCCTTGATCTTTTCTATCACCATGGTTTTGTAATATTTTCTAGGAAAAGAACAGAAATATAATTCTACATACTTTTCTCAGCTTATACCTGATGAGGTGAGTTACCCCAAAGAACATTCCTTGAAGTCAATCCCATACTGGGCTAGCAATATATAAAAGCATATAAATAAAAATAAAAAGCAAAATATAAAAGCATATAAACATAACCCTCTAAAACTAAATTAAATAATTCCTCACTCAATCCCTTTTAGCTACATCCCAAAATTGATCAGAAAAGAAAGTAAGTTTCTTTTACCTTCACAACTCTATTTTGTAATGTCACATAAGCTTTTAGGATTATTGTCAAATTTGGGAAGATTTTCATCAAGTTTCTTTTTAATATGATCTGCAAGATTTCAGAGCTTTTCAAGTCTTACTGAGTGATTCATCTTAGATTCTCTTTGAATTGTAAATAGTTGGTGCTTCTGGCTCCACTCAGATATTTTCCATGCCAGGCACCATAGGATTTTTTTGCCACAGGACATCTAGCCCCAAACCTCTTTATTACTATATCTGGTGAGGTGAGTTAGCCCAGGGAACATTCCTCAAAGTCAATCCTATACTGGGCTAGCAAGAGCTGACCAATATACAAAACCACATAAACATACCCTTCTAAAACTAAATTAAATACATTCCTCACTCAACTTCTTAGCTACATCCCAAAATTGCTGGCTGCCCTTCCAATGGCATTTGAAGTGAGAAAAAGTGTAAGAGAGGGAAAGTCAAGCGGAAAGAGAAAATGGCCATATCAACTGAGATGAAACAGCTTGTTTTTGCAAAATTTGAAAAATATGTGTCTCAGTGAACATATTGCTAGAGCCTCTCTCAGTACTTTGGAAGTGGCCTAGGCAAGAAGGGGCTCCCAGTCAAAGTCAAAGTCGATCAGAATCAAAGTCAAATCTAGATCCACTAACTGAAAAGCCCATTTTTTTTTCTAAAACTCTGAATAATCCTCAAAGCTACTTTTTAAAAATTTACCTTTTTAGCAATTTTTAAAAGTACTGTTCAGTGGCATTGAGTATATTCATATTGTTGAGCAACCACCACTGACATCAGTCTCAAAAGCTTTCATCTCGTAAACTGAAACTCTACACCCATACAACAACAGCTCCTGATTCTCCACTGCCTTCTACCCCAGATAACCTATAAATTTGACTGTTGGAAAGTGGAATCATACAATATTTGTTGAGAGAGAGAGAGAGAGAGGTGAAGTATCGCTTGGTTGCTCAGGCTGGAGTGCAGTGGTGTGTTTCTTGGCTTGCCACACACAACCTCTGCCTCCCAGGTTCACGCAATTCTCCTGCCTCAGCCTCCCAAGTAGCTGGGACTACAGGTGCACGCCACTGTGCCCAGCTAATTTTTGTATTTTTAGTAGAGACAAGGTTTCACTATGTTGGCCAGGTTGGTCTCAAACTCCTCACCTTGTGATCCACCTGCCTTAACCTCCCAAAGTGCTGGGATGACAGACATGAGCCACTGCACCTGGCCACAATATTTGTTCTTTTATATCTGGCTTATTTCACTTATATGTTTTCAATGTTCATCCATGTTGTAGCATGTATCATAATTTATTTCTTTGAGGTTGAATAATATCCCCTTGTACATGTATCAACATTTGGTTTATTCATCAGTAGACATTTGGGCTGCTTCCACTTTTTGGCTACTATATTAATGCTGCTATGAATGTGGGTGTACAAATACCTCTTCCAATTCCTACTTTCAGTCCTTTCAGTAAATATCCAGAAGTGAAATTTCTGAATCATACATCTATTCTATTTAATTTTTTGAGGAACCACAGTATTGTTTTCCATTGCAGCTGTACCTTTATACGTTCCCACCAACAGTACACAAGAGTTTCAGTTTGTTGACATTCTTGCCAATTCTTGTTATTTTCTAATTTTTTTTGTCTTATTTGGTTTTGTTTTGATAATAGCCATCCTAGTGGATGCGATCTCATTACAGTTTAGATTATCATTTCTCAAATGATTAGTAATATTGAGCATTTTTTCTTGCCCTTATTGATATTAAAGCCACTTTTAACAGACTTATCCAGTTAAGTCATGAAGCTGTCATGAAAACTTTGATTTTTAAAAATTAACTAGTTTGTTCACTCAATAAAATAAGCACGACTAACTTTCAATGGACCAGACAACAGAGGATTCTCTTGAAGGATGTGGAGTAGGTTTCAATCAGAAGAAACAGAGTCCTCCACTTAAAGGATATCTGGACTGCAGACAGTACAATTCAGTACAATTCATGGAATGCAGTGACTCATGGTGAATAGAGGGTGTTTCAGTGGGAAGAATACTTAGTAACTCTAAATTTTGACAGTATGGTTTAAAGATCCCTAGAGAGCCTTCTAGCTTATTCTAGAATCTCTATCTCCAACTGGAATAGTTCATAATCTCACTCATGAGTATGTGTGTCTAGTATTAAAGCAAGCTACCATCTCCTTTACCAACATGTGCCAGTGTTTGACAATCTTTGCTGTCACGGAATATTAGACCACAGGCATTTATATCAGACCTCTTCACAAACGTGGGATAGAGCCATGGGCAATGTCACTGTTCACACTGACATCCTTTGGTAGAAAACACATTCTTACGGTCATGTTTTAGTAGCAGTCTTCTGTAGACCTCCTCTGTTTCCAGCAGCCTCACAGAATGAATCAGACGCCAGATGGGAAACTGTGCAAATTAATTTAGTCTGACCTCCTGTCTCACCATCCATTTGGCAGACATGAGCAGTGTCTGGACTGGTTTTGACTCTAATACTGTCACGAAAGAAGAGTATAATAGGCAACTGCAGATGCTAGGACAATGGGTACAACTTCCTTAAGTATTAATTGGCCTAACATCACAACTATATATCTGAGAAGTAGAAACTATTGCTCAGTCAATAACTTCAAAGGACATAATGGAAATGGTGCATTTTAGCCTGGAATGTCTAGAACAAGATAACTAACACATGTATGCAGTAAGGTACCAAGAAGAGTGGCCACTTATATGGCCCTGACATCAATTTCAGAGAACATTGCTGTAACTAAGGATATGGTTAACTTCTTCTCAGTGCAGGGGCACCTGTTTAACACAAAAGTTGTAAAACTGAATGCCGAAGTTAGGTACAGGGAAATGAGACTACCAGAATGTTCGAACGCCTCTACCAAGATTTACTAATAGAATTGTGAAACACTAGAGCCCATTATGCAAAGAAGAATCCTGTTTATGATTGGGCTGGGCTGTCCAAACTGAGTTACCCTAGTGTTTGTTAGTGTTTATTTCAAACACCACTTTGTGAAGATGTATACTTCAGTCAGTTTATGCCACTCAGAACCAATCTTCTTCATGGCTCCAGCTTTAAAAAGAATTTTATTTAAAATTTTTAAAATTGCTTTAGTCAAGTATTAAAAATGAGGTCCCTATAAAAAGTTAATTTTTAAATGATTTCAGAAGAACACTCAAAAGTTTTGCTTAATATACCCTTCAACGCCTTATTTCAATCGGTGATTTTAAATGTCTAGTTTTAATATTGGAAATAGTTACCAATTTGCTAAAGTCAGCAGTTGCACAAGTGTCAAATCATGTCAGTTTAAAGAAAATGAACATCGTTATAATTTGCAATTATTATAAACTCAAATAAAAAATGCTGCTGGTACTTATGACAGTTTCTGAGATCTATGTATTAATTTATAGCAAGAAAGGAATCTTTTTTAGCTGAATGCTTCCTTTTAAGTGATTTTTCAATCCTTTAAAAATACTTATAATAAATTCCCACTCCCTTTGAAAAATAGAAAATGGCTTTGTCACACTGGTCTTTAGTTTTTGAACACTAAGGTGGGAGTTAACCAGCTCCTACTACTTTCTGGTAAATGAAGAAAAAAATAAGTTGATGTTCATCCTTCCTGCAATGTGAATCCAGTGAGTCCTCTAAAATACAAACCATGCAGTGCTTTCTCTGAATTTCTCAAACATATATGCAAAAAAAATTCAAGTATTTTGGACTATGATATTGTCACCTCACAAAACTATGGCAAAATCTAAATTCAAGTGGATAATGAATACTTTAAATCAATTTTGTCTTCAGTTCCCCAACAGGCAAATTGAAAACTTACAGCTACAGTATAGTTCAACTGAAAATAAATACTGCAATTATCCTAGTCTTGATTATTATAAAGATAGTGCTGATCAGAGAGGTTAACATGCCAACACCTAGAGAAAAGTTAAAGTTGGAGGAAGAGCTCCTATCAAGAGTGCCAGGGGAGCAAGACTTTGAGCCTAGGATTTAATCACCTTCTTGTCTCCTCAATCTGCTCTTAATTACAATTCCCTTTGGTGGAGGAGATGGTGAAAGCACACTTCCTTATGCAGATCTTTCTCAGCAAGTATCCTATAATTAAAATAGAGGTGATGAAAAACAAACAAAACATGAGAATGATGGGAGAACAAGCCCAAATCATAAAACTGCTTTTGCAATCTTTTAGAAATGCAGATAGAATTTTCCTTTTGCATTAGCAGACACCATGAAGTCTCAACAAAGAGACTGGCCAAGGGTTCATCCCTCTGACACTTCTGAATATTCATGCAACTCATGGATCAACAGCATTTCCAGATAAATCCTTATAGATAGGACCACCTACTCCCAATGATCTGAGACGGAGTAAACAATAGATAGATTACTTTACTTGCTTTCCTGTTTCCTTTAGTGGGAATAAATAATTGCAGTGAATCTTCACCTCTTCTGGAAAGAGGATTTAAAGTCGAGAGAGGTTCCCATCTCTGCTCATCTGAGCTCCAGAATGAGCCCCCTGCTTTCCCATACATTTCCCTGATTCTCTGCCCAGTACCCCAGAGTCTGCTGTGTTCCAGATTGTCCTTTCATCTCCCTCTTCCCCAGACCCAATTTGATTGTTTATTGATTACCCTTTCCAATTCTGGAGGCTCAATACTCTATGTAAAGAAACATCCATAATTTGCAATTTCAGGCAGAAATTTTGAGAAAGGGCATTCTTTGTGTTCCTTGTAAGATGCTCCCAAATATCCCTGCAGGTTATTTCCCTCCAAACTCTAGACCAATAGTCATTTGCCCTGTCTCCCCTGAAATCTCTGCTGCTATCTCCATCCCCATACTGAATTACAAAGTTATAAACTCTTGTCCCTTATTAATAGTGTTAGTTGTCATTTTATCATGTCATGTCCTGTACCAGGCATTCTACAACCATCAGTTCATTTAATCTTCACAGAACTTTGCCAAAAAGTTTGTTAAAGCTACTGTTAAAAGTAAAGTTTTAGCCAAAATAAATTTGAAAGAGTTTAGCTGAGCAAAGAATGATTTACCAGTTGGGCAGCCTCCTGAGCCAGAGTAGGCTCAGAGACTCCAGCGCAGCCACAAGGTGGAAGAAGGTTTATGCACAGAAAAAGGAAGGTGATGTGCAGAAAATGGAAGTGAGGTACACAAACAGCAGGATCAGTTATAGCTAGGCGTTTGCCTTATTTGAACAGGGTTTGAACAATGGTCACATTTGATTGGCCAAAACTTGATGATTGGCACAAGAGTCGGCTACAGTCTTTTTAGAGGTTCACTTAGGTTATAGTTCATAATGTACAGAGAAATTTTTAGGCCAAACTAAAAATGTATAAGGAGGCAGCTTCAGGCTAAACTTGATTTAACACTACTATTATTCTCATTTCGCAGCAGAGGGGATTGTGGCTTAGATGACAGAACCAGTATTCAAACCCAATCTGTCTTCAAACTCCATCACTTCCCTCTCTCACACTCCCACGGTGCCCTCCAAAAGTGCTCTCATAGAAGGAAATTACTAAATAAGGGAAATGTTTAAGATTCTGCTCCAATTATGAAACAAAGATAGGCCACAGTCCCCTTGAGTTATGTCATCTGCCAAATGAGGTGGCTGGATTAGCAATAAAACTCTTATTCAGGGGGAAAAAATATATGACTGGCTTGTATTCTGCCTTGGTCTTAAAGTCTGCATAAAAAAAGAAGAATGTTTGAGCCTTTCTTCTGTCATTATCTCCCTAAACTTACATTTTCTACTGAATTTAGTGTTTTTCATAATTTCCTCCTAATTCTATGATATTGACTTTCCTCTCTCACTCTTGGTTTTATTTGTACTGCCCAGAACTTGTCAGTTTCTTTTAATTCTGCAATTGAATGTGGTTTCTAACAGGCATCTGAGCCCAATTATAAGCATTGACTCTGATCTCCAAGTGACACCATTTTATTTGCTGTGTAACATCAAGGCTTGATCTATAGACCCACTACAGGAGTGGTTACCAGGTTTAGATATGAGGGTCAAGATGCTCTTGGGATTCCTATTTCTAACATTTATTTGTCTAATGTGAATTCGATAGATTAAATCTAACTGCCAGAAAGTAAAGAATTGCTCTGGAGAAGCCAAATTTAAAATAGACTGTTTCAAAAATTCTCAAAACCACATCATTGTGTAATTATGTGCAAGCACTGAGGAGCATCGCCTTCCACAAGGAGTTAACACCAACTCAGCAGCTAAAGTTCATGTGTTTGCTAGTGACTTCGGATGCCAGAGAATCGTGCAGAAAGTGACTGGGATTTCACTGATAAACAGCACATACTTCCACAGGAATTACGAAGAAGGAGAAATTAGGACCACACCATGCATAACGCTGTTCTGTGTACTATAGACATTTGACTCCTACCTTGCTACCTGCTCCAACAGCATTTCCTTACATTGAATGTATGATAGTTTGTATATCTCTAACCCCCCAAAGTATAAAAAAGATATCATAAATTGTGGCCAGATACAATGACACACATCTGTAATCCCAGGACTTGGGAGGCTGAGGCAGGTGGATGACTTGATGTCAGGAGTTCGAGACCAGCCTGGCCAACATGGCAAAACCCTATCTCTACTGAAAATACAAAACCTAGCGAGGCGTGGTCGTAGGCATCTGTAGTCCCAGCTACTCGAGAGGCTGGAGCAGGAGAATTGCTTGAACATGGGAGGTGGAAGTTGCAGTGAGCTGAGATTGTGCCACTGCACTCCAGACTGGACAACAGAGCAGGACTCCATCTCAAAAAGAGATGTCATAAATTGCTTATATTGTTAGTCAAAGCATAGATTTTTTTAAGTTCAACGGAACCATTTCTCCTGGTTTTTATTATTCAATAAACAAGTTAAACCAACAACGGTATTAAAATAGCATTAAGATTCCCCAAACAAAACAAATTCTAAGAAGCTTTCAAAGTTTTGCCCTAGGTGATATATCTACCAAGGAACTGTTCTCCCGCTGGTTTCCCAGTATGCCCTGATACTCTATTTGAAGAGCACTACCATGAATGTAATCTCATATATAATATTTTAAAGGTATGGTACAACTTTCCTGTCTAAAAAGTATTTAAATACCTTAAATCTAAGGATCAATGGCTATATAAAACCGGCTGTGGTTTTTGAATGCCAAATTATTGTCCTATTTTCCGATTGTATTTGAACTCATGTAAGAACAGATTGCATATCTAGTTTTGAAATAAAGCAAAAAAATTCTAAATAAAATCAACATATAAAACCCAGATTTGCTTAAAAGGAAGAAGAAGAGGAGGAAGAGAAAAGGAAAAGGGAGAAAAAGAAAGGAGTATCTCACTTCCAAAATAATTTATAACTATTTTTTCTGAATCAATAAAATGTGATTTATATCCATACTTCCTGTTTACAGAGCTGAATACAATTTTTTTTGAAGAGCAAGATAAACCCTTATGAAAGTCACATAATTTTTATTTGTTCAGAGGCTTATAGCCTGGTATTCAAAGCTCTTCACAGTCTGGTTCGACCTAATGTTGCCAACCTCATCTCTCATTGTAGCACATTCCTCATCATTCTCCAGCTACATACCACTGCTTGCTCTCTCCAGAAAAGACTCTGTCTTCATTGCCCACACATTGCTTCCACATTTCCTGCACCCTAGAATGCCCTTCTTTTCTTTTTCCTTTCTCTCTCTCTCTTTTTTTTTTTTCTAATTCCAACCCCTTCACATTTCTCCTGTCCAATTCTTAGAAATTATTTGGTTTCTTCTCTGAAAGCCCATGTCACTTTGCTTGTTCTATCACCGGTGTCACTTTAGTTGTTTGCATCTCTGTCTCCTCCACTGAACTGCCTCTCAACCTCAGAGGCAGGAGATATCCCATAATTATCCTCATATTCTCAGAGCCTAACATAAGTGTTGGCCAATGAACAGTAGTTGTTGAAAATGAATGAAGCGATAGAAGACTGAACAACTCAATGAGTTAATTTTTACAGACACTGATCCAAAGACCTCCTCTTCAAAGAAAAGCTGTGTCATAAAAATATGTTGAAACCACAAGTATCAATATCAGTAATTTTTATATCAATAATGCCTGAGCTCTGAATCTCAAAGGGCATACTTACATTAGGCCTTAATTCTACATATACATCTGTCCTGACAGAATGCATTATCTTGTAAGCAATAAAAACACAAAATAACTTAATAAAAAATAGTTATCTCACAGGAACAAATGTTCCAAAGAACAACTACTCAAGAATCCGTTCACTAACGTCATCAAAGTCCCAGGTTCTTTCCATTTTTCTGCTCTGCTCTTTACAGCACATTACTTTTCCCATTAAACTGACATCCCTCATGGTCTCAAGAAGGCTGCCCAGTTCCAGGCATTACTATTAGATGTGACATCACCTTCAGCTTCATGCTGCAACTCCCTTGTAATAGAACCCTCTCAGTCCCAGCAAAACAGGAAGGTTGGGCACTTTACAGCGAACTCAACACAAATGGCAAGTTTTCATGCACAAGCCTTTGGAACCTAAGAACAAGGTATTTATGGGAAAGGGCTTCTCCTTCTTTTGCTCATATTTCACAGAACACCACATAGTCTATTAGACTGAAAATCATTTAATTATTATTCAAAAAGCAAAGCACTACCAACACGTAGATCGATTACCAATACCATCCTCCAATAAAAGGAACCAGGTATCCCTGGAGAAATGGCTGATTCTAAGACTGTAGCATGGAGCATGCAAGATGAATGTAGAGCAACTTCAAGGGTCATAAAGTCAAGACATGCTCAACAATGTCAGAAGAGTGTCAGAGGGTCACAATAGTCACCCTAAAAGAACTCCTAATGGCCAGCGCTGGAACAATTTGAGCAACAAAACAACATAATACTAGATTATAATGCAAGATTGAAGATATCCTTGAATACATACTGATATATATAAATAAATGGCAATAGTGGCGGGGGGAGACAAATCTCCTATACAAGAGAATTCCAAATAATTGATGTAGTTACCACCCCCTCAAAGAGGTGTGCTCAGTTGCTTGCTTTCAAAAAGTAGAATATGGAAAAAAAAAAAAAGAGGATGGGGGGCTTTACAATGAAGAAAACTGGCAAACACTATTTGGGCCAGATGGTCAAGATTAGCATCATCGGTGGTGAGGGATATTGACAGCATGTACCTTAGTTATAGGATGATACGAATGGCACTTAATCTCTGTGGTCATTTTCTTAAACACCCAGAACCCCAGTCTAATCAGAGGAAAAACATCAAATGAATGCAAATTGAAGAATAGTCTACAAAATATCTGACCAACTCCTCAAAACTGTCAAGGTCATCAGAAACCAGGAAAGTCTGAGAAACTGTCAAATACCAGACAAGGCTAAGAAGACCTGATGACTAAACCCAATGTGGAATCCTGATTTAGGAACAGAAAAAGAAAATTAGGAAAAAACTACTGAAACCAAATAAGTGTGGAGTTTAATTCCTAGTAATGTACCAATATTGGATTTTTATTTGTGACTAATCTACCATAGTAATGTAAGATGTTAAAATGGGAGAAACTGAATGAGGGTTATATAGGAACTCTCTGTATTATTTATGAAACTTTTCTATAAACCTAAAACTATTCTAAAATTAAAAGTTTATTTAAGAAAATATAAGCCATATCTGTTGAAAGCATAAAAGGTTAAAGTGGAAAATTGATAAACTAGACCTTATCAAAAGTTGAAATTTTTGCTCTGTGAAAGACCCTGTAAAGAAGATGAAAAGATATACCACAAACTGGGGAAAATATTTGCAAACCACATATACGACAAAGAACTCATATCTACCACATGTAAAGGACTCTCAAAACTCAATAATGAAAAACAAACACTACAACTAGAAAATGGGCAAAAGACATGAACAAACATCTTATCAAAGAGGATATACAATAGCAAATAAGCATAAGAAAAGATGCTCCAATGTCAATAGCTATTAAGAAAATGTAGATTAAAACCAAAATTTCACACCTACTAAAACTAAAAAAAAAATAATGAAACACCAAATGCTAATAAGAGTATAGAGGCATGGAATCTTCCATTCATTGCTGACAAAAACACAAAATCATAAAGCCACTCTAGAAAATAAGAGAGCAATTTCTTACATAATAAGTATGTACTTGTCATAAGACCCAGTGATTATTCTCTCAGGCATTTAACCCAAAGAAATATTAACTTAGGTTAACAGAAAAAAAAAAACACACACACCTAGCAGCTTTATTAGTAATTGCTAAAAACTGTAAACAACTCAAAGATCTTTCATTGGGTGAATGGTTAGACAATTCTAATACATCCATACCACGATGATTATTAAGTGGTAGAAAGGAGTGAGCTATTGATACATATAACCTGGATGGATCTCAAGGAAATTTTGCTGAGTGAAAAAAAAATTCTCAAAAAGAAGTATACTACTATATGATTCTATTTACATAGCATTCTTGAAATGACAACATTATAGAAATCAAAACAGATTATTGGTTGGCAAGTGTTAGGAGAGGGATGGGGAAGGGGAGGCAAGAGGAGTGTGTACAGCTACAAAAGGTAGTGTGAGAGATCCTCACATTGGAACTGTTGATTATGGTGGTGTCACATGACTCTATGGATATGATAAAATTGTATAGAACTAAATACACACATACACAAATGAGCACATATAGAACTAGTGAAATCTGAATAAGGATATTGATCTTATCAATACTGATTTGATATCATACTACAGTTATATAAGATGTTACCACTGAGAAAAATTGTGTGAAAAATATACAGGTTCTCAGTGTATTATTTCTTACAACTGCATGTGAATTTAAAATGATCTCAACATTAAAAGTTGAAAAAAAAATAATGTAATCAATGTAGAAGAAAGCACCAGGTTATAACAGGTGATTTTTATTTTCAGGATTGAAATATCGGCATTGTCACCATCTAGTTTTGTCTAATTCAGAGGAAAAGAAAAAAAATTAAAAGTGCCCTTAAAATGCAGCAGCTATGTAATCCATCCCCTTCTGCTATGTCATGTCAGTATATCCGAGGAACCACAGGCTCAGCAAACGGAAGCTCTATAAGAAGCCAAGAACATAGCATTTGTATGATTCTGTTGTTGGCTTGTTGTATGAGCCCTTAGGAAGAAATTTTCTATTTAACCCTCTGTAGGACAGAGCCAGAATTCTATGGTATATTTCTAGGTTCCCCTAGGTTGATGCTGACTTACTAATCTCTACTCTCCAGACAATTATAAATTTTTTTTCTAATTATAAATTTACCTACTGACAGTATTGTTGAATACATTTTTTCCTCTATAAGCATGTCAGTTTTTTAAAAATGTTTTATGGAAACCAAGATAGTCTCCATTTATAACATTCCCTGATCTATATTTGCCATATAAACAACCTTCTTAAAAAATGTGGTTAATCTGGCATGGCCTTGCTTTACATAATCCATTCTGACTCATTGAGATTTCTCTCTTTCTTTGAAAGGCTCTAAAAATGTTATTGAGTTTGTTTCAGGAACAGTCCTCAGTTTTCTAACCTCTAATCTAAAAATGTACCTTTATTGTATTTTTTGAAAATTAGAACTATGATTACTTCCTTTACAAATATTCACTGTCCAAAAGGATGAATGTACAAACACGGAGGTGAGGGACAGGAGTAATTTTGCCTTAGCCAGGAGATTTGGGAGTTTTAGGCTTCCCAGTTCAGATAAGCTTTAAGTGGAATGTAATATATGATTAATGAAAGAATGAATAAGAAAAGTAAGCCCATATTTGTAGAAGATCTATGTACAAGTATGTTTTTGTTTATAATAGAAACTAATTCAAACTAAGTGACATTAGAAAGGATCTGTAATTCCAGCACTTTCGGAGGCTGAGTTGGGAGGATCACTACAGCCCAGGATTTCAAGACCAGCTTGGGCAACATAGTGAGACTCTGTCTCTAAAATAAAAGAAAAACAAGAAAAAGGTAAAAGAAAAGAGTTTGGTTAAATGACACATAGCATGTAATTATAACAGTTGTTAAAATACATGAAAAAAAAAGCTTTAAGTATCAATTTGCAAAGACGCCCGAAATATCATACTAGGTAGAATAAATGAAAATAGAAAATTGCAAAGATAGATGCACACATGCATGCATAATCATATAAACAATATCATTTTATTTAAATATAATAATTATACATAGAAATCTAGAAAAATACGCAATAAATTATTAACCATTGTCTGTGTAGGGAAGGATAATGGGTACTTTTATATTCTTTTTATTCCTCTGATATTTAACTTCTTAACGTAAGCTTTGTTCAGAATGAAAAAAGAATCTAAGAAGATGAGTAGGCGCTGCATCATCGAAGAAGCGAAAGGTGTTGTAGCCTAGGAACAGTTTCTGTGGGTGTCACACCTAGGAGACACCATGTCTCCTGACACATCCAAGGCCTTGTCTTGGACTTGGAGGCTGAAGAAAGATGTTCAATAGCATCTTAATTAATACGTTTGGTGTTAATATTTTCTTTTCTTTTCTTTTCTTTTTTTTTTTTTTGAGACAGAGTGTCACTCTGTCGCCCAGGCCGGAGTGCAGTGGCCTGATCTCAGCTCACTGCAAGCTCCGCCTCCCAGGTTCAGGCCATTCTCCTGCCTCAGCCTCCGGGGTAGCTGGGACCACACGCACCCGCCGCCACGCCTGGCTAATTTTTTATATTTTTAGTAGAGACGGAGTTTCACCGTGTTAGCCAGGATCGTCTCCATCTCCTGACCTCGTGATCCACCCGTCTCGGCCTCCCAAAGTGCTGGGATTACAGGCGTGAGCCACTGCGCCGGGCAGGTGTTAATATTTTCTATAAAGCATGGGATTTTAAGAAGGGGTAAGATCATGAAGCCTGCATTTTAAAAGGTAATTCATTCATATTTTCATCCTTGGTGATGGCACCTCTGCCTATCTTGGAGCTATATTTTGAGGTCCCTTTGAACCATATTCATTTTTTTGAGATGTCACTTCTCTGCCTGTTCCTCCTCTATTTCCCAGTGGGCTGCTCTGTAATTGCAGGGTAAGAGCCCTGCTCTTGAGAACCACTATCCCTCGTGAGTCCTCTTTCCTTCACAGTGCAGTGCCTTTTAGCTTTTCTCTGAACATTTGGAAATCTTTATCTTCTTTAAGTCATGAGTTTGTAGTTGATTCTGCCCCTCCTCTCTTTGCTTCTATAGTTTCTAAGGAAACGTGATCACAGTCCCATTTTCTGTCATTTACTCACCCTTAGCCAGCTTTTCCTTATTTTCCAAAGTAAATCAAAAGGAAAATTTTGTCACTGATGCTTCTAACTCCCAAGGCCCAGCTCCCTCACTGCTGAGTTGAGATGACCAATGCCCTGAACAAGCTAAATGCCCATCCCAGAGGCAAAACTAGAATTGCGGTGCTTTGCTCTCACTTCCCATTTGGCATTTATCCTCTATATTGAATGACTCCCAATGGGACAGATGGCATGGGGGCTGGAGGAAGGTTAAGGAGCAGTTTTCTTCTTTAAGCTGGTGCTTTTCTCTCACATAGGATGTGAGAGAAGATGATGAATGAGGATGCATAAAATGAATTATATCTTTTTAAAAAATAATTTAAATCCAAGATAGACCATTTCTTATCTTTACCTCAAACTCCAATCTTTGAAACAGACCAATTTAATATCCTCTTACAACACAATGTAAGGCTCAGTACTTTAATGGGAGTCGACTAAGGCATCTAAATCCTACTAGTCTTGTCTCTTGAGCTCTTTTTGACTCTATAAAATACAAGCCAGAGAAGATTTGCAGTGAAATATTTCTACCTATTCTCATCCACCTGTCTAGTGCTCTACAATAGTCAACTTCCCCATATGCCACCACCAGCACCATCACTAAAATATTCATATTTTTCGCTGGGAAACAGCAGGGAAAATCAATTTGGCTCACATGCACTTGAGATTGTGTTAATAATGCCTTCAGAAGACTCAGCTCTGCCCCATGCAGACTTCAGAAATGAGTGGAATCTAAGAAGCACCACTAAAACCCTGAGGTAGCATTTCTACCAACACGAGTGCTGTGTCCTCCCACAACCGGAGGCCTCGCCAGGTAATAAAGAGAAGTCAGCAGCTGAATGAGGAGACCGGAGCTCCCATGGCCATGGCTGCTTATGATCCGCACTTGGGAGCAAGAGCCAAGTCGTTGATGGGGCAAAGTCCAGCAGGTGCAAGCGATGCTTATAGGCGACCTGTTGTTGTCTAGAGGATTTTACATACTTTTAGTCACAAATGGATGTGCACTTAAGAGAAAACAGTGTCCCTCCAACCACCTGGCTAGATCCTAGTTAGATCTTGCAAATAAGTAAAACATTAATATTTCACCAGCCTGCAGCTCTATGTGTAGTCTGTCTTTTTTGGCCACAGGACATAAGTTGATGAAATAGCTTATATGATCATTCTCCTTATTTATCTAGAACAAATTATTACTTTCCCTCCACCAATGGGCAACTTAGTTATATACAACTCAGTGACAGCCAATCCTTATGGTTCCTTGGACATGGAATTATAGGATTCCAGGTCTCAAAGGAGCCTTGCAATGTTCCCCACATCATTCCACACACACCCATTATCACCAGCTGGCTCCTGGGTTCCAGCCTCCCTTCTCAGCACCCTGGACAGGCTCTGTGACTTTGCCATCAGACTTTTTGTTTGGAACAACTTTTTCCCATATATTGCCTGAAAAATTTTCTCATCCTTCTAGGTGCAGGCTAAGGGTTACTTTCCTTGGAAGACTTCCCAGCAATCCCAGACACAGAGCTGCTCTGGACTCTATGTGTATTTGTATATATTTTTATTACAACACATAAAACACTGCATCGCAGTTACTTGTTTGCCTATCTTTCTCCTCTCTCTATTCCCCCGAAAAAAGTTCCAACTAGGCTCTAAGGTATTTGAGGACAATGACTTTCTTTTATGTTTTAATCATGTTTGGAGGCAGAGAGATTAAGCGATAAAGAAAGGGGAGGAATCTCAGTGACAGTGAAATCAGGGTGGATATGAGCAATTATATCTGTATACACGCATGTGAACAGATTCTTTATATACGTATCTGTGGCATGCTTTTATGTGGCTGCAATGTTATTATATGATTAGGGATAATATTTTTAGCCATTCACAATATTTTTAAAGTAAAGATCTATGAAAAACAGGGAGGGTTTTCAAATCCTCTCTTAATCATTGCAAAATAAAAGGAAAAGGTGATTATATGCTTTTAGTTAACAGGCTTTTCTGTTGCAAGTCTGAGCCTGAGGCATCCACTTAAAATGGCTTCCAAAAGCAATTCCAGGTGTAGCTTCTCCCTTCTTACCACAAAAATCCTGAGGAATACAGAAAAAGCCTAACTCTTGTACTACCTCCCAAGATCTAGGACTGACAGTTCTATTGGAAGAATCTGGGGAAATTTCCAGATGCGCCAAAGTCACTGAACACCGAGCTCAAAGGGGTAGCCCATCCACGCTCTGATGCCACAGTCACCATCTGTCCCTGGTGCCCCGACACCAACCCTACAGCCCTTTACCCCACCCCCCGACACCCAGTCCCATCCTCACAGACTCAGAATCTGAAGCTGTCTTAATCTAGGGTTGTCTGCTCACCAGGCAAAGAAACTTGCTGCAACTGGCCCAGGTAAAGGAGTAGTAGGTGTAGCTCAGAGAACCCAGGAGCAGGAAAAACAGCCTCAGGTGCTTAAACTGAAAAATGAAGCTCGAAACTCACTTTCCTCTTCAGGTCTCAGAAGTTGCAATCTCTGAGCTATGTTTTTTTGTGTTTTTCTTGTTTTTTGTTTTTGTTTTCTGTGTCTCCCAAGAACTTCCTGCATGTGGGGCTCTGATGACTTCCCTGAGGCCTGACCATGACCTCCCAGTCCAAGAGCTTCACACACCTCCAGGGCCTGCTTCTGCACTTCCGGGGCAGGCTCTGAGTGGCCCAGCAAAATGGAGATGCACAGTGTGGCTAAGGAGAAGGGGTTGCACGCAGCTGCACAGTATTCTTCAGCCTTCCAGAAAACAGCTGTTGATGGGCCTCCTCAGATTCTGGAATGTGTATGTATTCGTTTGCTAGGGCTGCCATAACAAAGTACCACAGACCAGGGGCTTAAACCACAGACATTTATTGGCTCACAGTTCTGGAGGCTGGAAGTAGGAGAGGATTGGTTCCTTCTGAGGGCTGCAAGGAAGCATTTGTTCCAAGCATCTCCCCTTGGCTTGGAGATGGCCATTTCCTCCCTGTGTCCCTCACGTCTTTTTCCCTCTGTGCATGTCTCAGTGTCCACATTTCCCCTTTTTATAAGAACTATTTGTCGTAGTGGGTTAAGGCCCAATCTAATGAACTAATTTTAACTTGATTACCTCTACAAATACCGTAGGTCCAAATAAAGTCACGTTCTGAGGTCCTGGGGTTAGGGATTCAATGAATGAACCTGGGGAGCAGAGGAAAGACATTTTACCGCCTAACAGCACAGTTCCTAAAAATGAGATCTTTTTGCATAGACCCCTGAGAAGTCTAGTGTTCAGTGGCCTGCCATGTCAGAGCGGCAGCCTGTCTTGCTGCATCAAGAACTGCTCAGGCCAAATGCTCATCAGAAACTGAGACTCGGGTGAGAGGTATATGGGCACCATCCTGCCTTTCAGGTGTGGCTCTGGAAAGAGGGCTTCCAAGCATGCTCAAGTGCCTAAGAGTCAGCTTAGTAACTAAAATAATACAAAACAAGACAGCAACAAGATCACATTTATGTCGATCTTACTGGCAGAATGTTAAGATAGGACTGCATTTTGAGAGGAGCACACACACCACACATCGCTCAGGTCAGCAAAAAATGGAACCACATTTCTGGAAACAATTTGGTGATTTCATCAAGGGCATTAAAAAAAGTTGTGTAATTTGACCCAACATTCCTGATTTTAGAATTTTTTCTTCAGAAACTAACAAGGGCTACATTGAAAATCTTCTTTTAAAAAAAATTCTTCTCAGCATCAATTTTAATAGTTAAAAAGAAAAACCTGGAAAACTGCCTCAATGTCCAATAAAAAGGGGATACAGCATATTCACATGATGCAGTAGTACAATGAAACTAGGAGTTTTCAAATAATTAGTTTTAATGACAAATTTTTTTGATATAAGGTAAAATATTAAGTGAATCAAGCTACAAACTTATAATACATTATATAACAAACTATATTTACAATATTCATAAAAATAATGGAAATTTTAGCCATTTTTTGGTGATAAGATTAGAAACTTTTATTTTTAAATTTCTGTATTTCTTAAACTTCTTGCAAAGAATATATTTATACATTACCCTTGTAAAGCAGAAAGAATAGCAATTTTTTAAAATATTGTGCTTCCTTTTCTATTTTCACTTCTCTTCCTTCTCCTCTACCCTTACTTTCAACCAAGGCTAGAGGTCAAACAGTGACTTATTGCTCAAAAAGTCTATTGCCCTATTTGACCCAATAGCTTTAGGTCTATTTCTCATAACTATTGCATCCACTGTAACTTTTTCCATACCCTGATGCTCATGCAAATTACAAAAGAATTTCCAGTTGTTTAACCTCTTATTACCTGTTTAACTTGTGATTCACTTTCCCATTGCTTTGGCTTGCATAGTGACACTGGTGAAAATGCTTTAGTGAATGGAAAATTAACTAACTATGGAATCATAGTAAGACTTATAAGGACTTGAAATGGAAATACCCTGGTAAAATTACTGTCACATATAGACTCTATTTTTCTGTATTTCTCTTGTAATTCCTAATTTAGAGTTCCTCCCAGTAGGAAAACCCAGTCCTTCATGTACAAATGTAAATATATAAATATAAAAATATAGCAATATTGTAGCACTTCAAACTTGCCATGAACTTTTCCAATCTTTTTTAAATTCTGACAAGATGATTTTCTAATGAAAGAATTTGATCACGTTAATTTCCCAGTGTGAGAATCTTTTAGTGGATGTTGGGCTATGCTACCCAGGTCCTCCTTTGGGTGCTGTGCTGTGCTACCTAGGTCCTCCTTTGGGGCTGAGCACCCCTTCTCTACAGTTGCCAGGAATGTTGGGGCTAATGGCTGTCACCTGAGTGGTTCCCCAGAAGGTACGCTCAGCTGAAGACAGCAGCTTCACCCAGGGCCACAACCCCTCCCTAGGAAGAGCCAACCTCTGATGACTAATCAATGCAGGGCTGCAGAGCTTGACCACCTTGCCTTCAGTTGCGGCAAATCTGAAGGGTCATCTCAGTTCTAGAGCTGCCTGTACGATCTGCCCTGCAGGTCACTTCTTTTGTCTGACCACCTCTCCTTTCTTCATTGCCCTACAGATATTGTTCCTGTGAACACTCTCTAATAAACACCTGCATGCAAATAAATGTCTGCCTCTGTGTCTGCTTCCTGGGGGAACTCAATGTAAGACTTTGTACCAGGAATAGTCTGAGGAAGCAGACTCTAAAATGGGGGTCTCTAAATAGGATGTAAAGTGGGGACGTGGATGATCCCTGATCAACCGGTTATGAGACTCCTATCACTGGTGGTAAATGGAGCATGCGTAGCCACAGGCATCCTGTAGCAGGGAAATTGCTAAAGCTTTTCCCAGTAGTGAAGTGTAATTGGATACCAATGGAAAGGAATGCACTAGGGTGAGAATTATCTCAGTGCTTGAGAAATTTCAGGAAAGCAGAAATTCTAAGAACTATGGAATTAGGTATCTATTTTGGAGTGCAATCAATACACTAAAGGAAAGCAGTTACAATCTGAGGGTTGGAGAGCTTAATCTAAGAGTTGGAAAGCTTCATTGGCATGATACAGAGTGCTCCTCATCTGCCGATGAAAAAGCTTAGGATCAAAACTCAGGACATGCTCATAAGAGAGTAACAGAGCTTCAGAGGAGATTGAATTCTAAAGCTCATCAAGCCTTCTGTTGCCAAAGTCAGGACTCTTGGAAAGGCACAGGACCCTGAGACATGGGATGGGAATGTCTGAGCTAATGCACTTGAAATCTTGAATGCCAGATCCCTGTGAAATCTCTGCAGCTGCTATCATAGTCTACTCTTTTTTGTTACAGGGTAGCCCCCCACCCCACCTTGATTGAAGATGATGAAAAGCAAGGGGGAAGATCCTCACCCTTAACAAGATAATACACACTTTCTTAAATGCCTACTCCATATCCCCTCCTTGACACACACAAATAACTAAGATTAAGTCATATCATAAATTTGCCAGGAAGGTGATAGGCTTAGTAAGAGAGAAAAGAACTATTCCCTAAAGAAGCCACAGGACCTAGCCAACATGGTCCAGCAGGATCTGATAGATGAGACTACATCTTGAAGGCCCTGGATCAAGGGAGATGGTAAAGTGGTATAAAAGAAAGTTTATTGATATAGAAGTACTGTCCCATGATACAAAATTTAACACCCTGGCAAAGACCCAGTCATGCTTGAATAGTTCTTGGAACCTTGAGGAAAGCATGTAAGGTCAACATGGAAGAAAGGCCATGGAAGACAATAAAATAGATGATCAAATGCTAAGAGAAAGGAATGTGGTAGAAGGAATGTACTATGCAATGCCAGGAAACCAACTTGCTGACTATGTTCTGTGGGCAGCATGGGGAAAAGCGTTTACGAAAGCAGTAAAAAAATGCACTGGTTAGAGGCACAACTGCATCCCTGAGAATCTCAGAAACGGCTGTGTTCTATAGGCCAGGGCTAACAGTGGGAAATGACCTTACAGAACTGGGCTCCCTGACATCAATAATAACGATAAAATCCCAAAATCAAAGAGGTTGGATGGTGCATTTAAATATTAGAATCAAAAGGGAACAAGTTTCCTAATAAAATGCAAGGTCATTGCAGCAGTCAAAAAGCTCTGGAGGTAATAGAACATGTCACACAGACAGTATAGATGGGTAGGCAACAAGGTTAATGTTCAGTTTGTACAGTCTGCATAAATCAAAAATCAATGATCAGAGGACTGAGGAAAACTGTCCCAGTAAATCATCACACTCACTTTTCCAGCTTCTGGACCTAAGCACTCAGACCCAGATCCCGCAGACTGAAGTAGAGACCATGTCCCTAAGAGAAACCTGCCGTCCTATGGCAAGTGCCTTCACTAATGCTATCGTCAGTCCTTTTCCAAAAGGACACAGGGCACTTTAAATGAGTAACCAGACAGTGGGGAAAGGAAAATACCAAAATACTTTATGACTGGTACACAATGTGCAAGCTGATAAGATACTGGGAGACCCATCATCCCTCTTTTAGAGAGGGGGTACAGGAGGACTGAGTAATGAATGAAGCCCTGGCTCAAATCTGGATTACAGTGGGTTCAGTGGGTCCATGACCCACCCAGCGGTCATTTGACCTGTTTTCTAAATGATAATTGGGAGGGATACATGTGACAGTTGGCAGAAGCCATACACCAACTCCTTGCCATGTGAGGTAAGAGCTATCACAGTGGGGAAGGACACATGGAAGTCTCTAAGCCCTCCCCGTTCTGTCACTAAAACAGTCGTGCACCATGTAATGACATTTTGATCAACTATGAACCTCAAATATGACAGTGGTCCCAAAAGATTATAATGGACCTGAAGAATTCCTATCACCTAGTGACAATGGAGCCACCGTACCATCTTAGTGCAATCAATTACTCATGTGATTGTGACGATGCTGGTGTAAACAAACCTACTGTACTGCCAGTCATATGAAAGTCCAGCACGTGCAATTATGTACAGCATATAATCCTTGATAATGACCATAAACAACTATGGGCCTGGTTTGTATATTTAGTGTACTATCCTTTTTATCATTATTTTAGCATGTACTCCTAATTACAAAAAAAAGAAAAGTTACCTGTAAACAGCCTCAGGCAGGTCCTTCAGGAGGAGTCCAGAAAGAAGACACTGCCATCACAGGAGACAACAGCTCTCTGCATGTTATTGAGCCTGGAGACCTTCTCGTGGGAGAAGATATGGAGGTGGAAGATAGTGATATTGATGACCCTGACTCTGTGTAGGCCTAGGCTAATGTGTGTGTTTGTGTCTTATTGTTTAACAAAAAGTTTTAAAAAGTAAAACATCAAAATCAAAATTTTTAAAAAAGAAAAAACCTACAGAATAAAAATGTAAACAAGAAAATACAGCTGTACAAGGTGTGCTTTAAGCTGAAGCTAAACGTTGTTAGAAAAGAGTTCAAAAATTTTAAAAATTAGCTTATAAAGTAAAAACATTACTGTAAGCTCAGGTTAACCTATTACTAAGAAGAAGGATTTTGTTTCATAAATTTAGGGTAGCCTAAGGCACAGTGTTTATAAAGTCCCTAGCAGTGTGCAGTCATGTCCTAGGCCTTCACATTCACTCACCACTCACTCACTGACTCACCCAGAGTAGCTCCTAGTCCTGCAGTGCCCTGTATGGGTGTAACGTGTTTTTTTCTTTTATGTAATATTTTCACTAAACCTTTTCTATATTTATATGTATTTAGGTAGAAAAATATTCAGCATTATGTTACAGTTGCCTGGAGTATTCAGCACAGTACCATGGTGCACAGGTTTGTAACCTAGGAGCGACAGGCTACACCATTTAGCCCAAGTGTGCAGTAGGCGGTACCACCTAGATATGTGTGAGAACACTCTACGATGTTTGCACAATGATGAAATCACCTAATAGACACGTTTCTCAGAACATATCCCCATCAGCAAGCAACACATGACTGTATAGTAAATCAAGCACAGTTTAGCATACTGAAAAAATTTCAGAGATTATTATTACCGTTAAAAATATAGAACACAGCAGGGCTGGCCCCCAGCATAACCCCATTAATTCACCAGTTTAACAGAAAGCAATCCAGAGAGATATTAAAGGATTGGCAGTGGAGTGTCACAAACTCAGTCACGTGGTAATCCCAACTGCAGTCTGTGCCACACAGGGCATCTCTGCTAGCGTAGAGCCGCACTGCCTCAGGTGTATGTCATGCCACCACTGAGCTGATAAATGCATTCTTTTCCATCCCTACTGAGGAAGAAGATATGACAGAGTTTGCATTCACTTGGAACACACACAAAAAATATACTTTATAGTTCTTCTCTCTGAGAAGACCTGACCACCTGAGTATCCTGTCCACTGCAGTGATGATTTTCATCACATCATTTCAGAGGATGAGAGATAAATTTTATGAAGATGTAGGGCCTCACCATTTTAGTCAATATTTGTTCAGGGTGTACTGGACCCTTCATTGTGAGACTCAGGCAAGAAGGCATGAAAAAGACCCCCGAAGCATGCCAACATACCCTTAAAGGTATCAGGGTTAGGAAAAAAGGTGCGTGATCATAGGGTACCAAGTGACCATACAGAAAGAACTTTCCATCATGACCTGTGTTGTGTAAGACTCCCCAAATCACATTTCATCATATCATCATCACATCATCAAAAGTAATTTACATCACATCATTTCAGAGGATGAGAGATAAATTTTATGAAGATTTAGGGCCTCACCATTTTAGTCAATGTTTGTTCAGGATGTACTGGACCATTCATTGTAAATAAAAAATTGCTGCATCTGACACTTCTTATCAGATTCAAGGAAGCATTATGCCTATGAGCCATTCTAGACCTTGGGAATTTCCATACTGGGGTTCAATCCATTTACTAGGCATATTGGTCAGGGTTCTCCAGAGAAACAGAATCAATAGGATGTGTATATACAGAGAGAGAGAGAGGAAAGAGAGAAACATTTATTCTAAAAAATTAACTCACATGATTATGGAGGTTAAGTCCATGATCTCAGGGTAGACAGGAAAATAAGAGGCTAAGAAAAATGCTGCTGTTGCAATTTTTTTGATGGCAGTCAAGTCTGATGGTCACCTGCTAGCAGAATTTCTACTTGCTCCGGCAAGGTCAGTGTTTGTTCTGTTCAGACCCTCATCTGACTGAACGAGACCCACCCACATTACAAACGGCAATATGCTTGACTGAAGTCCACCAGTGTAAATGTTAATCTCATCTGAAGAAACACTCTCACAGACACATTCAGAATAATGTTTGACCAAATATTTGGATACCACGGCCAGCCATGTTTACGTAAAATTAACCAGCATACCAGATAACATCAAAGGTTGCCACGTTTCAGTGGGGCCCAAAAGAGAAAGTCCAAGCTAAAGGCAAGAAGCCCTGTTGTTATAGTAGGTAGCTAGTGAGGCAGGAACAAGGCAGGAGAGGGCCCTCCCACCCCCAACAAATGTCAGCGACCATATGGTTCCGCTGTCTCTCTAAAAGAGTAATTGGTAATAGCACCCGGGAAAGGCAGTCTCTCAATAAACAGAAATACCAGAAACTGGTGATAAGATCTCAGAAGTTGGAGAGTGAATCCAAAGGAAGCGCATTAAGAGGCAAAATGGTAGAGTTTAACTGGTATGTGACCTTCTAGGGATATTCGACTGGTAAGGGAAGAACACCTCAAGTGAGCATGTGTATAACTCCAGTGAACACACTCTGCATGCCCCCTCCCAAGCGCTAGCAGGCCACTGTGCATGCAGACAGCCCACCCCAAGCAGATAATCTGGCAAGAAGGCATGAAAGACCCCAGAAGCATGCCAACGTACCCCAAAGGTATCGGGATTAGAAAAAAGGTGCATGATCATAGGGTACCAAGTGACCATACAGACAGCACTTTCCATTATGACCTGTGTTGTGTAAGACTCCCCAGATCACAGTATCAGAGCAAAGCACAAACAACTTGTAAAATGCAAATGTTGCGTCTGAGACCAGGCATGAATAGGGCCAGAAGACACAGATAGCCTACATGAACAAGTGGCCCGGAACCCGGTGTGATCCACCACTATGGCATGGGTGCAAATCTTTTAGGTCAAATCTTTAGCCATATGGAGTGTCCCTTATCACCAGCTCACCAAGGGAGAGAGGATTTGTTTTAGTTCATAAATGGATTGGCTCCACAGCTGGGAGCAAGCAAGAAATTGACTGCCATTGCTCTCTAGTTCTATAGCAGTGAGGATAAATCCTCCCAATAGGCAGAGCTGAGGGCAAGCTCTGCGTGGGAAGAGAAGTGACCCAAGGTAAGAATGTGTAACACACGGGAGGTAACAAATGGCTAAGCTGGTTAGTTGGGGCCTGGAGGGAAGATTGAAAGATAGAGACAAAGAAGTCTGAGGAAAGGCATTTAGGTGGCCTGATAAGAATGGGCAAGAAATATGAAGATGTTTTTATCTTACGGTAACGCGTACCAGAGATTATCACCTATGGAAGGAGTACTATACAACCATGCAGATACATTTGTCAGCCAATCGACACTGCCAACCTCTGCCACTAGCCATTCAGGCCTGGCACAGTGGGAGCATGAGCAGAGTAGCCATGGCCGCAGGGATGTGGATTTCATAACATAAACATGATTGAGTGAATCACTGGCCACCTGATTGAGCTCAATCTCTAGTCCATCTCCCCTCCTTGGAGGTGGAGCTGTCCCAAAATTTCAACCCTTTAATTATGTCATGGCTCCCAGTCTGAAGCCATCTAGGGGCTCACCCTGAGTTACTTCATTAGTATAACAGAGACAGTCTTACCACTCAGGAAATTCCAAGCCATTCTGAGCTCTGTACCAGGAGTTAGGAAAAAAGACCAGATGTGTTCCTTAAAACACACAAGATGACTGCCCCTCCTTGAGGGCAGCCTGCATCCAAAGGGCTGCTCGATGGGAGATGTGAGCTTGGAGTGAAGGCATAATTGCCTCATGGTGGAACAACTCTGAAGAGCCATCTGGCTCCAAAGCTCCTCTGGCATCAGCGGTAGCTTTTATTACAGTTTAAGTTCTCCGATTATCAGGAGGCATTGACGTGGAAAAGCAATCTCCAATAAACTTTCCCCATGCCTGCCTTTTTTTTTACTCTACTTCCAAGGTAATCTAACCTAAGACAGTTTTCATCAACTGGCAGGATGAAATTCAGACATCTAAGGAAACAAGGTCATCGCTACCTAGTTATCTCACATCAATTTGTAGAATCTTTGAACTTTACACTTCCGCCATATTGAATTTCACTCTAAAGTCCCTGAACTCCTTCATTTAGCTGGTGAGTTGTGTTAGCTGGTGCGCTGGGTTAATGGGCACTCTCCAGCCCTCTGTGAACTATGCTGGCTGCTTGCTGCAGGTGGACTACTCATAAAGATCCCCACACAGCTGTGCTTCCCCAGTTGTATTAGTAAACGCCTGGAAACAGTTCTTCCCAAAATGGTTTATGCTAGCACTTATTGTCATTGCCATAGTATAATTTAATTTAAAACTACATAAATCAGTAAAACAGGAAAATAAAAAAGCGATTGTTTCTATGAAAACAAATTGAATGTATTAAAAAGGCTTGACAGAGGTGAATTTCTGATTATAATGGCTCCTAATTTGGATGAAACAATAATAAAACAGTGAGAAAAGGGTATAACTCTTTAGAAAATGTTCTCAAGAAGCTTGTTTCCCCATGACTTCAATTTCTCACTCCACTTGAAGAGAAACAATAATTCAGAGGGTACATTAAGGATGTATGTTACACAGGAGAAAAATGTAGAACAGTATATATATATGATCAAGCAAAGTTACCCTTTATAAAAAACTGGACAAACATAAGTACACTTACATGTTTTAATGTAAAATGAAATGTTTAAAGTACTTGTGTCTTTCTTTAATAATAATCTGTGTTAACCAGCAGTCTGAACCTGAACCAATCAGGCTCACATCACATGAGAACACCTCCACTGGATGCTCATTCCCTCAGGCTACCCCCCGCCCCCCGCTTTTCTCTGGGCCTTTCCACACACTTCTCGAAGTCCTGAAAGCTCTCCCACCCTTTCAAAACTCAGCTCAGCCATCACTTCCTTCAGAGAGCTTTTCCAGACTTCCTAAGATTTCACAGGCTCCTCCTTGCCCTCTGGATGGATGTACATCTCCTAAGTACTCGGGGTATTGTATTTGTCTGCTTATTTGTCTTCCCCATAAAACTATAAGCAATGCCTGCCTGTCAGTCCTCCTTGCAGACCTGTGCTCAGCATGGTCTGGCACATGGTCAGAATTCAATACATATTTTTTCATTAATAAGTTCATGCATAATTTGTCAATATTGCATTTTCTTTCCATAAGAAATTTGCACTCAAACTCACATCCCCCCTTTTTTTCTGGTTGCTGTCCTCCCTCCTCTTACATAAGAAAATGAACTTGTAGATGTCAGGGACATTTTCAGATAGTGGAAAGTGAATTAAAGATAACTGTGAACTTTAGAAACTGGAAAACAGAATCTCAAACATTTACCAACAATAGCCAAGAAAGGTAATTAACACAGGTTTTATGATAGCATCCTTATAGCATTTTTAAGTTAATGAAAAGGAATTGCAACTTACCTCAATGAAATGTATCTTTGGAGGAAACAATATATGTTGATGGGTTTTACTAGCTTGGGTAAAAGAAATATAGACATAAGGTTATTTTTCCCTATCTTCCTGTTTTTCGAAATAAAGCCCAAATTATCCCCCACTAAAATGCCCACAGCTGCCAGATCTTTTTTCTTTGATTTTTTTCTTTCTTTTTTTTATTTCTATAAATATCTTGAGAACATATACAATGGTTATAATAATCCTCATATTCTAATTCTATGTAATCAAATTCATGTAATGGCCCTTTAGTGATTAAGGAAGAAGATTACACTTCTTCAAGAAGAGAACTGACCATTGCCTTCAGAAAAAAAGGTGCAATTTGTAACTTACTGTGACGCTAGTAGCAAACTGCATTAATTAATCTACCCTCCACACACATCATTTCACCACTTCTAGAGGGATCAAACAAGTTTTGGTGTACTTTGTGTAGAACTGGTTACCTGACAATACATTTCTATAATAACTGAAAATTTCAGTAATGTTCTTGACAGTATTGCAAAGTCAGTACAACGACATTGTGCCAACTGGATTTCAACTGGAAAGTAACTAGGAACCTCTGTCATTTGTGACTCAGTGTTTTTAGTCGGCAGAATCCTGCTGGCTCCCCTCCTCCCCTTCCTCCAGCAGAATCTCCATTCAGAAAAGATGCCACTGCAGGAGGTTAGTGGCAATGTCCCAAGCGGAGATCTGCACTTACCTACTTATTATGAAGTCTGAGGTTGCTGCTCTACCAAGCAGTTAGAACAGAGAACAAACAAACAAGGACATCAATAACAACAACAAAAAGAGAATTCTTCAGTTTCTCAGCATTTAGGGAATTTCTTAAGAGTTCAAGAAAAATCCTTAGAAGCCGTGCATGTTTTCAACTCAGAGTTACTAATATGAAGAGTTAATAAAGAGTTGTAGCAGATGCAGCCAACTTGGTGCTGACTGTCCTTAGGCTACCAGACCCACTTTGCCTGTGGAAGGAAACTAGGAGTACCTGGGAACTTGGGGGGTAGCCCTTTATCCACAACTGAGTGGGTCAGTGGCATAAATAATCGGCTACTTTGTCCCTGACAAAGTTCCTTTCCCTGGGGCCTCACTGGTAGCATATTTTGATTGGTCTCCTGCCCTTTTCCTCCCAGCTAGGGTGACCAACTACCCTGGGTTGCCTGGGACTACACCCGCTTTAGTGCTGAAAATTGCACATTCTAGAAAACTCTTGGACAGTTGTTCATCCTGTGCTTTCCTGATCCTGTACCACCACATCTCCTGAGAACGCTCCCCAATGAGTTGCCTTCCCCTTAACCCCTTATCTTGGGATCTGCCTCTGGGAAACCCAACTGAAGAAAATAATCTTTAAAAACATTGGCTACCTAATCAGAAAACCTCTTTAACCATCTGCACGTCACCAGTACAACAGATCACTTCAACAAGCAGAATCAGCCCTCAGAACACTAACAAGGAAGGGAGGGTGATCTCTTAAGACACAAGCAGACCTTGTCCACTTTTCACTTTTCACCAGACTTTTGCCCACTGCCACCTCCCACTAGCAAACCATTATCATCACCTCTTGCTGGGACAACTGCAGTAGCCACCTTGGGTCCCTCTTCTTCTGCTCTTGTACCTGCAGTTTATTCTCAGAGTAACTTAGCTAAAATATAATCCAGTTCATGGTACCTATTTTTACAAACCCTTACAGTTACTCCTTAGCTTAGTCACAGTAAAAGTGAAAGTTCTACTGGCACGGGTGGCTTATACCCGTAATCCAAGTACCAGAGTACCAGAGGCTAAGGCCAGGAGTTTGAGTCCATAGATAAAAAGAATAAAAGGGTTTTTTGTGAGTACTTTTAAAAATTATTTTTATTTTCGTTTTTTGAAATGGAGACTTGCTCTGTCACCCACGCTAGAGTACAGTAGCACAATCATAGCTCATTGCAGCCTCGACCTCCTGGGCTCAAGCAATCCTCTTGCTTAAGCCTCCTGAGTAGCTGGGACTGCAGGCATGGACCACCACACTGGCTAATTATTTTTTTTGTTAGAAATGGGGATCTCACTATGTTGCCCAGGCTGGTCTTGAACTCCTGGGCTCAAGCTCCACCGCTGGCCTTCCAAAGTGCTGGGATTACATGTGTATGCTACCACCCAGCCAGAAGTTTTTTTTAGTAAAAAAAAAAAGTGAAAGTCCTTACCAGGAGCCCATGGCTCCCCAGGGGGCTGCTCTGACCTCTCCTTCTGTCTCACTCTGGCCACCTGGATCTGTGCCAGATGTGCCAGCCCACTCGAGGGTCAGAAGCTTACTCTCCCCTCAGTCTGGAAGGTGACTCACTTCTTTTGGGTCTTGACTCAAGTCCCCACCTCAGCAAGCCCTCGTCTGGGGTCCCAGCTAAAGGGGACATGCCCTCTCCTCCAGGGGCAGCCAAGCTCTGTACTGCTGCCACCCCTCTTTTTGTACCACTCTTTGCCTTCTGTCCTTGCATCTGCCCTGCAGGGTGTAAGCACCCTGAGGGCAGGTCTGTCTGTTTGCTTGTTTGTTTGTTTCATTTCACAAATTGTTTATTTAATAGCAATACAATGAGGTTGCATTAAATTAGAAAAAACTTAGGTAAAATGTATGATTCCTTTGCTTCAACTAAGACGGGTGCCCTTGTACATGGATTTCCCAGACACACAGCCAGCTTCCTTCCTCCTGATTACCTGTGACCAGTGAGAAAGAAAGGCATGACAGGGAAATTGAAGGAACCAGCTGGATACCTCCATATGAGAGAACTTCTAGTGACATTTCAAAAACTCACACTTCCACTTTAACAATTAAGAAACACACCAATCTAGCCCAGAGGTTTTTGTACATAGTGAGGAAACACTGGGGAGGTGGTCAGGAGACTGCAATAATTATCCTCCTTCACACACAAAAGAAATACGTCCTCAGATGCAATCAGTGTTCCATTCTTCCTTATCCAAAATTCCTCTCAGACTCCCAGAGACCAGTCCCACGAGTCAACCACATCTAACTCCCAGTAGTGTTTCCCAGAGGAGAAGCCCTGGGCTCCCAATGCAGCAATATAGTCAGATCTGTCAGAATTCAAAGATCCATCTTCCTGGTCACGTCTAAGCCACAAACTTCCCACATCCTCAAACAGCCTGGTACTGCGATTGGTTACTTCATTACTGAAGGAAATCTCCACCGTGGAAAGAAGATAATGTTCCAACCTAATGCAGTTTATAAATTCCTTTTGTAATGTACTAGCCAAAATTATATTAAATACTTACTATTTACCATGAAAATACATTAATGGGCAAACCATCATATAAATCTTTTTTTATTATTTTTATTTCTTTTTTAATTATTTATTTATTTTTTTAAATTTTACTTTAAGTTCTGCAACACATGCACAGAATGTGCAGTGTGTCTGTCTGGTGCCTACCACTCACCCCAGTCCTTGACAGTGCCAGCTCACAGCAGATGCTGTCATGACTGGTGGTTGTTCTTTCTTGTCTCTCCATCCTCCTACCTCTG
Organism: Piliocolobus tephrosceles; assembly: GCF_002776525.5. NCBI lineage: Eukaryota > Metazoa > Chordata > Mammalia > Primates > Cercopithecidae > Piliocolobus > Piliocolobus tephrosceles. Next base: position 97,947,523 of record NC_045448.1, read on the forward strand.
CTGAGGCTCCTGAGACCAGGGTATGGCATCAGAGGCCCTAGCTGAGTCCCCACACGGTTGCTTGCCAGTGACCACCAGTGATGCACACAGCTGCTCCTGCCCCAAGCCTGAGCAGCCCGGGGATGCGGTACAGTTCCCTCCAGACATCCCCTCTAAGGTGAACAGGAGTGCAGTTGGAAAACAATAATCCACATCAAAACAGAACATCCAATGGAAGAAAATGAAACTCAAAGCCATGTGGGTGCATTTGGGCAAAGTCAGCAGGAGAAGCATTGCTCATCCCAGCCCAGAGGCATGCACCTCTGATGACATCTTAGACTTCAGGTGTAAGACAGCCGCAGCCCAGCATAGCACAGGGCTTCTCAAAGTGAGTTCCCCAGACCAACAGAGCCAATATTACCCGGAACTTGTTTAAAATGAAAGTTATCAGGTCCCACCATAACCCCTAGGTCTACTGAATCAGAAAGTCTGCAGGTGGGCCCAGCAATGGGTGTCTAGACCGTCTAAAGCCCCTGCAAGAGATTCGGACACACTGAGTCTAGAATCACTGGCCTCACAGGTAGTTCACATTGGGAATTATCTGTCTAGAAAACTCTTACTAAGGTTGTTTCATTGCAATCCCCTAGACCAGTGTTTCTCAACCTTGGCACTATAGACATTTGGGGCCGGATAATTATTTGTTATAGGGGAATGCCCTGTGCCTTGTGGGATGTTTAGCAGCATCCCTGGACCCTCCGTGCTAGATGCCAGTAGCACCCCCTCACCTCTACCAGTTGTAACCAGCAGGTCGATCACCAGGCTTTGCCAAAAGCCTCTTGGAGGACATAATCACCCCTCGTTGAAAATCACTCCCTTAGACAATACTTGGAAGGCAAGAACAGCCAGTGGCATCAGTGACGCCACTGAGCCTGCCAACATCAACAATTGGTGGCAGCCTCCCATTTTCAGCAGCTTGATCCCAGAGCATCTGTTGCAGGTTGGGCTCCCTGGAAACAGACTTTGAGATTGTCATGCAGGAGGCTGAGCGGGCAGTTTGCACAGGAACAACTCCTGTACGGGTGAGGGAGGCAAGAGCAGCCAGAAGGGGAGATTGGGCTGTGATACAACTGAAATGGAGGCTCCACAGGGAGCTCTGGAGCAGGATGGCCCTGCAGAGTTTTCCCAACAGAGGCACAGGAAAAAGCCCTTTACAGCCACGCCAATGGATCCATCATACCATAGATCACATGCTATTTCCTTGGGCGTAATTGTAGGTGAGCTGAATTCCTTCAGCTGTGTCAGTTCTCGGAGAGGGACCGAGCTGTGAGCTGTCAGCAGTAACACACCAGGTATCAGCACACGCGTCCTGGGTGACGTGCCACGGAATCCACAACAGCATCTGATCTCCATGGAGCTGAAACTTAATCTTATCAGAACACCTGTGACTCCAGTGCATGCTATTAAGTGCTTAAATCCCAACCACAGTTATCTAAACACTTGAACAAAGAACATTTGTTCATTCAAATGACATGTTTTTATTCTAAGGCACATTGTGAACAGATCCAGTAGTTCATACTGTATCCCTCTGTGTTCCACTGGAGCGATACTGGTTCTCATAAAAATATAATCTGTGGATTTGTCCTCCCCAGAGATTCACCAAGGAGCCAGTGTGAATCAGGCCCAGGGATTGATTTTCTGGCTTTCATACGACTGTCCTCTGGAGGAGCTAATTATAGTTGAGGAGAAGGTTTCTGGGTGTGCAGAGTCTCATCTTCTATTTGGTGTCTGTTCAGAATGACAAACAATTGAGCAGTAATTAGCACTTGTCAGTTCAGACCAGCCCTGCTCACCCAGACACGGGACTGAGGTCTACAGCCTGCAGACGCAGTACTGTCTGCCTCTGAGCCAATCAGAGTGGGCCCCATGTTGTTCTGGAAGTCAGACTCCTCTGTAAGAGCCTCTGGAATTTGTCTGTTCTGCTTCCCTAAGGCAGATATCTGGATATTTGTGTGGGTCAACATGCCCTCAAAGAGGAAGTCTCCCTCTCATTAATCACTGTAAGTAAAAATATACATAAATGAAAGCTAGCATAGCATGTAAAGAAGAAAATGCCTTTTATCTTTTATCTTTTCGGGAATTTGCCCCCAACACAAACCCTTATCTCATCACCTAGCACCATTTCTTGAAATGATGAGTTCATGTGGTTGTTTCTACCCCAGCGTACAAGCACTTAGAGGACAGGAGCCACAGACTCATTTCTGTTCCAATTGTGTAAGTTCAGGAGCTGGTGGGTAGGAGTTAGGGGGATGCCAGGCTGAGATAAGAGAAGACAAGAGAACTGTTAGAACCTCACACAGACCATTTGTACAAGATTTTGTAGGAGCTGTGGCTCCTCCTCTATTTGGACTCACACACAGCTTTGTGAATGCAATTCATTTTCCTCCCCACCACCACACTCAATGAACTAATCTAAATTTGCATACACCTTTAAGGGCTGCATCAACTTCACACTTCCCACCCACTCTGAAGTCCAGGAAAGAATTCCAAGCCCCCTGACAGAAGAGGTACCTGTAGCTCCTCTTACCTCTTCCTGGCAAGTGAACCACCTGACTTTCTCAGAGGCACACAGGAAGATAGCAGTTCATCTACTTTGTGTTATGGCTGCATAAAGTTAACACCAAGACACATTCTGTGGAGTAAGAGTATTCAAGTGTGACATGCGACTTCCATCACTCAGCTCTCAGCCTGCATCTATTTTTGCCTCAGCAATATTTGGAAGAGCAATGGCCTGTAAATATATATAACTGCATAATCATGGAGTTTCATAGACTATCAGTTGCATGTGTCCATTTTCACAGAATATAGAATGTGTTATTATGAAAACCTTTAGATGTATTTTCCTCCCAACAATATACATTTTAAGAAATAAAAAAGTGGGCAAAATGAATATTAACTCATATACCAACTGATGGCAATAAATATACTCTTCACAGTATACAGGTATTCAATCACATTCCAAGCATTCATATGACAATACATCAAGTCTAATCTCTTAATAACTCAGACCTTAGTTGAGTTTTCATTGTTACAGGAGAAAAGAAAACGTTGCTTTGGACTCAGTATTTGACGCGTGGTTGTGGTTTACACATCTTTTGACAAAGTTTTTCAGGTTGAAGTAAAATTGTTTAGAGAATAAATCATAGATCATTTTTACCAGGCTCATCACCTAAGAAGTTCTTCAATATTACTCTCCCATTCTCCATTCACGAAATCTTCTCCAAGATTCCTTTTTACCTGTCTAATTCTTACTGTGATGATACAAATACTGGCAATTTTGCCCTGGAAAAGTCGAGTTGTCTTTCAGGAAGGCCATAAATCCAACTGCCTCCAGGAAGCCATCCACAAACGTGCAATCTATACACCACTCTCTCTTTAAAATTCTTATAGCACCTAAAGTTCATAACGCTCCTTTAAATACTTAATTGTATAAAACTTGGTTTCAAGTATGGGTAACATCAGCGCCACCCATTTATGTACTTCCTGAATCCTGAACTCCTGGCTGTGGAATGTCCAAATGTGTGACCCTGAGCAAGTCCCATCAACTCGGAACCTCAGTCTCTTCCCTGTGGAAGTCCCATTTCAGGGATATTTTAATGATTGAAAAAATGTCTCACCATTGAGAAATTTGTCAGGAACGGACAGTAAAATCCACAATGCTATCAATTTATTTCATGAATAATAATTGTGAAATTCTTATCTGGAAGAGAATGCTTTCAGTACTTACCAAAGTTGAATAAGCCATCTTAACTAAAACTAATGTTGTAGTGTGTAGTAACTGTCCTGGTAAGCACAGGCTAGAGATGTCAGACATTCTGGAAAGCTTCTACCCCAAATTCAAAAGATATTAAAACAAACCACTTATAGCTGGGCGCAGTGGCTCTTGCCTGTAATCCCAGCAATTTGGGAGGCTGAGGTGGGTGGATCACTTGAGGCCAGGAGTTTGAGACCAGCCCGGTTAACACAGTGAAATCCCGTTTCTACTAAAAATACAAAAATTAGCTAGGCATGGTGGTGCGCACCTGTAATCCCAGCTACTTGGGAGGCTGAGGCATAAGAATCGTTTGAACCAGGGAGGCAGAGGTTGTAGTGAGCTGAGATCATGCCACTGCACTCCAGGCTGGGCAACAGAGTGAGACTCTGTCTGAAAAACAAAACAAAACAAAACAAAAAAAACAAAGACAACAACAAAAATAAAAACACTGCTTATAAGACAGTTTATGAAAAAATAAAATAATTTTTGTCTTAAAATGTGGTCTCTGATATAAAGAGATGAGCCCAAATTTTTCTGTATACTGATATCTGTTGTTAGATTACATATAAGATTAAATACTAGAAAACATCACACATTTCTAAGAAATAGGGTCTATACAATGTAATATTATTCACCCATTAGAAGAATATCTTAGAAAAATATTTAATAACATGGTAAATATTAAAAATATATAACATGTATAGTAGAATTTTGTGTTTATTTTAATGTATTAAAATCTGAAGAAAAAAGTAAGTAATTTTTTAAAAATACAGTGATTGGCACCTGGTAATGAGAACTTATTCCTCATTTGCATCTTTTTGTATTTTAAAAATGTCCACAATGTACATATATTACTTTTATAATCAGAAAGGAAGTAGTAAAGACGTTCTCAAATAAATGTGATACTCTCTGTTGAAAATATAGTTTTAAAATAAAACTTCCGGTTCTAAAGCATCATTTTTGTTAATGGCAAGAAAAATGGTGAGAACATAAGGCTTTCTCTGATAGATTTTTAAAAAACAGAATGTAATTCCCCTAATAGTCAGATTTTGTTTTAGAAATATGTTCTCCAACAACAGAAAGCAGGGATCTTCAGGGTAATTACTGAATTCCAGGTCTAAGGCAGGGAAAGTACAGAATGAGCCTGGAGCATCTTAAGATGCCAGAGACTAAGGACATGCACAAACAATGACGCAGATGTAGCAAAAGACACAGGCGGCAGCTCGAAGGGCTCCCAACATCCAAATTTGGGGAAATTTGAGCATGAAAGTAACTACAGAAATGAATTATAATCCATAGAATGAAACAGATGTCCATGAGTCTATACTGATATGAAGAAAGATGATAACAGATAGATAGATACATACATACATACGTACATACAGATACATACATACGTACATACAGATACTTACGTGGATACAAAGATATATAGGTAGATAGACAAATATAAATAGATGGACAAATAGAGATAAATTGATTGATTGATTGGTTGGGTAAATAGAGATGGATGGATGAGAGGAAGGAAAAGCTCCTGCTTACTGTAGAATTCCAATTAATAAAGGTGGTTTTAATTATTGTACTGTGGGTACATAAAATGTTACTATGTGATGAGGTTTGTTCTAGTTTGGCAACTTTTTTTGTAAATTTAAAATTATTTCAAGATCAAAAGTTTAAAGTTAAGATAATCTAAAGAAAACGGTATAATTAGTTTATATTACAAAATTGGCATGTTTATAGAAAATTGAAAAGGAGAAAAAATAATCACAACCCATAGATCTATGATACAGAGATTCATTTCTACTGTCAGTGCTTTCTCCTGGCTACTTTTAAACTAATACGTAACAAGCAAGAATCTATAAAGCTCTAAAGGGAAACTTGTGACGCGTCCTGGGTTTATTCAGGTCTACGACCCCGAGCTCTTAAATAGGATGCTAGACAGCCATACTTCTGGTGCTCTGAGTCATAGAATTAAAGCCACATGTGAAAACATGGTAGGAATCAGGCCAGAATCAGGAATGCCAAAGAGGGCCTCTTCCGAACCACTCAGAGGAGGTTTCCTGGCTGGAAACCACCATCAGCCCATCCCATCTGGAGAGCATTAGCAGGAATTTCCACTGGTAGCATCAAAACTCCCTAAAGGCATAAAGGAGTCTTCTGACAGCCTGGAGATGGTCATAAGATTTCCAGTGGCAGAGAATGAGTGAAAATTATGTTTAAATTATCTACAATTGCTTCTCTTAATATGGAAACTTGATCAAACACCACCACATCAAAAATAATTACCAGGCGTCTACCCGGTCAGTGTCATTACATAACTCATAAGCAAACAAACGAGAGGCATTGAAATAGACTTTGCCTCCATTCACATCCACTAGAACCGTATTTGCTGATAGGATATTGTGTGCCCCCATCCCATGTTGCCGAAGTGGCAGCTTACAGCTGGACAATGGGGAAAAGCAAGCTTATAGTTCTGTGGGAGCCAGTGCAGCGATCCTGTCCTCTCCAGCAGGAACTAGGTTGTTGCTATAGCAACAACCAAATGATAGACAGATTTTTGAATGTGCTGTGGTCTACTGTGATAAGAGCTCCCAGGATATCCAGTCAGTATTTTCAAAGTGTGCTAAAACATGCACACTGTGTAATTATACTAAATGCTATGTTTCAAGATCAATTTTCAATGCCTTTCTTTTAAAAATTGAAATGATAGAGAATCTGAACTATTTTTAGCTCTAAATAACCATTTGTGCTAATATCAGTTTTATTCACTACCATGTCAAGTCAAAACTTCCATTCTTTTTGCAGCACTTATATGCTTTAAGGAAGCTTGAGTCAAGTTAATGAAAAAATATAATGTCTCCAAGATAATAGTAACTTCTTGCTAAGGTGAATTTCATGGCAGGTGTGGTATAGGTTCTAAGAAACCAACATAGTGAAAACACGGTAAAATGCTTTCGCCCTTCTCTTGTTCTATATATTTGGCTTGTTGTCTTAAGAAAATAGTGCAACTACAAAGCAATTTCATTGTGGTTGAACTAGAAATGAATAATGCCCATAGTACAGTAGCATTTCTACGCAATCAAGATTCAGTTCTCCAAGTTTTATGCAAAATGTCCCTGACTTCAATACATCTAAAATGCTTTTAACACCCTACATTAGAAAAGAATGCAGTGAGATTCTTAGAACTGCTAAAATTTGGAGCAAGTAGCTTCCTCAGATCACTGCGTAGCAAAGACCCTCATCATTTATGCCATAGCTAATGTCTAAAGGAAAAATCTTAAAATCCAGGCAAACCTTTTCATGCATTTTTAGTCATAATTTAAGTTTCTTGGATGGAATGCAGATTGGCTTTACGAAGAACCACAGGTTAAAAATCATCTATCTTGAGGCGAAGATTTTCAGAGCAATGACTGATTTTTTTTTTCTTTCTTTTTATGGAGCTGGGGACTCACTCTGTTGTCCTGGTTGGAGTGCAATGGCATACAATCATAACTCAAGCAACCTTGAACGTCTGGGCTCAAGTGATCCTCCTGCCTCAGCCTCCTGAGTTGCTGGGATTCAGACTGATTTTCTTAAATAAACGTTTTATTGCAGTATGTTATACTCAGATAGAAAGAAGTATCCATGTCATAAATATAATCAGCTTAACTAATTTTTGCCAAAATAACATACTGTGTAACCAGCACCTAGCTTAAGAAACAGAACATTACAAGATCCAAAGGAGGCCCTCGCTTTGCATATGCGGGATGAGTAATGATCCCCCAATGATGACTATATCCTGACTCCATGGGTTAGTTCTGTCTATGTCTAAACCTTATATAAATGGAATCATACAGTATGTGCTGTGTTTGGCTCATTTAACTCAACATGATGTTTGTGAGATTCATCTAACCTGTCACTTATAGCAATTATTTGTTCATTCTCATTGCTGTATAGTATTTGATCCATGGATTCACTGGAACAATGATCTGGGTCAACTCTAGGAAATGGTTACAATTTTCAGAATAACTTTTTCTTGATGCTAGATAGCAAAAGAAGTAACAGAAAGTTTGGAGGTGCAAATGTGCTTTTCTCTGAAATTTGAGTGATCATTATTCCATTTTACTGTTTGGTGGGAGTTAGAGTAAACTTCAGACATTATAGACTTTTGGAACTGAAAAGTGAAGAGAAATATCAGTGTTTTTTATAGTCATCCTAATTTTTTGTGTATGATATGTTCAAATCCCATGTATGTTTCCACTTCTTAAGTGCATCCTGGTATTTAGTAGAAATGTTTCAGCAAGGTACGAATTCATTTATTCTTCTTTTTTCAGTCTAAAAGGCCTAAAATGATTATTGGCAAGGAAAAAATAACACACTGTCAGCATGGATATTTTTACATGACCAGTCAGAAGAGGCAAAATTTCCATACCTCCAGACCTGTTCTCTATCTTCAGAGATGTCCCCATCTTTATTATGATTGTTGGAATTGTCAAGGGACAATTTGCAACACTCCAAAATAAATATATTATTTTCAGAACTTGCAACATCTTACCCGAAGCACAACTCCAAATTTAGATTGCTTTCTTAGAGATGGCTTCTACAAATTTCTACCATATCATCTAAAAGGAGATAACATGGTCAATGATTCATTCAAATGCCTAATATTCTGAAGCTCATTTCCATAAAGAAAAATGTGGCCTCTGTGTCTAAAGGTAAATATAGACCAAGGCTTAAAAGTCAAAATTAATTCTATTTTTTACACTCTGCTGCATTAACTAATGAATCAAATACAGACTCACTTTTTTTCTGAATATAGGAGCTTTAGAAACCAAAAGAAAAGAAACTAGGTAAATATTTTATCTTACATATACTCCAAAAGATTTAAAAATAAAATTCGATTTGCCTCTGGTGTCAAGACTAGCTATGAGACTTTTGGATCTTGGTTTTCTTATAAAGTGAAAGGACTTAAATATACAGTCTAAGTTTCCCTCCAAAACTAACATGCTTTCTTTCTATTTCAGGAATAATAAATCAGGTTGTGAGAGCCAGGAAGGAGGTCAAAGCAGAGGCCAGGAACTTGGGTGATTACGGTTAGAGGGAGCTGAAATTAGACCTCTAGGGATTTGGGAGAGGATTTGGGATCTAGGAGCATCAACAGATATACAGAAATGAGCCTAATCCTAGTGTCCTTTGAATTTCCTGCTGAGTAATGGTGTGTGCAGGACACAATAGCAACAAAAAACTGAGTCAGTCCCATAAGGAGGCAGAGTTCAGGGAACAGACATGACAGGTAGGTGTGGCTCCTCCGCCTTGTTGGAGAGGGGAGCAATCTGAGGCAGGATATGGGATTTGAGTTTTTTTAAATAAAATTTGTAAATAATAGGAAAGTTGCAGAAAATTACAAAGATAGTGCAGAGATTTCCTACCGAGTGTCGCCATTACTAAAATTATTAGTTATTATGGAACATTTGTCACAATTAATGACCCAATATTGGTACATTATTATTAACTGAAGTGTATGCTTCATTCAGATCTCCTTAGTTTTTCCTCATGTCCTTTTTTCTGTTCCAGGATCCTACCTAGGCTACCGCATTACAGTGAATCATCACATCTCCCCAGCTTCCCTTTGGCTATGACAGTTTCTCAGACTTTTCTCATTTTTGATGACCTTGACAGCTTTGATGGGTATTTGTAGAATGTCAGTGGGGATTGGCTAATGTTTTCTTAATGAATCCGAGTTGCATTTTGGGATCTGGGGAGTAGGACTATAGAGATAAAGTGTCATTCTCACCACATCATATCAAGGATGCATACGGTGAGCATGGTTTACGGCTGCTGAAGTTAGCCTTGCTCTTAACCAAAGTCATGTTTGTCAGGTTTCTCCACTACCAACTTACACTTTTTCCCCCTTTTCTTGCAGTAATATTGAGAAGGAAGCCACCATGTGCAGCCCACAAGAAAGGGTGAGGAGTTATCCTCCACCTCTTTGAGAACAAAATTTCTGCATACATTATTAGGAATAGTTAAATCATCAGGGACTCATGGGTACTTATTTTACACTTTGAATTAAAATCCAATAATACTTTATTTTCTTGTTTGAATTGTTCCAGCTTTGACCATTGGCAGCTTTTTCAGTTAACACCCTCCCGTGTCCCTGTGACATACCACTATCATTGTGGAGTTGTTTCATCTGACAACTTTGGAAATTTCTGGGACCTGGAATTTGGATTTTGATAAGAGTGGCTGACCTAGGGTAGTTTGGTCTTATGCACACTGTTTTGTTCCTGAGTTTGCTGTCCTGTTTACCTTTGAAATTATCCAGATCATCTTTACACTTAGACATTTTCAGATTTTACTTAAATATCAGGGAACAAAATATAGGATTTCTCTCTAATTCCCTTAGCCCTAGGGTTCTGTTTTCACTACCTGGTATGTGTCACTATTGTCTTAAAGAGATACCACTTTTTGTCTTTGAGAAAGATTCTTCTTAGCATTTTTGATAAACATTATCCCTACATTTTCTTTCTTTTCTCTTTCTGGAACTCTTACTAGTAGGATAACCTTCTGGATTGATGCTCCTGAATTTCAAATCTTTTCTCTTGTTATCTCCTTATCTTTTTGTTCTACAGTTAAAAAGACATCTATATCCTTATCTTCCTCCCTTTCTAATATGTCATGCACCACTTAATGACTGGGATAAGTTCTGAAAAATAAGTCCTTCGGTGATTTCCTCGTGTGAACATTACAGAGTGCACTCACACAGATCTAGATGGTACAGCCTGCTACACACCCGGGCTATATCATGTGGCCTATTGCTCCCAGGCTACAAACCTGTACGGCATGTTACTGCACTGAGTATTGTAGGCAATTATAACACAATGCTAAGTATTTGTGTATCTAAACACAGAAAAGGTTTGGTAAAAATACAGTATACAAGATTAAAAATGGCATATCCGCATACAGATCTTACTATGAATGGAGCTTGCAGGACTGGAAGTTGTTCTGGGTAAGTCAACAAGTTAGTGGTGAGTGAATGTGAAAGTCTAGGACATTGCTGTGCACGGCTGTAGACTTTATACACAGACTATATTAAATTTGTAAAAATAGTTTTCTTCAACAATAAACTCTAACCTTTTACTTTATACCCTTTAACTGTTTGATTCTTTTGTAATAAGCGTCTTTTGTAATGCTTAGCTTAAAACACAAACACATCGATTGTCCAGTTTCACAAAAATATTTTCTTTCTTTATCTTTATTAGCTTTCTTTTATTTTTAAATTTTCTTATTTTATTTTCTACTTTATAAACATTTTTGCAAAAACCTAAGACACCAACACATATTAGCCTAGGCCTACATAATATCAGAATCGTTCACATGACTGTCTTCCACCTCCACATCTTGCCCCATGAGAAGGTCTTCAGGGACCATAATGCACATGGAACTGTCATCTACTTTGATAACAATACCTTCTTCTGGAATCCTCCTAAAGGACCTGTCTGTTCTACAAGTAACTTTTCCTTTGTAAGTAGAAGGACTACACTCTAAAATAATCATAAAAAGGATAGTGCAGTACCTCAGAAGTGATGTTGTGATCTTTTCAGGGCATCATAGCAAGAGATACTAGATCTTTATTTCTCCAAAAGGTAATTTTAATCCTGTTGGGAATATGATGCCTAAAAGTTTTCTCTGCCATAAAGTGATTATTTTTTCCTTTTTTAATTAGTTAGTATCTTGAGGGGAGAAATTTTGATGAAAACAAGATACTTACATAGACTCACATTTTACTCACTGATTTTGACCTGAATCAATTATTTCTATAATGGCTGCCTTGTGATGATTTCCTAATTCTATCTTTCCTTCTACGTTTCTTCATTTTCTTCTTTTATTCTACAGTAAAGAGGGCATATTATTAATTATTTATCTATATCAGTGATTGATGGATTCTCATTTTATTTCATGGATAATAATTCTTCTCTATAATTACTTATTTTGATGCTCAAACTGTTCTAGAATTGATCAGTAATGACTTCAAACTATGCTACAAGACTACAGTAACCAAAACAGCCTGGTACTGGTACCAAAACAGACATATAGATTAATAGAACAGAACAGATACCTCAGAAATAACTCCACACATCTACAACCATCTGATCTTCAGCAAAACTGACAAAAACAAGCAATGGGTAAAGGATGTCCTATTCAGTAAATGGTTCTGGGAAAACTGGCTAGTCATATGCAAAAAATTGAAACTGCATCCCTTCCTTACACCTTACACAAAAATTAACTCAAGATGGATTACAGACTTAAATGTAAAACCCAAAACCATAAAAACCCTAGAAGAAAACCTAGGCAATACTATTCAAGACATAGGCATGGGCAAAGACTTCATGACAAAAACACCAAAAGCATTTGCATCAAAAGCCAAAATATGACAGATGGTATCTAATTAAACTAAAGAGCTTCTGCATAGCAAAATAAAGTATCTTCAGAGTAAACAGAAAACCTACAGAATGAGAGACAATTTTTGAAATCTACCCATCTGACAAAGGCCTAATATCCAGAATTGACAAGGAACTTCAACATATTTACATGAAAAAAAAAAAATCAAAAAGTGGGCAAAGGATATGAACAGACACTTCTCGAAAGAAGACATTTATGCAGCCAGCAAACATATGAAAAAAAGCTCAACATCACTGATCATCAGAGAAATGCAAATAAAAACCACAATGAGATACCATCTCATGCCAGTCAGACTGGCGACTATTAAAAAGTAAAGAAACAACAGATGCTTGCAAGGTTTCAGAGAAAAAGGAACACTTTTACACTGTCGGTGGGAATGTAAATTAGTTCAACCATTGTGAAAAACAGTATGGCAATTTCTCAAGGATCTAGAACTAGAAATTCCATTAGACCCAGCAATCCCATTACTGGGTATATACCCGAGGGAATATAAATCATTCTACTATAAAGACACATGCACATCTATGTTTATTGCAGCACTATTTACAATAGCAGAGACATGGAACCAACCCAAATGCCTATGACTGATAGACTGGATAAAGAAAACGTGGTACATATACACCATGGAATACTATGCCGCCACAAACAGGAATGTGATCATGTCCTTTGCAGGGACATAGATGGAGTTGGAAGCCATCATCCTCAGCAAACTAACACAGGAACAGAAAACCAAACACTGCATTTCCTCCCTCATAAAGGAGAGTTGAACATTAAGAACACATGGACACAGGGGAACAACACACACTAGTGCCTGTTGGGGGCTAGGGGCTGAGGGGAGGGAACTTAAAGGATGAGTCAATAGGTGCAGCAAACCACCAAGGCACACATATACCTATGTAACAAACCTGCATGTTCTGCACATTGACCAGTGGTAATACCTTTGCAAGTTGGTTCCTGGGGCCTTGTGGCATGTGTCAATATTCTTTGATCACTTTTTTACTTACTGGTACAAAAGGATATTCTATTACTCACCTTGTATTTTACTTGCCACAACTATTGGATCTGCCTTTTCTCTAAAGGAGCCATTTCTCCAAGACATTTTATTAGAGGGTGGGATTTAGAAACCAAGATCTGGGTGCTCATTGGTACCAAGGCATATTCCTCTCAGGCCCCTTCAGGAGGGAAAGCTAGGAAATATACGAATGACATATGCATGTGTGTAATTATGAATTTATATAGAAACCTCCAATGGCACTTCATACCACAGTGTTCATCTTAATGTCCGCTCTCTACATACTTGTTAACTCAGTTCTCCAACAGGGAGAAATCTGAGACTTATTAGCCTCAATATATTTATTTATTTGCTTAATCCTGAAATGCCCAGAAGTTATTTCAGAACTACTAACCCATATGACTGTGAAAAATAAAGTGACTAAAATTCAATATGCATATCTATTTTTATCTTCAATCTGAAGTATATAGTCAAAATACTATGTTCAAATACTTGAGAAAAAGAAGAACCAAAATATTGAGTTGGATAATCACACTTTGAGCAGATCAGCTAAAAGAGACTGCTGGAATTCAACAGAGAAATGATAGGAAATACTTAAGGCAAGGAAGGAGAAGGAAGTGAGGCAGTCTGCTTGGCTGGGACTGACTGAGAGCCTGGAAAGGATTTCCAACATGAGAAAGGTTAAATGAGTGACTATCAGTGATCCACATTCTCACCATGGACTCCAATGATTCCAGCCATAAGAGTCCCAGGTGAGGCCCCAGATTTACACATGGGACTGCCTGGAGACAGCACAATGGCATTGCTCCTGAGACAGAGCTCCCTCTGGGTCCTACACACGCTGAGGCCTAACCAAGAAAAAGAGAGAAAACTCAAATAAATAAAATCAGAAACAAAAAAGTGACAGAAGACTTGAGATCACAGAAATACAAGAGCTCATCAGAGACTATTATGAACAACTATACACTAACAAACTGGAAAGCCTAGAGGAAATAGATAAATTCCTGGACACACACAACCTACCCATTGAATCTGGAAGAAACAGAAAACCTAAGCAGACCAATAATGAGTAACAAAATTAAGTCAGTAATTTTTTAAAAAAGTCTCCCCAAAAAGAAAAGTCCAGGACTGTATAGCATTAATGCCAAATTCTACCAAACAGGTACAGAAGAACTAAAACCAATTTTCTTTAAACTATTCCAAAAAACTGATGGAACTCTGAGAACTGCTTTTGCTGTATCTCATTGGTTTTAGTGTGTTTTGATTTTTATTTGTTTGAAGAATTTTTTGATTTTTCTCCTTAATTTATACCTTGATTTCTCAATGTGAGAATTCACTGAATTCTCCCTTACTCATTCTATGATGATCAATTACCCTGATACTAAAACCAGACAAAGATTTTGTGTGTATATATAATCTTTTATATATATATAATCTTTTATATATATAACAAATATTTTATGTATATAATATATACATATATATATAACTAAAACATCATGCTATTGGTATAAAAACAGACACTTAGACCAATGGAACCGAATAGAGAACCCAGAAATAAATCTACATATTTATAGCCCACTGAGTTTGGACAAAGGTGTCAAGAACATATGTTGGGGAAAGGATACCCTCTTCCATAAATGGTTCTGGGAAAATTGGATAGCCATATGCAGAAGAATGAAATTGGACTGCTATTTTTCACATTGTACACAAATCAACTTATAATGGATTAAAGACTTTAAATGCAAGACCTGAAACTTTAAAACCACTAGAAGAAAACTTAGGGGGAATACTTCAGGGCATTGGTCTAGGCAAATATTTTAGCTCTATAACCTTAAAAGTACAGTCAACGAAAACAAAAATAGATAAATGAGACTATAGTGAACTAAAAAGCTTCTTCATAGCAAAGGAAAGAATCAACAGAGTGAAGAAATGACCTGCCAAATGGGAGAAAATTTACAAACTATTAATCCAACAAGGAACCGATATCGAGAATATACAAGGAACTTGATGTGGTTGGGCTGTGTCCCCACCCAAATCTCATCTTGAATTGTAGCTCTCATAATCCCCACATGTCGTGGGAGGGACCTGGTGAGATGTAACTGAATCATGGGGGCAGGTTTTTCTCATGCTGTTCTCTTGATAGTGAATAAATCTTAGGAGCCATACAGTTTTATAAAGAGCACTTCCCCTGCACAAGCTCTCTTGCTTACTGCCATGTAAGACATGCTTTTGCTCCTCCTTCACCTTCCACCACTAATGTGAGGCCTCCCCAGCCATGTGAAACTGTGAGTCCATTAAATCTAAATTGCTTTATAAATTACCCAGTCATGGGTATTTCTTCATAGCAGTAAGAAAACAGACTAATAAAGACCTCAAAAAGCTCACCAGGAAAAAATAATAATAATCTGATTACATGCAACTGGTTACAAAGTGAGTAAAGGACACGAACAGACATTTCTCAAAAGACATACAAATTGCCAATAGGTATCTAAAAAATGCTCAACATTACTAATCATCAGGGAAATGCAAATCAAAACCACAAGGAGATGTCCTCTTACCCCAGTTAGAATGGCTATTAAAATGACAAGAAATAACAAACGCTGGTGATGTAAAGAAAAGAGAATTCTTACTGGTGGAAATGTAAATTAGTACAACCATTATGGAAAACAGTATGGAGGTTTTTCAAAAAAACTAAAAATAGGATTACCGTATGATTCAGTAATCTTGCTACTGGGTATTTATCCAAAAGAAAGGAGATCATTGTATAAAAGAGATACCTGTACTCACATATTTATTGAAGCACTATTCACAATAGCAAAGATATGGAATTAACCTAACTGTCCATCAACAGATGAATGGATAATAAAAAGTAGTATATATACACAATGGAATATGATTCAGTCATTAAAAAGAATGAAATCATGTCATTTGCAGCAACACGGATGGAACTGGAGGTCATTATGTTAAATGAAATAAGCCAGCCACAAAAAGACAAATATCACATATTCTCACTCACATGTGGGAGATAAAAATGTTGATCCCATGAAAGTAGAGAGTATAATGACACTTACCAGAGGCTGGGAAGGATGTGTGGGTGGCAGGGGGAGGGATAGAGAGAGGCTGGTAGAAACATACAATTAGATGGAAGGAAGAAGCTTTAGTGTTCAAGAGGGGAGTAGATTGACTATAGTTAACAAAAACATGTTGTTCAAAATAGCTAAAAGAGAGGGCTTGAAGTGTTCCCAACACATAGAAATAACAAATACTGGAGGTGATGGAAATCTTAAATACCCTGACATGATCATGACATAGTCTATGCAGGTAACAAAGTATCACATGTACTCTATAAATATGTACAAATATTATGTGTCGTTTAAAAAAATAAAATATAAAAAGTTATTTGGGCTAGTTTTTTCTACCTCTTTGTTGCTGTAATATTTTTTAACACTTTCTTTTTTATTTATTTATTTATTTTTTTTTTGGTGGGGGTGTTTCTAATTCCTGTTACTTAATTTATTTTCTTTAGTATGGATTTGGTGATGGTTTGCTATTTTTATTTCTATTCTGAGTTCTGTTAGGCTGTGTTTAATATTGTCTTGCTTTCTTACATCTCTTCCCCAAGTTCCACTTCTTCATTGTATACTTTTTAAACGGCATTTCTTTAAAATTAATGAAAATTGTATTTTTTGTAATTTTGGTCTCCCGCATATCAATAATTTTCTGGGGAATTCTCTTCTTCTTCAGGTGTTCTTTGCTGATCTTTTCTTCCCCTTCTGGTAGCATCTTTGTATAGATATTGTATATAAAAGGTTCTAGTCCCTTTTCTAAAATATCATTCATATGACTGGGTGTTTTTAAGCCAGCTATCTGCAAGAGATTTTTGTAGGAGGAGTGAAGCCAGTGTAAGATTCCAAATGTGTTGCTTTCCACAAAGCACACATTCATTCTCTGCTCCTCAGCCTCCTCATGCAACTGCTTCCTGCAAAATTTTATTTCTATGCAGTTCTACATTTGGGCCACCTCTTTTGATTTGCTTTACTGTGTTACATCATTTTCATACGTCTCTTTTTTCTCAATTTTTCCCTCAAGGTGAGCAAACACTTTCTCAGATTTTACTTTTGTTAGAACTTTTCCAAGTCTGCTGCTACTGAGTTCTATTGTTGAGAGCCTTAGTTGTTATATGTACATTATATTTTCTTATGCCCTTGACCTCTGAATTTTACAGCTGCCTATTGCCAAGAGCTGGTAGCTATTTTCCTAAGGCACCAACTGAAATGGATTCAACGTATTTATCTAAAACAGTGCCGAATTTGTTTTTATAGATGTAACTGTTTTTAATATTCTTAGGCTGGTTACTCAAAGAGCAGAGCCTGAGGCATAAGCCTATGTGGTGTTGCTTTATTAAGCAGTGTGATCTCATGCACCATGAGTTTGAGAAAGAAAAGGAATGGGAAGAGACGATGCAAGAGTGCTTTCCTGGCTGGCTACCACTTCACATCAAGCAAGCCTGACTGTTCATATTTTGTTACTGTCTTTTGAGAGGCCCTTTCTGAAGATTTTATTATAGTCGGTTCATAGAAGAAACAAAAATACCCACTGACTCCCATTGCTAAAAGGCTTGCTCCAAAAAGGGGTTAACTTTTTCATCTTCCAAGTTGCACATGCATGGGCACTGCTATGGTATGTTTGTGTTCCGTCCAAAATTCATGTTGACACTTAACCCCCAATGAAACAATATTAAAAGGTGTGGCCTCTGGGAAGTGATTCAACCACAAGGGCCCCACCCACAA
This sequence comes from Piliocolobus tephrosceles, assembly GCF_002776525.5. NCBI lineage: Eukaryota > Metazoa > Chordata > Mammalia > Primates > Cercopithecidae > Piliocolobus > Piliocolobus tephrosceles. The sequence continues at coordinate 97,965,560 of NC_045448.1, forward strand.
TAATAGACTTCTTCTGATTTTATTAAGAAACTGGAGGGAACTATTTAGGCCCTTTTGCCCTTTCACCTTTCACCATGTGAGGATTCAGCATTCAAGGTACCATCTTGGAAGGAGAGACCAGACCCTTACCGGACACGAAACCTGCCATTATCTTGATTTTGGACTTCCAGCCTCTAGACCTATGAGAAATAAATTTCTGTTCTTTATAGATTACCCAGTCTCAGGTATTTTGTGATAGCAGCGCTGACGGACCAAGACAGCACCAAGCTGAGACTGCTATTCTTACTAAACTTCAGAGTCAACAGAGAAGCACCAATAACAGTTACACGTGGGCAAACAGAAGTCTCTATTATATGGTGGCTGCAGGATGTTAGTTGCTCAGATTTGGATGGACACAGGTTTTGCTTTACAGAGTCCCAGTTTAGGTCTGTTGTTGCACTGTAGTTATTAAAAGCATCTACGTTTTCTCTAAAACCTCTTTTGAATTATATGGCTCCCTAGGAACAATTAGTAGTGAATGAGCCAGGAACAAGTGTCCAAACACCTGAGTCTGAGAAGAGCAGAAGTGGCATCAAAGAGGTGCCTAAGGCCCAGTCTGCAACAGTTTTCTGGTTATCGTCTACTTCCAGTACACTCTCTAGTCAGTCACACAGTCTGAGAGGATGAGAATGACTTTTCCTTTGTTGGAAATGTTAATATTGATGTTCTAGAGATCTCACTTTCTTGGCCATGTGCCTGTGAATATTTCTAGATATTCATATAAATAAAATGATAAAATGCATGAGAGAGGGATAGGGTGATGGCCTGCTCTCCCAAAGGAGCTGATGAAGTGTTTATGTAGATGAGTATTCAGTGTGACCTTAGACTATAGTCTCAACCTATAACTTCAATCAAAAATGGCTACAATTTCAACCTAAAAATGATCAACTTTTAATATGATTTCAAGGCTGACATTCGTTGATGGAGTTTAATTAATGACCCATAATATACTCCTGAAAAGTATCTCTACTCAAAACGACTTCAAGAGAATGCATGTAATCTGAAAATTGTCGCAAAGTTCTAAGTTCTGCCAAATCTAGAAAGATCATGACCAAGCAAATTATATCTTCCTAAATAATCTCTAAATATTTTCAAACAGCCCAGACATAGTATTCGGAGTACTGTTCTGCTTATTGTAATTTTGGCTTCAAAGATAAAAGTTAATTGGATATATTGAAAGCCCCAGCAAAACTCCAGAAGTAAAAGTCATCCATTTTAATTAGGAACTGTTCAGAGCGTATCATGGTCGGCAATCATCCGAAATGCAGACCATGAGTCATTCTAATATGCAAATCACAAAGCAAGGGGCAAAATTTTTCAAAATGTGTTCTCTCCCACAGACTGGAATTTGCATTTAAAAGCACAAAAACAAATGTCTGAAAGATTTGGTCACAACATCAGCAAAAAGAAGCAAATCAAGAGAAGCGTCAGCTATTAACTCCCAAAAAGCCCTTTTCATATATCACTTGCTAAGGCACACAGAAGGGAGTTGGGATGGGGGCCACAGAGCTCCTCCAATCAACCAACTGACAGACCAAACAATTGTATGTGAATTAAGAATAAAATGATTGCAGATAAAATGCTGGAAAATCAAAGCTATGAGAAAAACCTGTACTTCCTTACTCTAATACAGAAACATATTGTTTCCTCGATTTGATGACGCCATCAAACAGAAGCTGCATTTTCAATTTAACAGCAGGCTTTTGAAGAAAACAAATGTGCATTTTTTTTGTTTCTTGTAGGCTGCTTTGTTTTCATTAACTAACCAACAACAGCATACATTTCACATAGTAATTTATCATTCTTTCCTTTTGCTAAAATTGTTTTACTTACGGAGACAAACAATTATTCTAAAAGATTTTTAACATTGTGGTGACACACTGCATTTCAAAATTCATGCTTGTTTGGTTTTTGATATATTTAGCAGCTTTAGGATTACGAGCATAACTTCGAAACACTTCAAAAATGTTAAGTTTCCTATGATTAAATGTATAGTCTAATTTTTGTCTTACTTGAATCATATTTTGCTGATTGTCATCCAGTTCTTCTTGAAAGTCAGACAGACATTTTAATAGGTAGGTAGTCACTGTCTGAGATATAGAAATATGAATTAATTATAGCAACTATTTCAAGCTTTCACTATGAGAGTTTTGGCAATTTCTACTTCCTTTGATTATATTGCCTGGATGTGAAAGGCATTTTTTGGTATACAAAATGACTGTATTTTTAAAACTATAGTTGTAAAGCTAAATTTCTTAAATATTTTAAGCAATGAATTACAGATCCAAAATTAAGTTAAATTGCAAATGCTACTGCTACTACTACTGCCACCACCACCACCACCACCACCACTACTACTACTAATACTAATACTATTATAAATAACTCAATAGACATATCTATATTTAGAGGATGCAAAATACTTTCACAAGAAGACCAAATCCATGGTCATTAGTCAGTGCTAGTCAATAATCATTTACAGATAGTTTTCTCTTCTGGCTGTAATGGAGTAGATTGCAGCAGAATGACATTATTCCCACTGTGAATACTTCCAAATTTATTTTAAATCCTTTTAAAGAAATTGGAGAGCATCTGAGATATTCCAAAGATTTGAGTGTCCACATTTTGAAAGAGAAGGGAAGTATGGTGCACCTATTTATCTGCATATTGCTTTTCTTCTCAAAATATTTTTTGATTCATGGACCATAGGAAGAGTCTGAGAAGCTGGTCAGTGAGTGACAACTAAGTGGCAGAGAAGCCAGTAATAGCTGTAGGCAACAGCATAAGACTGAAAAGACAAAAAACAGAAGTTAGGCCCACCAAGGTAGCCAAGGTAGGTTTTCATTGAATCAACATTCAACTTCATTAATTTTCTTCATCATTCGTTTGTTTCCTTTTGTACTGATTTCTGCTCTTCTCAGCTTTCTCTTATAGGCAGCAAAGATTTGGCTCTGCCTGTTAATTGGAGTGTTTATATAAGTTACATAAAAAATAATACTTGAGAAGATTGAGTCTAAATTGGCCATTTTGTTATTGCTTTTCTATTATTTCCATCTGTTTTGTGTTACTCTTGGCCTCTTTTCCTGCCTTCTTCCAACACTTCTTCTTTCTCATTCAAAGAAAAGGAATTTTACTCAATATGTAATCAAGGAGCCATTTAAAAAAATTAATGCTCGATGTGCGTAAGTAGAACAACCTTAGATGTCATCATGCATCATGCATGTCAAAATGCAAACAGGGTCATTTTTTTTTTCCTGAAGAAAGGAGGTATGTCAACAGAAAGGGAACACCAAGTTGCCAGGGATTTCTATGCTCAGGCATTCTGCCCTGTTTGTGGATCTTCATTCATAGCCAAAGTAAAAACTACTTTTTGTGGTGTCATCAGTGATGTTTAGAAAAATTCAGAGGTGAGGTGTGGTAGCTCACACCTGTAATACCAGCACTGTCAGAGACTGAAGCTGGCAGATCACTTGCACTCTGGAGGTCGAGACCATCCTGGGCAACGTGGCAAAACCCCATCTCTACAAAATAAAAAATTTAAAAATTAAAAATTAAATTAAGCTGAATTTTAATTATGCTGAAGAAAAATTCAGCTGCTGCTTCTTCTCTTTCTAAGCACATGGTAGGATCTACTTTCCCTGCCCTTTGAAATTAGGCATGGACGTGTAACTTGCTTTCATGGTGAAACATGAGTTGAAATAGTAAGTATCACTTTTGGGCAGAAATTCTAAGAGCAAACAAACAAACTGCGACATTTTTTTGCAGCACCTAGATCATAAAAGCCATATAAAGTCAGAGTCTCTGCAGCCTGAATACCTAAGTAACTGCAACAAACCTCCTGCTGGCCATGAGAGAAATAGAGTGTAATTTAAAAAACAAACAAAAGAAAATGTGTGGCAAATTGCTGATTTGGGGCTACTTATTACTGCAGCACAACTTAACTCATCCTTTCTGAGGATGATACCCTTTAAAATCTGTTGGCCAGTGTCTCCCTGTGAGCCGCGGGTCAAGTGCAGGTGGCTAAGGGTCAAGTGCCAGCAGCTAAGGGCACGCGAGGAGCCACCAACAGTTCAGCATTGGCTCTGGCATCAGGGTCATTGTGTCCTGACAACCTCTCTGGTAGCCGTTTCTGAGACAGCAGGTGCAGGTGTGGACGCTTTAGCCCTGAGCAGGCTCCACAGCTGCTTGCAGGTCTCTGCTAGTGCCCAACCCTTCTCTTCGCAGACCCCAAGCCCACAGCCCACATGCCTGGCAATGGCAGCCTTGCACCAGCCCATCAAGGCGATCCTGAAGAACAAGACATTCAGGATTTCCTCTATGGTGGCCTCGTCAGAACAGCCCTGTGGAAGTGTTGACAAAGAGCTGAGTAAAAAAAGCCAGAAATCGGATAAAATGAGCATCCTGGCGACATATCATCCAGCAGACAAAGACTATTGTTTAATGAAAATAGATGAACCAAGCACTCCTTACCATGGTATAATGGGTGATGATGAAGATGCATGTAGTGATACAGAAACCACTGAAACCGTGGTGCCAGCTACCTTAGCTAAGAAATTAGGTGCTGCGGAAGGCTTGGAACCAAAGTATTGGGTTCAGGGAACAAGCAAGCAGTGGAGAGGAGGACCTCTCAGCCGAAGAATGAGAAAAAAAGACAATTTGAAATGAAAAGGAAGCTTCACTACAATGAAGGACTCAATATCAAACTAGCTAGACGATTAGTTTCAAAAGACCTACATGATGATGACACAGGTGAAGAAATGTTGTGGACTGCAGATAGAGAAAGCATGAATACGAAAGAATCAAATTAAGGATCTGCTGCAAGTGACCAACAGCAAAACAAATCGCGAAGTTCATAGATTTGTTCAACACTGCAATTGTTGGATATAAACCCTGTTACTATAATGCATTGCTTCTTGTTCTCCACAATTCATGACTTAGGTACCAAAATGCATACCAGTTATTATATATTGCCAAGAATTAAATGATAACCTTAGAGACTGATTAGACTGAAAATGCCTAAATGATATATATTCTTGTGCCTAGTACTTTACCACAAATACAGTGTAATATCAAAGTCCCTGCTTTAAGGGAATGCAATAATGTATACTGGGACAAATGTACTTTATTCTTCTAACACAGTAAGAATTACTTGGAATTCTTTTTCCTGAAATGAAGTGCAGGAAAGCCCTGTGTGTCTTGGTTTAGTGATGGTTTCATTTCTAGCCAATTCTTTGTATCTTAATTTTTTGTTAGTACCAAAATAATCTGTTATACAAACAGACTTTTAAAATATATTCTGTATACTATATATATATAAGTCCAAAACTGCATTACTTATGTAAAAACACTCGTTAATATGTATAAGATAGTATATAGCTTTTCATGTGTTAGAGGTTAAACAGCATCTTTAAGGGGGAGAGGAACTAATTTATTTTCATCACTCTAAATGTGGTGGTAGGTCTTATAAAGCGTGTTGGGTTTTTTTAATCAAAAACCAACTGAACAACAGGATATATAGACTGATAAATATTCAGGCTGAATAGTGTTTTAACACTTGTCTACAACTTCATTTGTCTATTTAATTGAAAAGGATTATAAGAGTTACTGTCACATTTTCTGGCCTACTACCTTTAAAAATCCTGTTGAGTTTCTTTGTGTTTGCAAGGAAAGGACTGAACTTTTTCTCATCCAACTAGCTTTTTTCCCCACAAATAAATTGTCAGATTAAACCTGCACTAATGTCGGCTCTGTTTTTTGTTTTTGTTTTGTTTTTTATGTTTTCGGTACACTGGGCAGACTTCAGAGCAGTTTTTTAAAAAATAAATATTCTAATGTAGCTATCCCAGCATTCCCTTTAAATACCTGTCTTAACCTCCTGCTTTTATTTCCTACTCCTTTCCACACATATGCACACAATCCTTTACCTTTTAAGGGATCATTAACGTTGTAACAACATTAGAAACTCTTTCACTCCTCTGTCATTTGCTGCAATATTGAAATTCTTATTTTGACCATCAATGCCTATTAATTCTTCTAATAAATTGAGTAACGGCAGTACTGTAGGCAGGAAATAGTTTAACTGCTGAATTTCTATACCTCCCTGATTTACAGCTTGCTAATTAAATTGCTATTATTAGTTTGTTTGACTTACTTTGACTTAAGAAAACAACTAACTGAGGTTTTTGTTGTTGTTGTTTTGGAGGGGGGTTTTTTGCATGAGGAGAGAATTGTGTGTAACCAGTGATACGATTATTCCAGAATGTACAGACGGAAGTAAGCCTGAACATTGTTTAATTTAAAAACTTTTAATAGTCCCTGCTTTAAGGGAATGCAATAATGTATACTGGGTCAAATGTACTTTATTCTTCTAACACAGTAAGAATTACTTGGAATTCTTTTTCCTGAAATGAAGTGCAGGAAAGCCCTGTGTGTCTTGGTTTTAGTGATGGTTTCATTCTAGCCAATTCTTTGTATCTTAGTTTTTCATTAGTACCGAAATAATCTGTTATACAAACAGACTTTTAAAATATTTTCTGTATACTATATATATATAAGACAGCTTTTATTGAACAGCTTATCTTCCACTTGCAAGTTTATGGAAATATCAGTATGTCAAAATAAATAAAAAGTGGGAGAATTCATTGCTGTTAGAAGAATGTGCTTATTATTTTGATTTTTTAAATGGGATATAATCAAAAGACTGCTGAATTATAGGTGCAATATTCTACTAAACATTTCATCTAGTAATACCACTGATTTAGAAACAAAACTGTTTATCTCTGCTTTCTGAATTAGAATATTGGGATTACCCATTAAAATCTGTTTTCGGGGCTATAGAGATTAAGTCTGTATATATGTATGCACATATATTCATGCACTGAGACTTCTGATATTGGTTTTCTCATTTTTGAGTTCTTAGAAAGTATCCACACACTCCTTGTTTTTGGTAGAAGTAGCTGTTGTACAATGAAGAAAGGATAAGCCTTCAAACAGTTGATTCTTTTTGTGTTTTCCTCAAACTATTTTTTGAAATTTAAATCACAAGCAAACTGATTTTCTGGTTTTTAGAAAGTAGATGATGATTTCAGAGCAGTGAGACATGCCAAACAGCATGCTCAGTAGGATTTTAGATAGCCAAATGCAGCTGAGAAAAGGCATTTTCAAGTCATAAGTGGCTAATTGACATGGTATGAATGAATCAAAATAGGAACCATTATGATTCTAATTAAATTTTCCTCTGGAGAGAGGAATCTGAATGTTCAGTTCTAGTCAAGGTAGATTTTACTTTCAACTTTTTAATCAATATCACTTTCTGTGCTTAACTCTTTGGTGTCACCTTGTCCCTTTTCATTTGTCTAAAATTCTGAAAGGATGACCAAAATTTGACATAATGGTATAAATCGATTAACAGTAACTTTAAGTTGAAGATTGAAGCAAGATGCCATTTTCCCCATGACTTTCATTTTGTTTACATTTTTCCCCTTAACTTACTATACACTACACATATTGTAATAAAATACAATAATATGAAAATAAATCAATTTCAAAAATATTTTAGGTGAGATAATGCAGATTTTACAGCTTTGTGTGCAGACACACACACAAAGACACATACAATTTGAGTTTCTTCTTAAACAACGTTGTGTTATATTTTGCCAATATTCATGGTCTGATTTGTACTTTTGTATTCTACTGTACTCAATATAGAATTTAATTTTTTAGCTTCTGAAATTATTATGTTAATATGTAGAATCACATGCTTTGGGTATCATTAGTGCTTTCTGTCTAGTCCTCTTATAATTACACCTTTCTTTCTCAATATTCAATCTAAAAAATCTATTCTTAGAAAAACTTAAACTAATTTATCAAAAGGAAAGTTTGGGAAAGGCTACTTAATATGTATATCCCCTAGGTAGCCCATATATTGCCTTATTACTCAAAGACAAGAAAGTTACTAAAATCACATTTTGTCAATGAAAAAGGTTAAATATTGGGCTCAGTAAGGCATGTAATTGGATTCCAACTTATCTATATTTTTAACAAAGATCTGTAAATTACAGAATAAAAACTTGTAGCCTGTACCAGCCACTGAGATCTGCTAATAGTAAAGTTCCAAATCAATGCAAATAACTTGTATAGAATCATAAAATTATAAACCTTATTTATTAATTCAATATATACTAATTAACATAAATTTAGTTAATATCTGCCATATGCCAGGCATTGGGGATACAGTGGAAAATCAGGCAGATGGAGTCCTTTATGTCATCATCTTGCATTCTTACAGAGGAGTCAGACAATAAATGTATTTTTATAGTATAACATATGTAAAATGGTGAGATCCTAGAAGATTATAAGTCATCAAAAGTCTGAGTCTTCCTCTACTCCTTATGTGTCTCAGTTCCTCTGTGCTTCTGCTTTTTTTTTTTTTTTTGAGACGGAGTCTCGCTCTGTCGCCCAGGCTGGAGTGCGGTGGCCGGATCTCAGCTCACTGCAAACTCCACCTCCCAGGTTCAGGCCATTCTCCTGCCTCAGCCTCCCGAGTAGCTGGGACTACAGGCACCCGCCACCTCGCCCGGCTAGTTTTTTGTATTTTTTTAGTAGAGACGGGGTTTCACCGTGTTAGCCAGGATGGTCTCGATCTCCTGACCTCATGATCCGCCCGTCTCGGCCTCCCAAAGTGCTGGGATTACAGGCTTGAGCCACCACGCCCGGCCCTGCTTCTTTAGTTTAATTATACTGTTTCCTCCCTTCTGACTTCTTCTATTTCTATCCAAACATTCACTCTACATCATGGCTTCTGATTAGCCATAATTTTTGTTTCCTCCTAAATTTACCTTCCTTAGATTCATATTTCACCTCATGGTCTTTCTTAAGCATCCTATTAGTTTCAGAGCCCAATTCCAGCTTCTTCTATCTTTTCATATTTTTCATCTTAAATTTCCAAGAGAAGATTCAGATTGGTCCAGCAGGTCTTGGCATAAACCACTTACAAACATGTAGACTCCCCCACACTTAGATGAGATGCCCACCTCAATCAGTCAGAACCTGAAGAATAATGTCTTCCCTAGGCACACAATGACCTGGGGACAAAAGGGTCAGGAGCAGGGACATCTCCCTTGAGGAAGCAGTAGGCATAGCCCAGGATTATTCTGCCAGTTATAAGTGTACAAAGAAAAAACAACACCTCTACTTAGACTACAGGTTTTTAGCTGCCTATTCAACCCAAAATAAAAATGAGGAGAGTGATGGTTAATATTGAGTGTTAACTTGATTTGATGGAAAGATGTAAAGTATTGTTCCTGTTTGTGTGTCTGTGAGGGTGTTGCCAAAAGAGATTAACATTTGAGTCAGTGGACTAGGAGAGGCAGACACACCCTCAGTCTGGGTGGGCACCATCTAATCAGCTGCCAGCATTGCTAAAATAAAAGCAGGCAGAGGAACGTGGAAGGATTAGACTATCTAACTTTTCTGGCCTCCATCTTTCTCCCATGCTGGATGCTTCCTGCCCTTGAACATCAGACTCCTAGTTCTTCAGCTTTTGGACTCTTGGACCTACACCAGTGGTTTGCCAAGGGCTGTCAGGCCTTCAGCCACAGACTAAAGGCTGCACTGCCAGCTTCCCTGCTTTTTAGGTTTTGGGAACTGAACTGGCTTCCTTGCTCCTCAGCTTGCAGACGGCCTATTGTGGGGCTGCACCTTGTGATCTCGTGAGTCAATACTCCTTAGTAAACTCCCTTTCATATATGCATCTATCCTATTAGTCCTGTCCCTCTAGAGAACCATGACTAACAGAGGGAGCCACTACAGACCCTATATGTTAAAATGGAAAACTAGGCTTAAACTAAATTAAATTAAAAAGCCGACACATCCATCAAAACATGGTGTTTCAGTAGGACAGGTAAAACAGCATCTTCATATAGAAAAAACAAACAAAACAAAAATTTTGATCATCTGTGCTATGTATAAATGTAGATGAAATCTGTGCCTGTAATAGATGGCCAGCTCTTTCCCCTGAAGTTCAAGAAAAAATAAAACTGAAGATCATCAGAATAAGAACAACTGAAATGGTCATGGAGATGGGATGGGCTAGACACTTGAAACTACTCAGATTGTCAAGTCAGAGACTAAAATAAACAAAGGGACAACAGTCAAACTGTGTATGACATTACAATTCTGAACTACAATCTGTAGCTAACAGTCCAGGGAGCCAAATCACAACCTCTGCTGCCATCAACTCATGTGACCAGGACTTGGTCAATGACTGGCAGCTCTCCTACTTTTTCCTCTTACTTCTAACACAGGGCCAACAAAAGAAAGCCACGTATGCTCCCAAATCAATCACAAGGGATGCCTCATTTCTGATTAGGTCATCTCCAACTTCCCCAGGTCAACAGCCTTCAACAGGCCAACAACCTTCAATGCTGGAAGCCTTCTCTTTTATCACCTTATAAAGCTTTTATACTTGTACTTGACTTTGCATTTCTGCAAAAAACAAGTAATAGTAACTAACTCCCTGGAACAGGTAGCTTTGAATAAATCATCTCTGTTTATTTTCTGTTAGTGGTCTTCGTTTATTTCCACAAGAAAAAAGGTAAGATGACAAATATCTATAAAATCATAAATGATCTGCACAGGGAGAGCAATGACTTAAACAATAAATTTTGTTCTTTGATGAGGATGTAATAAGTTACTCAGTGTCTCTTAAGATTAAAGTCAAGGTCAGGAGATGTTCCCTGTGAAAAAGATTATAACAAAGTAAATAAATCATACAGTCATAAAGAAATAAATTCTTAAGAAATTACTTGTAAAGTTGATATTGTTATATATAGTGTTAATTCTGTTTCCTCCAAAATCAGGCCATCAATAAAAAATTGATTGAGACCAATAAAGTAGTAACTTCATAGTGACATACAGAAACCAAGACATATGAGGATTGACTCTGGTCCCAATCCTCTTCCATGAGGTTGTTCCAGATCTTTTCAGTGCTCTCCCTACCATCTACACTGCCCTTGCAGACCATGGTCTCTTATGACTTATACACCATGTTGCATGCAATGCATGAATGAGTGAATACTGGCCCATGGGTCTTGCTAGTATGAGTTAATAATTTCAGCTTCCTCAAGAAAATGTTAATTCTCTAAGGACAAAAACATAGAAGGTACATTTCCTGAACTACTTGCTTAGTAACAACACAGTTTAATTAAGTCAATCATAAAGTTTTACTTCAGAAGGAACCACTGTCACATGTACTTATGATACAACTATGATTATCTACATCACAGTTGTATATTGCAGTTGCTTGTTTTGTTATTATGTCCACTACCAACTAGAAAGCCCTTAGGGGTTGTTGGTCATTTTTGCATTTCCTGTACCGAAGAGAGTAGCTGGCTCATGATAGAGCCTTGATGTTGAATGTCTTGTTTGCTGTCGACTCCTACTCAAAAAAGAATTGTGTATTAAGCAGCAATGATCTGACCTAGGTAGCAACTGGTGCATTTTGCATTTCAGGGGTTAGAAAACTTTTCCTGAAAAGAATAAATAGTAAATTTTAGGCTTACAGGACATAAAGTCTTTGTGGCAACTACTCAACTTTACCCTTATCAGCCAAAGCAGCCCTAGACAATAGTAAACAAAGAGGGATGGCTGGGTTAATACCACTATGTTTACAAAAACAGATAGAGAACTGGATTTGGCCTGAGGCCCACAATATGCCTACCCATGAACATGGAATATCCATAGTTCAAAGAGAGATAGGAATTGTATATACTCTGTAAATCCAAATATAAGCAATACTTCACAAATGCATAATTGGAATGCCCAAACTGTTCCCAAATGTGATGCAATTTTCTGCCTATATTCAAAATGGAGGGAAATGTTAAATTTGAATTAGAGCTTAGTGAAAATACAGACAGACCTTGGCGAAATAACCCCTGCTCTAGGAGGAAAGGAATTTACCATTTATCCCCATAATAACACTGTTTATTGAAAGACAACTTACCATGAACCAAACTTTTAATATACATCATTTATTCAATCTCCCCAAAGAACACCACAAAGTAAGAATTATCGTTTTTATTTTAGACATAAACAAGTAGCAAAATAGCTTAGTGAACTTGTTGTTTGAAGTCATGAGATTTGTGCAAGGAAAAGACAGCTTTAAGCCCAGGACAACTCAACTGCATGAGCCATGTGCTTTGCAGACTGCAGACCTCCTCAGCAGGAGAGGGGAGAGCTGGTGTTATGGAACGTGTATATATTAAAACAATGATCTACATTGATAAAAATAAACATTACGTCTACTGAAAAGGTGATGTTTAATTTTCTTTTAGACCTTGAAATTTGTCACCCAAAGATGAGAAGGAAAACCTATAGAATGAAATGAAACTCTTAGGATTTAATTGAACAACTACATTGAAATTCTATTCATTATCTATACAAAATGCAACAAGTTGCATATATTTAAATAAAGAAGATTTCATATTAAAATAGTTCTAGCTATTTCTAAAATAGAAAATATAGTTTTCTATAATAAGCCAGACTATTTTTAGTTAAACACATTTGAAAGGTGTTTAAGAGTCCTACTTTGCAAAATGTTCACTAGTGAGAGATTGAACTTTTAAAATGTAACATTCATACAACTTGCCATGTACTCCACTTCTGGTAGATTTCTAAATTTTTTCCTTTCCTATCCATGGTCTTCCTTGATACAGATTCTACTACAAAGAAGCATGAGGATTTTTCTTGCAAACACACACACACACGCTCACACAAAAACATAACTGTTATATAACTGGCCCCAAATTCACTAAAATATCTCTGAAAGTTAGTTTGTTCTCCAATCTATTTTGACCTAAACTGAAAAGGAGTTCCTTTTCAAAGAATGCAACTTTATAGAAGCAATGCAGAAGCAAATGCTCAATTCCCAGGTGTACTACTGGAACTTTTCTTTTTGAGATGCTAATAAAGAGGGATTTTGTTGCAAGCAAAATGATGCTAATAACTAGGGGTTTTCTTGCAAACACACACACACACACACACACACACACACACACACACACACTGAAGCACATATACACACCCCAATAGTTCAAAGACATTCTTTGTTAGAATTCAAAGGCTTCCAAGCCTGCGCCCTCCTGCTCTGGAGACATCTCACTGACTCTGCACCCATCCCGGCCCCCAGGGAGCCCTCATGTGGCAGGGGCACCTCAGAATATTCCTACTCTCCCAGAGGTCTCCATTAACCTTCCCTGCAGACACCAGGAAACTCTTCACCTACAGTATCTTTTCCTTTCTTTTCAATGGTTTTTAAAAGTCAAAATTTTATCCCTTTTTTTTTAAATAGCAACTTAACATTCAGGTTGTTTTGAAGGCTTCCCAGTCAAAGACTGCACAAATGAAGGCTCTTTTAGCACTCTCACCCACATGGTCCATATGTTATATTTTGAAGAGGCAAGATGTTATACACAGCTTTGGTAAATGCAGTGAGGCTAAATGAAGTCAGAAATTGTGATATTTGCATTTACTCTTTAACTGTGATTTTGCTTCATTGTACTAAATACAGACAGACAACTTTGAGCACAAGAGGCAACAACAATAACAAAAAAACACCCACTTGTCTATTTGGGTTGTTGTTTTGGATTTTTTCTTAACCACCACTTTGTGAACACATTCAAAGTTTCAACTTTATTACCTCATTCTAGTCATTTTTTATTTTTGTTTCTTCATTTAATTTTTTTTACTTATCTCATTTCTTTTATAACTTCCTATAATGCCTAGAATATAGAGAAGGGAAGTAAGGAAATAATGTTACTGGATAACAATCTCCAGGGCTGTTTTGAGGTCAGATTAGAATGCAACAGATCAGACTTGCCTTGAACTCGTGACTCACATGATGTAAGCTACCATCAGGATGAATGCTGGGATGTGTTTGTCATTCAAGGATACTGATATGACCGTACAGTGAACAGAAAAGCTGAGGAGGAGTGTATCTTTGTTGTTGGATTTCAAGTATATTCCCAAATGGCTCTTGACAATGACAGAAGAGCAATGCTCAGACACTCTCCTTGTCAAGCTGTGCCAAACATCTGGGCGAACGCTGACAAAGAAGAATCAGTCAAATCACCTGTCGTTGAATAGTCATGAAGTGAAATGCTGCCTTTGGAAACATCAAACACAACCTTTTGATGTTGTCTTTGAAGCTAAAATTCTATGAAAGATGCTTTGTGCTTCTCACATAAAAATCATAGTGTCTCATGTACAGAATGAAACCACTTAGAGAGGAGTGGGAGAGTGATGGAGATGGTGTTCTAGGGACTGGTGTATCCCTTAGCAGAGAAGATGGGAGGCAGAGAGCCTCCTCCCAAGGTGCCGCTTTTAAGAAATAGAATGGGTGCACCACCAAAGAGAAGCTAACAGTTAACATCTAATGAGGTCTCTCTGTGCCTGCATGGGATCAAATATTTCACATACATTGCCCCATTTAAGTAAGCCTGAAAACAACTGCAGGATATAGTTTGTACTGCTATTATTACTGCTAATAGTACTAATAATAATAGTAGCTATGACTTACAGAATGATTGCTATATATCAAGAACTGTTCACAACACTTAATATTGATATTTACTTATTTAGTCCTCATGACAACCTTTTAAATGACCCCCATTTAATAGATGAGGGACTTGAGACCCAAAGAGGTTAACCTACCTGAATCAACGTACCTTAGGGAAACAAGAATCTGTGTAAAACAGGTATTCCTGTTTTTTGTTTTGTTTTGTTTTGTTTTGTTTGAGATGGAGTCCAACTCTGTCACCTAGCCTGGAGTGCAGTGGCACAATCTAGGCTCGTTGCAACCCCTGCCTCCTGGGTACAAGTGATTCTCCTGCCTCAGCCTCCCAAGTAGCTGGGACTAGAAGCGGCTGCCACCACACCTGACTAATTTTTGTATTTTTAGTAGAGATGGGGTTTCACCATGTTGGCCAGGCTGGTCTCGAACCCTTAATCTCAGGTGATCCAGCTGCCTCAGCCTCCCAAAGTGCTGGGATTACAGGCGTGAGCAACCGCACGTGACCAAATATTCCTATAGCGTACTACAAAGCATAACACATTCTATATGTCCCTGGAAATCTGTGACAGTCTCCATCTAAAGTACTCTGCCAAGGGATCACCCTTTGCTTATTCACCAAACAATAATTAGAAATAGCTATCCCTTATGGAAAGTTCATTGTGCAAATAAACACTGTGCTAAGTGCTTCAAGTGTATTAAATTTCTGTATTTTATTTTTTTGTTTCTATTTAGAAAACTGAAAGTCAGAAGGGTTAATTAACTTGCCTAAAGTCATACAACCACTAAACAAGAGAGTCTGGACTTATGCTGTGAGACTAAAGTCCTGCATCACACATGGCAGTAAGCACCACCCTATGTGTTCATTTTTTAGTAAGTAACATGGTAAGGTCTTGGTTAGATGTCAGAGATGCTGAGACAAAAAAGCAAGCTTCTTGCCAGAGAGGAGGTAAGGGTCCACTGAACAAGACATGTGTAAACCAGCAATTACAATACCTTAAAAATAGTTGTTTTAATTAAATGGGCTGCAGCATCAGGAAAGCACATCATATAGGACATAGCACTTGACCTGCTACTTGAGCACTACATGGGAAGTTAATTGTCACAGTGACATTGGGCTAGAGGCAAATAAGGGTCTGACAGAGAATAAGAATATGCTTTTTCTTGTTTTAAATATCAACCAAGTGAGATTTATTTCAGGTATTCAAGACTGGTTCAGCATTCAAAATCAATTAATATGATTCATCGTATCAGCTGACTAAGAAAGAAAAATCATAATATCTTTTCAATAGATTAAGAAAAGCTTTTGACAAAACTTAAAATCTATTCGTGAAAAAAATAAATAAAACTCTCAGAAAAACTAGAAATAGAGATGAACTTCTTCAACTTGATAAGTACCTCTACAAAAACTTAGAGCTAATATTATACTTTAATGGTGAGAAACTAGAGGCTTTCCTCCTAAGATAAGGAATGAGGTGAAGATGCTCACTCTCATCACTTCTACTCAATATCATACTGTAAGCCCTAGCTGATGAAATAAAACAACAAAAATAGTAATAAAGATTGGGAAGAAAGAAATAAACTGCCTTTGTTTGCAGATGACATAATAAGCTATGTGGAAATTTCCCAAGAGCTAACAAAAACAAAATAAAAACTTTCGGAACTAAAAGGTGATTGCAGCAAGGTTGCAGATGACCAGGTTAATATACAAAAGCCAATTGCTTTCTTACATACCAACAATGAACAATTTAGACTTTAAAACTAAAAGCACAATACCATTTACATTAGCACCAAAAAATGAAATAGATATAAACCTAACAAAATATGGATAAGAGCTACATGAGGAAAACTAAAAAACAGTGATTAAAGAAGTCAAAGATCTAAATAAATGGAGATATATCCAATCTTCATGGATAGGAAGATTCAATAGTGTCAAGATGTTAGTTCTTCCCAATATGATCTACAGATTCAATGCATTCTCAGTCAAAATCACAGCAAGTTACTTTGTGGATATCAACAAGCTGATTCTAAAGTTTACATAGAAAGACAAAAAAATCCAGAGTATTCAAAGCATTAATTTCAAAGAACTACAAAGTCACAGGACTAGTACTATCTGACAAGAAAATAACAAGCTAATATTCCTGATACATACTGAAACAAAAATTCTCAATGAAATATTAGCATGCCACATTCAATAGCATATTAAAAGGATTATACACCTTGACCAAGTGGAATTTCTTCCCACAATGCAAGGATGTTTTAACATGTGAAAATCCATCAATGTGTTACACTACATTAACAGAATGAAAGACAAAAACCACATGATTATCTCAATTGATACAACAAAGGCACTTAACAAAATTCAACATTCTTTCATGATAAAAGCACTCAACAAACTAAAAACAGAAGGAAACCACCTCAACATAATAAAGTCCATGTATGAAAAGCCCACAGCTAACATTACACTCATTGGTGCAAGACTAAAAGTCTTTCTTCTAATTTCAGGAATAAGACAAGGATCCCTGTTCTCATTACTTTTACTCAAGAGTCCCAAAATCCTATTCAGGCCAATTAGGCAAGAATAAAAAATAAAAGCCATCCATATAAAAAAGAAGTAAAATCATGAGGATGACATGATCTTATAAGTTGAAAACACTAAAGAATCCACACAAAAAACTGTTAGAACTAAGAAACAAATTCAACACAGTAGCAGAAAACAAAGTTAACATGCAAAAATCAATTGTGTTTCTATGCACTAACAATGAACAATCTGAGAAGAAAATTGAAAAAAACAACCCGATTTAGTGTAGTAACAAAAAGATTAAAATATTTGGGAATAAATTTAACCAAGGAGACGAAAAGTTTGTACACTAAACACTACAAAACATTGCTGAAAATAATGAAAGAAGAAAATAAACGGAAAACCATCCCATGCACATGAATTGAAAGACTTAATATTGTTAAATATCAACACCACCCAAAGCAGTCTACAGATTCAATGTGATCCCTTTTGAAATCCCAGTGGTATTTTTGTTGCAGAAATAGAAAAAATTATATTAAAACTCATGTAGAACCTCAAGTGACCTTAAATAGCCAAAACAATTTTGAAAAAGCAAAACAAAGTTGGAAGAGTGACACTTTTTTATTTGAAAGCATATTACAAAGCTACAGTGACAAAAACAGTGTGGCACTGACAAAAAGACAGACATAAAAATTAATGGAATAAAGAGCACAGAAATAAAACTATGCATACATGGCCAACTAATCTTCAACAAGGGTGCCAAGACCACTAAATAGGGAAAGGACAGTCTCTTCAAGAAAAGATGCTGCAAAAACTGGAAATCTACATGCTAAAGAATAAAATTGGAACCTTATTTTACTCTGCATACAAAATTCAACTCACAATGAATTAAAGGCCTAAATATGTGCTTAGTGTATGTTGCTATGGAAGAACAGGTAATTTATAAAGAAAAGAAGTTTGACTCATGATTCTGGAAGCATGAAACTCTAAGGGCCTTGTTCTGGCTTTTGGTGAGGACTTTTACGCTGCATCATAACATGACAGAGAAGCAGAAAGATGAATGAGTGTATGTCAAAGACCAGAAACATGTGAGGCAGACCTGCTTTAAAACAACTGACTTTCAGGGTAACAATATTAATCCACTCATAAGTGACCCACCCCCATAACCCAAACACCTCTCAGTAGGTCCTACCTCCCAAGAACACTACATTGGGAATCAAGCTTCCAACACATGAATTCTGGGGGAAAAATACTCGAATCATAGCAGCTATAAGGCCCAAAACTATAAATCACCTAGAGAAAAGCATAAGGCAAAAGCTTCATGACATTGGATTTGGAAATAATTTCTCAGATATGACACCAGAAACACAAGCAACAATTGTAACAATAGACAAATGAGACTACATTGAACAAAAAATTCATGAATCAAAAGACACAATCAACAGAGTGAAAAGGAAACCTAGAATGGAAAAAAGTACTTATAAATCATATATTTGATAAGCAGTTAATACTCAGAATATAAAGAGAACTGCTACAACTCAACAACAATGAAAAGATCAAATAAACTTGTTAAACAACAGGCAAGACTTGAATCAACAGTTGTCCAAAGATGATACAAAAATGGCCAACAAGCACATGAGAAGATACTCAACATCACTAATCATCAGAGAATTGCAATCAAAAGCACCAGATATCATCTTACACTCATTAGGATGGCTAATACCACAAAAAAAAAAAAAAAAAAAGAAAGAAAGAAAATGACAAGTGTTGTGCAAGTGTTGGTGGGGACATGGAGAAGATGGAACTTGTGTGCTGCTGTTGGGATTATAAAATGGCAACCACTATGGGAAAGAGTATGAGGGTTTTTCAAAAAGTTTAAAATAGAATCCAGCAATCTCACTTCTGCATAAATATTCAAAAAGAACAGAAAGCAGGGTCTGGAAGAGATATTTGCCACCAATGTTAACAGCAGCATTATTCACAATAGCCAAGAGGCGGAAGCATCCCTAGTATCCATTGTTGGATGAATGGATTTTAAAACATGGCATATATACACAATGTAACATTATTCAGCCTGTAAAAAGAAGAAAATCTTGTCACATGCTACAACGTGGATGAACCTTGAGGATGAAAGAGTGACAAACATACCACTCTGACATATTTACTATTTAAATTAAAGGCACTTTAAAAATAGCAGATGCAAAAAGATCACTCTGACTTTTTTGCTGTTTCTTAAAAGCAGAAGAAGAAATTCCCACGTGAAATTTGTCCTCCCTATGCTAAAGAAAAATAAACATTCTTATCATCAAGGATGAGAAAATTGAGGCTGAAAGAATTTTGTACAAACAAGCCTTGTTAAACTAACCGTTATCTTCCTAGCTGTTTCTCCACCCAATTAAATTTCCTAGCACAATCCCCCTTGCCTTATCACATCTTTGCAGCTTACTATTCTTTGTCTTATTCAGGTTATACGTAACTGACTCTAACTGCTTCTTTGAGTCTTCATTTCTTTATGAAAGCTCCCATACCACTTAAAACTTGTGTTAGATATATTTGTATGCTTTTCTCCTGTTAATCTGTCTCCTGTCGATTTAATTCTTAGACTCACTAGGACCCTAAAAGGTAGAGTTTCCACGACACACATAAAGACCTTATACTAAGTGAAATATTCGTGTCACCAAAACGCAAATACTGTATGATTCCATGTATATGAGGTACCTAAAGTAACCAAATCCATGGAGACAGAAAGTAGAATGGTGGTTTTTCAGGAGCTGGAGGGGGGAAAGAAAATGGGGAGTTGTTTAATGGATATAGAGTTTCACTTCTGCAAGAGGAAAAAGTCCTGGAAAGCTATTTCACAAGAGTGTGAACATACTTTACTATAGAACTGCGTGCTTAAAAATAGTTAAGACAGTAAATTTTATGTTATGTGTTTTTTATCATATAAAAATAACACTTTTTTGAGAAAAGGTCTCACTCTGTCGCCCAGGCTGTAGTGCAGTGGCACAATCATGGCTCACTGCAGCCTCGAACTCAAGCGATCTCCCCACCTCAGCCTCCCGAGTATAGGCACGCACCACCATGCCTGGCCAAAAAAACATTTTTAAAATTAGTAGTTGCTAGAGGTTAGGGGAAGGTGAAGAGGAATGAATGGTTGGAGCATGGGAGATATTTAGAGCCATGAAACCGTTTTTATAATGGAGGCTCTGTGACATTATGAATTTGCTGAAACCCATAGAATATACAACACTTAATATTAACTGTGGACTTTAGTTAACAATATTGTATCCATGTTTATTAATTGTAGCATATATACCACACAAATGCAAAATGTTAATAATAGAGGACATGGAAGAGAGAATGAGGTGCATGGAAACTCTACTTTCTGCTCAGTTTTTCTGTAAACTGAAAACTGCTACAAAGAATAAAGTCTATTAGATATCATTAATTAATCAATTAATTTGTAAAGAAAGCAATGATTAGAATGCGTGTCTCTTCAAGCTCTGTGGCTCCATGCTACTCACGTGTTGTCTATTCCTATGAAGACCCCTAGTTTTAGAAGTCCCCCTTGGCATTCATATGTTCTTCCACACATGTTTGTATACTATAGTCCATTTCTTAATTTAAGCATTGCAGAACTTTAAAAATCATTTCATTTAAAAAAAAAATACTGTCCACAAATGTGTCATCTGTTTCTGCCCACAAGTGCCACGTTTACAATGTCTCATTCCTAGATGTCCATATATTTCTCTCCTGTTTAATGTATCCAGGGGCATAAACAAGCATAAAATTCTCTCTCCAATAATGGAATTAGAGTATCCTATAACACACACCTCCAAGAAAATAAAAGATTTAAAGTACACGAAGTTAGAAGTAGGACTCCTCAAAGGTGTCTCCATTTGTGTCTCATCAGACTGAGCCTGTGTCCCCTTTGGGTCCTGGACATTCGTTATGGGTTGTGTTCAAGGGTCCTACATATAAATGCATGTACGAACAATCTGATGGCCACACATAATTTCATCTTGTCTCTCCTTCCTCTCCCTGTCCTCATACACCTCAGCAGTCAGAGCTCCGTTACTCAATTATTAACAGTACTGAATAAATTGAAAAAAGACACAGGAAAATCCACAGAAGACAGGGATTTTGGTTCTTACTTTATTCACCGTGATCTTGACAACTCATACATTTTTAAATGTTAGCAGGCAGTGCTCTAATATTTACTATGCATGTGTCTTACCCTATAATATAGTAATATAAGTTCCTTCTTTTTAAGGGTGAGATCTTTTGGTTTGACCTTTTAGAAAAAAAAGGAAACATATTTCATTATACTGCCCTGACTTCCCTTTCAGATTTACACTAAGCGAAAATGACTTTCAGGTATTTCTGTCATCCTTAACGTTTTTCATGATTCACACAAAGCTGAGAACAGGAATTCATGTGGGCGTGTTTACCTGGAAAAGGTAGACTATTTCAGCTCTCTATCATCAACCGGGCCAAGTAAAGTGCTTTAGTTAGCTCGTAAATCAAAGCCAAGTAAAGAACTTTAGTTGGCATCACCGAACACTAAGAATATCATCCACTGTCCCCATTTGTAAATAAATCAGGAGAATGGTGAGATAATTGTCCCCAGAATCAGTGCACCAAAGAGGATTTGGGGGTTGAAACTAAACTGAGACCACATCTCTGAACCTGCTGCTGTATGATCATTATGATGCTTTTCTAATTTAACTGCTAAAATCCAAGGAGCACAAGCAATTAAAAAAAAAGAAAGAAAAAGACTGAGTCAGAATGCTTTGAGCCGTTTAGCTTAAACAATAAACAGATTTATTACACTATATAATGAGAAGTCCAGGTGCAATGTAGTTTGACAATTGGCTGAGAATCACACCAACTTCCCCAAGGACTCAGATTCTCTCCACTTCTTGTTCTGCTGTTTGGCTTTTACCACCTCACTTCTCCCTTGCACGGCTGCAAGAAGGCTGAAGCAAAACGAAGCATCCTATCTTCACATAGCAACATCCAAGACCTAGAAAGAGAATGGTCCTTCTTCATGCCACCTTTTAATAATGAAGGAACCCTTTTCAGAGAGCCCCAGCACTGCTACTGCCAATATTGAATTCTGTTCAGATGTTAGGCCCATTTAAAAGTTGGGTTATTTGGGTTTTTTCATTGCTGAGTTTTAAGAGTTCTATGAATATTTTGGATACCAGTCCTTTATCCGATATGTGTTTTGAAGAGATTGTCTCCCAGGCCATGGATGTCTTCTCATTCTCTTTGCAGGGTTTTTCACGGAGCCAAACGTTTTCAATTTTCATCAAATCCAACTTATTCATTTTTTTAATTTCACATATCATGCTTTTGGTGTTGTATCTAAAAAGCCATCAAGAAACCCAAGGCCACCTCGATTTTCTCCTGTTATCTTTCAGAAGTTTTATGGTTTTGAATTTTGCAATTACAGTTATTCTATTTCTCTTATCAGTGATTGCTGTAGGAATGGGCAGATATATATTTGCATTCTTACAGCCATCTCTGGTAAGAAGAATGGACTGACCATAATTGGTTTCAACTATTGATTATCAAATTTCTCTTGACATTTGAGTCATCTGACCTATTAGTCAGGATTCTCCAGTGAAACAGAAAAACGGGGATGAATATGGAGATTTATTATAAGGAATTGTCTTATATGATTATGAAGGCAGGGGGTTACAACATAAGCAGTTTGGGCCAGTAGGTTGGAAACTCAGAGAAGCCAGTGATGAGTTTCCAGTCTGAAGGCATTCTGATAGAGAATCTCCCCCTTGCTTGGGGGAAGGGGAGGTATCCTTTTATTTTTCTATTCAAGCCTCCAACTGATTGGATAATGCTGACACACATTATGGAGGACAATTTGGTTATTTAAAGTTCACTTATTTAAATGTCAACCTCATCCAAAAACACCCTCCAAGTTGACACAGAAAATTATCCACTACAAGTCTAAACTTGTCAACTTAGCACTCACATGCATCTCTTTAAAACACATGTAACCTCCTAATAAACACAAAAACAATCACACTTCAACCTCCCCTGAGTGCAACCAAAAATGCACTAACTGCTTTCCTAAAAAAGGACTAAACGTCCTTTTTTGATATTTTTGATGATGTTTACTCTTTTTGATATCTTATAACTTAAATACTATGCTAAAAAGCCAATACAACTTATGTTACTGGATAAGGGGAAAAGAGAG
Source organism: Piliocolobus tephrosceles (assembly GCF_002776525.5). NCBI lineage: Eukaryota > Metazoa > Chordata > Mammalia > Primates > Cercopithecidae > Piliocolobus > Piliocolobus tephrosceles. Next base: position 97,988,909 of record NC_045448.1, read on the forward strand.
GGTAGAAAACAAAGACATTTGTTATATATGTATGTATATGTATATAGTCTGGTGCCACATAACTCTGTTTCAGTCAGTGATGAGCCACATGCATAATAGTGGTCCCATGACCTTATGATATTGTATTTTTATCATATACTTCCCATTGTGTCACAGTTGCCCACAGTATTTAGTACAGTAACATGCTGTACAGGTTTGTAGCATGGGACCATTAGGCTATACTACGTAACATAGGTGTATAACAAGCTATACCATCTACATGTGTCTAAGTTCACTCGATGATGTTCACACAATGACAAAATTGCCTAGCAATGCATTTCTCAGAGCATACTCCCCTCATTGAGCAACACATGACTGTATACATGCACACACACACACATACACATATTTATAACATAATAAGGAGAATTTACTCACAAAAAATTATAGTCCTCATTTTTGTAACAGGTTACTTATATGTAGATGGTATTCATACCAGATTCTTCCACTATTCTTTCATATTCTCTTTCTCTCTGTCTCTCTCTCTCTCTTTTTTTTTTTAGACAGGGTTTTGCTCTGTCACCTAGGCTAGAGTGGAGTGGCATGATCTCGGCTCACTGCAACCTCCACCTCCTGGGTTCAAACGATCCCCCCACTTCAGCCTCCTGAGTAGGTAGGTGCCACCATGCCTGGCTAATTTTGGTAGTTTTTGTAGAGCCAGGGTCTCACTATGTTGCCCAGATTGGCATTTCATGTCCTCTTTACCTTCAGCAAGCACCTCAGCTGGCCATGGTGCTTTAGCTGGTGAGGTGACTCAAACCTTCACTCTTGAAAAGTCTGGGTCATTCAGATGGGCTATTGTCAATTCCTATTGATTTTAATCACAAGGCGTGGCGATACTCAGAGATGCCCCAGGGACCTCCTGAACTCCAGACATGCTCTTCCTAACCTCCATTGTGGAGTAGTCAGGATCAGTTGCTCCAGTCAGTAACTTTCTTCTTTGCCTGCTAATTCAGAGGTATAAGGAGTCCAAAATGGCTGGGTGGCAGTCAACTTCAGTTCAGTGGAATCATTTTTGTGTTTCCTGGTGGAAGGATTTCTTCCTTTGGAAATAGGTTCTCTAGATCAGCAGAGAATAAAGTCACGAGGAGAGAAGGCAAAAATTTTGCTAGTGGGTTACTAGGGATAATGGTGAGTGTTGCTATTCCCATTTCTGCCCCTTGATTTCTAGACCTGTGAATCTTGGCTATGAGTGAAACAGGATGACACATTGATGCTGATTCAGAGCATAGTCAGCCTCCTGGACAATATTGCTCCAGCCCTGCAAGGCATTGCCACCTTGCTGGCACCACAGCTGAGTCTTCAAAAGGCCATGTCAACATTCTATCAAACCAGCTGTTTCAGGATGGCAGAGAACATGGTGGGACTGGTAGATTCCATGAGCTTGGGCCCATCACTACACTTCTCTTGCTGTGAACTCAGTCATTTATCAGAAGCAATGCTGGGTGGAATACCATGACAACAGATACGGCATTTTGTAAGTCCACGGATGGTAGTTTTGGCCAAAGCACTACATACAAGGAAGGCAAATCTTTATCCAGAATAAATATTGAATCAAATAAGGGCAGATTGCTGCCCCTTACATGATGAAATGGTCCAATGTAATCAATCTACCACCAGGTGCGTGGCTTATCACCCCAAGGAATGGTGCCGTGTCAGGGACTCAGTGTGATCTCTTTTGCTGCAGATTGGACACTCAGCGGTGGCATAGCCAGACAGACCTTGGTAAATGAAAGTCCATATCATTGAGTCCATGCATCAACTCCACCCCTGCCACCGTGGCCACTTTTCTCATGAGCTCATTGAGTGATGACTAGAGTGGCTGGAGAAAGAGGCTGACTGGTATCCACAGAATGGATTGCCATATCCACTTTATTAAAATCTTCTGCTGAAGTCATGTCACAAAAATGTCTCCATATTTTTGCCAAATTCAGAGAAATCTATCCATATACCTCTTTTTGAAATTTCTTTATGGTCAAGTTTTCCAATCATGTTCTTTCCAAATTCATGACCATCCAGCGAAACCACTGGCCACGACCCATGAATTAGTATATAATTGTCCTTTTTGTTCTTCCTCTTTCCAAGCAAAGTGAGCAATCAGGTGCACTGCTCAAAGTTCTGCCCACTGGGAGCATTTTCCTTCATCAGTGTTCAGGAATGTCCCAGAGACAGGCTGTAGGGCTGCCGCTTTCCACCTCTAGTTGGTGCCTGTATGTTGTGAAGCCCCATCTGTAAACCAGTCTGAGTCCTCTCTTCCTCTGCAAATGGATCCAAAAGAACTCCCCATGAGGCCACAGATGCAGGTTAGGAGAGGGACGGCAGTACAGCAGGAGCCGGGCCATGGGTACTTGGGCTACTTTTTCATGTAAATTACCTGTGCTTTTAGGGCTTGCTTGAGTTCAGTCTTATACATATCACTTCTATTTGACTGTTGCTGTGCCTACCACACTTAATGGCTTAGTTGATCAGATTACACTAGTTCATGATGGGCAAGACAAGTCTCATAGTAACTCCATGGCCAATGGTTAAATGTTGAGTCTCCACTAAGGCCCAGTAGCAAGCCAAGAGCTGCTTCTCAAAAGAAAAATAGTTATCTGTGCACTGTGATTCACCTGCGGGGACCTGTCAAAGGTGCCAAACAGCATGTCTGTCTGCTACTGATGCTTCAACCACCATTGGATCTGCTGATCATACGGCCCAAGCAGTAGAGCAACTTGTACAGCAGCCTGGACCTGTTGTACAGCTTTCTTCTGTTCTGGGTCCCACCACTCACCCTTACCCCTAATGACCCACTAGCAAACACTAGCAGCTTTCTGGTTCACTCAATAAATGGGCCACAGCAACATACCCGAATGGGAAATACGTTGCTTTCAAAATCCCAAGAGGCTCCCCAGGCTTTGTGCCTATTTTGTCTGTGCGTGTGTGTGTGTGTGTCTGTGTGTGTGTGTGTGTGTGTGTGTGTGTGTGTGTGTGTTTTAGGAGAGGCCAGATGAAACAACTTATCATTTACCTTAGAAGGGATATCTCAACATGCCCCACACCACTGGACCCCTAGGAATCGCACTGATAGAAGCTCTCTGAATTTTTATCAGATTTGTTTTGCATCCTTCAGCATGCAAATATCTTACCAATTGGTCTAGAATAGTTGCTACTTCTTGCTCACTAGGTACAGTTAGCATAATGTCATCAATGTCATGAACAACGTTATATCTCAGGAAAGGGAAAGGTGATCATAATCTCTATGAACTAACGTATGACACAGGGCTGGCAACCTGATAAACCCCTAAGGCTAACTGCTTATGGTGGATCTTATGGACAGGGATAAAGAAAAAGGGATTTGCCAGATCAATAGCTGCATACCGGGCACCAAGAAATGTGTTAATTTGCTCAAACAATGTAACCACATCTGGCGTAGCAGCTGCAACTAGAGTCACAACCTGGTTAAGCTTACAATAATCCACCGTCATTCTCCAAGATCCACGTGTCTTGTGCACAGGCCAAATAGGAGAATTACATGGAGATGTGGTGGAAATCACCACCCCTGCATCTTTCAAGTCCTTGATGGTGGCACTAATCTCTGCAGTCCCTCCAGGAATGTAATATTGCTTTTGGTTTGCTATTTTTCTAGGCAGAGGTTTATTTTGTGGCTTCCACTTGGCCTTTTCCATCACAATAACCCTCACACCATAGCTCAGGGAACCAATGTGGGCATTCTGTCAGCTGCTGACTAAATGTTTTTAAATCACGCTTTCCAGAACTGGTGAAATAACCACAAGATGAATTTGGGGACCTACTGGGCCTATGCTGAAATGTATCTGAGCTAAAACTGTATTGATCACCTGACTTCCATAAGCCTCTACTCTGAGTGATAGACCATAGTGATGTTTGGGTCTCCTAGAATTAGTGTCAGTTCAGAGCCAGTGTCCAGCAGTTCCCAAAATGACCGGTTATTTCCTTTTCCCCAATGCAATGTTACCCTAATAAAAAACTGAAGGAAAGAGAGGAGAAAGATTAACAATATAAATGTTTGGTAGTATATAAGGGTCCTTCCTCAACGGAATGCAATGCAGCCTCCCCTTCATCCAAGAGGTTCTGGGTCTGTGAACTGACTCAAGTCTGTAATCGATTCGGGGACTGTGACTCTCTATTTTTATCGTTTAGGTTAGACTTTTGTTCACTTGACCTAGAACTTTCTGCTTATACAGATCAGGTAAACATTGAGTAGGCTTTCTATTTTGGTTCTAGGAACACCGTCATCAGCTAGCCAATGCCCTGGGTCTGCAGTAGTCAAACCCTTCTGCTTGCTGCCTTGACTCTAGTGTCCACTGACTTAGTCATGCTCACCTTGCCTTTGATGGTTTAGTGTAGCCCCCACTTGGCCCTTGCCACCCTGGGATTCAGTTACACCCATTGCATTTAGGTTTCCCAATTAAGTGGCCATAGTTCCCACTGAAACGTCTGGCCTACAGAGAAGAGCAATTATGGAGCTCTTCAACAATAATGCCGCTCCCTCCACAAATATATTTCTCACAGTATTGGTGAAAGCAAGTCTTCTTTATCCTCTGTGTGGATGACTAGGTCTTAAATGACATATCCACTGTAACATTCCACTCTAAGTCTTTGAATCTCTTCCTCCACATTAAATTAGGATGCACTAGACATTTCCAATTTGCTCACCATGGGACATCTTTTGGTCTGTATTTCAGCCAACCTACCAGACAGTTAGAACCCTTTATGACTCTGCAAGCTACAACATTTACTGCCAAATCTCTACTTAGTGAGATCATATCAATAAATTTGACCTGATTCAACTTTATTTTCCTTCCACCATTAGCCCGCACTCTTAGCGTACATTCCCATACATATTCCCTAGATCAGAAAATTCAAGTCGTTATTTTGGTGTGCAGCACACCTAGTCATGCATCATACCTTGTACCTTTGGGTCAAAGATCCAAAGCATATCTTGTCATGGGTCAAAGCACACTTTGTCATGGGTCATACATTGTACCATTAGGGGTCTTCTGGGATTTGAAGTAATAGTCCAGGAACAATGAGAGATGGTGTGGTGGGTACTGAGGAGAAACAGTGTTGTCTTGCATAGCAACTGCCTGAGGAGAGGCCATTCCACTTCACTCAGGCAATGCACAATTATATCCCTCAAATGAGGTGTAAAGGTAGATATCACTAGGGGTGGGCTGCTGCCATTGGGATAGAGTAGCTTCTTCCACCAGGGGTGGGGAGACCTCTTTCACTAGCAAAGAAGATTCAGAATGTAGGGGCTCAATTTCCACAATTTCACCAGTACCTTCCTACATGTCTCCAGTTCAACTTATAGAGTCCCATTCTTTCTCAGTCAATGCTCACAATCTAATAATAGAACACTGTGAGGCAGGGGATTCAATTCAACCAGTGACAAGATGAGATTCTGCATTTGATTTTCAGCAATCTCAGCTCTGCCACTACAGGAGATAAGGATTTCCTTCCAGGCACACATTAAAGCCTTTAAATCATTTCTATGGGACTGGAGCCACGAATTCAAATCCCTGAGCTCAACTTTTTCTTTCACCACTTTATCCAGTGACATTAGGAGCAATTAGGCAACCTTATTATGTTCATTAGTTTTCCAAAAATGTTTCAAAATATTATGTACAGTTACCCAGCTTCTTGCTTCTTATATGTGGTTCGTAAAGAGTATCCATGCAGATATATTGCATATTATTATTGCCAGATCACACCATGAACCATCAGAGTTCTCCTTAGTACTGAAAACAGAGTCATCAGAATTTTTTAATCTAATCAGAATACAGAGCAAATTCTATAAACCCCAGAGCAAATTCAGAAAACTCATACTTAAAATTATATTTCTCTATAACCGTTTTTGGTTCCAAAATCCCTGTGAGTCAAGAATCTCCAGAGAAATAAGACCTATAAGTGATATATACATATATATACACACACACATACCTATAGTGCTTTCTTTCTCTATGTTTATATGTATATATGTATCTATATGTGTGTGTATATTACACACACATCCATGTATCTGTAGATAGATATAAACACACATATATACATACACACACATATATATACACACATGCATATAAAGAAGTTTATTATAAGGAATTAGCTTATGTTATTATGCAGTCTTGTGAGTTCAAAATCTACAATGTGGGCCAGGAGTCTGGATGCCCAGAAAAGCCTATACTGCAGATTAAGTCTGAACACAGTCTGCTGGAGAATTTCCTTTTGTTTAGGGAGGTTAGTCTTTCTCTTCTATTCAGGGTTTCAAATGGTTGGATGAGGTTCATTCATATTATGGAGGTCAGTCTGCTTACTCAAAATTCACTGGTTTAGATGTTAATCTCATCCAAAATTACCCTACAAGTTTATGCATAAAATTAACCATTGCTCCTGGTGCATTTTATAAAATACTGATGTCCAGGTCCCATCCCCAGAGATACGGATTTTCTTGGTCTGGGGTGCAGTCTGGGCATCTGGAGGTTTAAAAGTTCCCAAGATGTTTGTATTATGCTGCCAAGGTTAAGAACCTCTGGATTAGATCAATTAAAATTTATACCCTAAAAACTGGAAGAGAGCCTAGCCTTTCTGGAAGCACAGGCCTCCTGATACCCAAACAAAATTGGGGTTAGCAAGGAAGAAGCAAGAGAGACACGCCACAGTTAGTGACTGGTTTTAGATTAGGAACCCATCATCTCTACCACAAACCTTAAACATAAACTATTTTTCTCATTGTGTATTAATATTTGCCATCCTCCTTGATTTATATGTGACTATTTAAATTTAAGTGTAAATAAATTAAATATAAATAAAACTAAACATTGGATTCATCAGTCACACTAGGTGCTTTTCACATGCTTAGGAGGTACCTATGACCAGTGTCTACCATATCAGTCAGGGCAAAGAGAGGATAATTTCCATCTTCACGGAAGGTCTGCTTGTGCAGCACTGACCTGGAGTAACACATATAAGCCCAGTTCAGTCTTCTCTGTGGCAAAAACCGAAGATATAGAGATTATCAAGACCCAATTATACCCTCACAAAGCTTACCATGTGACTGAAGGAACATGGGATGAAAATGAATAATCACAATAAAGTGTGATATTAACTATCATAACTCATTCACTTATTTTGGAGGAAAAATATAATCTACTTCTTCATTCTTTGTTTTTTTTTTAATTTTTTTATTAACCATCTACTTTTTAAAACATTTATGGCCCATTTTTCCCCTAGGTATTAAAACAATACTTTCAAAAGGAGAATGTCTCTAAGCTTAGTTAACAGAGGGAGCGAGATAAAAGAGACCTTTTTTTTTTTTTTTTTTTTTTTTTTTTTTTTGAGATAGAGTCTTGCTCTGTCACCCAGGCTGGAGAGCAGTGGTGCGATCTCAGCACCGCAGCCTCTGCCTCCCAAGTTCAAGTGATTCTTCTTGCTCAGCCTCCCAAAAAGCTGGGAATACAGGTGCATGCCGCCACACCCGGCTAATTTTTGTATTTTTAGTAGAGATGGAGTTTCACCATGTTGGCCAGGATGGTCTCAATCTCCTGACCTCGTGATCTGCCCGCCTTGGCCTCCCAAAGTGCTGGAATTACAGGCGTGAGCCACCACGCCCGGCAGACATTTTTAAAGGTATCTGCCCATCTCATGAAAAACGACCTGCCCTTCGTTTTCCTCAGATCAGGAGTTGACTCATAGCAGCCATTTTTGTAAAGTGTGACCCCAAACTCTTAGCCATATTTGATGGGATCAGGAAGACTTCCATCTTAGTGCATCTATGTTGCTATAAAGGATTACCTGAGGCTGGGTAATTTATAAAGAAAAGAGGTTTATTTGGCTCATGGTTCCACAGACTGTACAAGAAGCAAGGCACCAGCGTCTGCTTCTGGTGAGAGCTTCAGGCTATTTCCATTCACAGCGGAAGCTGAAGGGGAGCTTGTGTGTGCAGAGACCACATAGTGAGAGTTGAGGGAAGAGTAGGGGGTGTCAGGGTGTTTGTGGGAAACAACCAGTTTTCAACCTGAATGGGAATGAGAAGCATGAATTCTGAAAGTTCAGCAGGTGTTGACCCTCCATTGGAAAAGTCACAAGACACAGAGGTCTGCAACCAGAATGCAGCATGCCAACTCTGACATTTACAGTTAAGCTGATAAAGACATAATTTTAGCTGCTCTGGTATAGACAAGCTCCCTGGGCAACCCAGTCATGAAAGGGTTGTGTGGCATTACAGTTATTCCATTTGAAAAGAGCAGTCTGGGGTGGCCTGGAGTGGCTACTGTCACACACACACACAAAAGAATACTCATCAGGCTGTCTAGACATGCCAAGAAAATAGGGACCTCAACAGTGGAAAAGAGAAATGGACCCATTTTGAAAGTTTGGTTTTTTGGTCAGCCAGTGAAATATTCTTTATCTTCACTCTTTCTTCGGCCACTGACTCAATCCTTGCCACTAAAATTCCCAACAGAGACTTGTTTTAAGACATTGTGTTAGCTCTTGTTTTTGCCACTCCACACTCCCCTGCACTGGCTGAGGTGGATGGTTCCAGGACCCTGGTCTTGCCAATAAAGATCTTCCCGCCTGATGGGTCTGTCTGGAGCTAGCCAGGGGTGGAAGGTGAGCAGAGATGTCTGATCGCTGCAGTTGTGGAGCTGACCAAATTAGAAGCTAACTTCAATTCTTGAAGCCCTGTCCCCTGCCATGTGGAGGAAGTTTCTTGCACTAGCAGAGAACAGCGGGCATTTGGAAACCTTTAGAGGAATTTGCAGACCTGTAAGTGGATTACTAATGCTGTTTTTTCAGAGAGCAGAAATGCTGTAAATGGAAAATATAAATACAGAATGAAAGATGTTTGCTTTTCCAATACAGCCTAATGTTATTACAACTTTAATTCTGGGAAGTACATCTAAAAAAAAAAAAAAAAAGCTGAAGTGGATTGAATGATGGTCCCTAAAAAGATATATTTGAGTCCTAACCCTTGGAACCTATAAATGTGACATTGTTTGGGCAAAGGGTATTTGCAGGTGGAATTAAGGATTGCAAGATGAAATCACCCTAGATTACCAAGGTGGGCCATAAATTCAATGACCAGTATCTTTATAAGAGACATACAGAGGAGACAGACCTAGAGATACAGAATGCTTTGTGAAGATGAAGGCAGAGACTGGAGTGATACAGCCTAAACCAAGGAATACCTGGAGCCACCAGAAGCTGAAAGGGGCAAGGAGGATTCTCCCTGATAGGGTCTTCAAGGGGGGTCATCTTACCGAAAGCTTGATTTTGGGCTTCTGGTTGTCAGAATTGAAAGGAAGTAGATTTCTATTATTTTAAGCCACCAATTTCTTGGCGATTCTATATAGCAGCCCTAGAAAACTAATACAAATGTTATATGAAAACCATGGTTTGCTGAATCATTCAAAACTTTGGCTTTAGGAGCTATATACCTCAAAACTTTGGCTTTAGGAGGTAGATACCTAAAACCAGCTTCCTGTTTGTGTTAATTCTTGGTCTAACATTAAAAGAAAATTCAATAAAATGTTTGGTGTGTATCCAAAAATATTTTCTTTCAAGCTAAGCCAGATTTGGGGAAAGTCCTGGCTTGGTTTCACAGATTGGCTTTGAATTCTATGTCTTAAGTGAAAATCCATGTCATTTTTGACTGCCATTAGAGGTAGCAGATAAAGAGAATTAAAAAGAGAATCTTTATATTTAAATAAATTTCAGACTGCTTATATAGGGTAAGACGTTTCTAACCATGCGAGTATTTTGACAGATACATTTATGACATTTAAAAGGACTTTCCTTGTCAGATTCCATAATCTTACATTTCAGGCTAAGATAAAACATGCAGAAAGGGTAAAGTTGCTGTTATCCTTTAGGAAATAGGGGACACAGTCTCTTCCATACATTTCTTCATATGTTTACATGTTTCTAAGGCTTGTAGCAACCAAGGAGCAGAAATGGCACCTCCCTCTTAGAAAGCATCATAGGGTCCCCAGCAAGGAAATCATCCTAAGTGATTGTAAGGAAAATTAAGCAATTATATTTTAATTGATTCTTACAATGCCCCAGTGTGGTGGTTCAATATTTTTTCCAATCTCTTGATGAAGAACTGAAGTGTTAAATGATTTTCCCCACAGCCTGCAGTGGCTCAGGATAGAGCTCTGTCTCCCAGGCATTTGCTTTAGAACACCAGGTCCTAAGTATTCATTTAATCATCCATATTGCTCACCTGCCTAATCAAATCTTCAGAGAGGCACTGCTTGTCCTTAGTTCGAAGCCAAGTGTGGACTGCTTCCAGAACAGCTGCTTCCAGAATAGCTGTAGATGGCTACCCATTTGCAGTTGCTTATGTCTGTTATCAACGCCAGAAAAAATCAAAGCTGGCATCTCCCTCCCACCCCACAACAGGCAGCCACTCTCAAAGGCTCAGATGCCTGAATTGCCATTAGATCCTCATTCCCCTCTCAGAATGCAACTCATCCTGCAGTGATAACACACTCAATTGCTATCATTTCAGCATGGATTTGTCCAATGCCATATAAAGAGATGAGGCATGGGGTTCTTGAGAGCATGGGGATGCTCTTGAAGAAGACTGGGACAGGGAAAGTTCTCACAAAGGGCAGTGGAGATGCTGAAGCATTCCTCCTAAACAATGCTCCCACCACACAGAGAAACAAAAATCACAGAAGAAGGATGCAACTAAAGGAGGCATTTTTTAAAATCCAGATATTTTATGCTGGCTACCAAAATGTGGCAGTGGAGCATTACAGGTACCCTCTAGGTAACGTTGTTGATGCTGTGGTACTGTGCCACCCTGCATCAGGCTTTGCCACTGTAGTGCACCAGGCTGACTTCCAAATGCCATTATTCCCTTCTTTCTTTCTTTCTTTCTTTCTTTCTTTCTTTCTTTCTTTCTTTCTTTCTTTCTTTCTTTCTTTCTTTCTTTCTCTTTCTTTCTTTCTTTCTCTCTTTATCTTTCTTTCTTTCTTTCACTCTTTCACTCTTTTTCCTTCCTTCCTTCCTTCCTTCCTTCCTTCCTTCCTTCCTTCCTTCCTTCCTTCCTTCCTTCCTTCCTTCCTTCTCTCTCTCTCTCTCTCTCTTTCTTTTTGGCAGAGTCTTGCTCTTTTGCCCAGGCTGGAGTGCAGTGGCATGATCTTGGCTCTCTACAACCTCCACCTCCTGAGTTCAAGCAATTCTCTGCCTCACCCTCCTGAGTAACTGGGATTACACGCGTCCACCACCACACCCAGCTAATTTTTGTATTTTTTAGTAAAGACGGGGTCTCACCATCTTGGCCAGGCTGATCTTGAACTCCTGACTTCATGATTCACCTGCCTCAGCCTCCCAAAGTTCTGGGATTACAGGTGTGAGCCACCACGCCCGGCCCAAATGCCATTATTTCATCTCTGTGCCAGGGAACATCCTCTGGCAGCTGGAGTCCTGTCACTCCAGCTTGGTAACACCCCCTTCATCCCCAGGCAGCCCTTGAACAGAGACTCATGCGTCCAAAACCCAGCTGTTCTGAAGCATTCCTCCTAACAGGAACAGAAAATCATGTATCCATACCCCAGCTCCTCCACATTCTGAGCTATGTGTACTGTGCTGGTACTCACAGCATCGCAGCAAGATCAAGGTCCAATGCCCAGGTTGGTCATTTGCCTCACGGTGCACTTCTTTTTGGCTGTCTTCCTTTCCTGCCTTCCTTTTCCTTTCTATTAGTGTTTCCTGAGATCAGCTCCAAACAAGCACACGCTTGTCTCAAGGTCTGATTCTGGGGAAACCAAACTAGGAGGGTTGGCAAAATTGTCTGTAGGGAGAACCTCTCTTCTGCCTAAATGACTTCTGGCTTTGCATTTCCAAAGCCTTCTCTGTTGAAGGGTGCTCTCCTTCTTTCAAGAAAAGCTCAACCAGAGAAGTTATCTGGTCTAAATTCACATTTTCCTTCTTGCCTTACGATTTAATTGTTGACAGAGAAATACTTTCAGATCTATCATTTTTTAATATACCTAGAAAGGATAATATGCCAGGGTACCAAGGTGGCATGGGGCGGGGGGAGGCCTAGGTGAATACCTAAACTTTCTCCCTACCCAGCTACACCAGGGAGTCTAACCCTGATCCCAGCTATCAACAGAGCCAAATGAAGAACTGGGGCTTTCTCCATCACCTTGAGAGTAACCAACTGACTGCCACTTTTCCCCAATGGAATGGTGTCAGATGGGCCCTTCTGAAACACAGAATTTCAATAAGATCCTGAATCTTATATTAGTCAAAACACTCCGGTTTCAATAAAAAAAAAAAAAAAAAATCTCTTGTCATACAAAACACTATGAAGATCTCAAACTAAATGAGAAAAAACAATACACACCAACACCAAGATGAAATCAATGTGAGAAATATCTGACAAGGGTTCAAAGAAGTCATCATAAAAATGCTCCAATTGCCAAATATAAAAAGACTTAAAACCAACTTTTAATATGAAAAATCTCAGAAAAGATTTGAAGATATAAAGAAGAATTTGAAAAATGTTTAGAACTAAAAAATATAATACTATGGAGAGGTCTACACATATAATTTTGACAACTGAGATGAAATGAACCTATTTCTCAAAAAATACAAACTATCACAACACACTCAATGTCAAATAGTTGATGTAAATATCCCTACAACTATAAAGGAATTGATTTTTTTATTTTTAATTCAATTAAATCTCCAGGCTCAAAGGGGAATAGAGAATTCAAGCAGATGTTTTAAAAAGAATTAACACCATTCTAACAACACCTTCCAAAAAAATAAAAGAGAAGGAATCCCTTCTCTTTTGGTTCAGGTTAAAGACCTAAATGCAAAACAGAACAAACAAAACCACAGTCCAATACCCCTTAATAATATAGATGTGACAATTCTTAATATAATATTAGCAAATGGAATTGTTGATATTATAAAGACAAGGTAGGCCTTTATGTCATGACCTAGTAAGGTTTATTCTAGAGATGCAAGACTGGTTCAATATGCAAAAAGCAATCAATGTAATCCACTATATTAACAGGTTAAAGAAGCAAAATCACGTGATCATATCAATTGATACAGGATTGACAGTCAAATGTAACACTCACTAATGACAAATATTGACGATACAGAAAGCAATGAATAAAGAATAACTTCCTCAACTTCATAAAGAACATTTCTAAAAACCTACCGCTAATATCACACATAGTGGTAAAAGAGTAAATTATTTGCCCTTAACACCAGGAAAAGGCATGGATTTCCACTATTAACACTGCTATTCAACATACTACTAGAAGTTCTAGACAGAGCAAGAAGACAAAAAAGGAAATGAAAGATAAACAGATTATAACAAAGAAATAATACTGTCTATATTTACAAATTTCATGATAGTCTGCGTAGAAAATACCCAAAAGAATCTACAAAAAACCTCGTAGAAATAATAAGTGAACTCAATGAGTTTGCACGATACAAGATTGACATACAGGCATACATTGTATGTTTATATACTAGCAATGAACATGCGGATGAAATTCTTAGAAATAAATCTAAAACCTGTACAGGAGTTGTACGCTGAAAACTACAAAATACTGATGAAAGAAATCAAAGCAGATAATAAAGGGAGAGGCATACCAAATTAATAGATTAGAAGACTCAATAGAGTCAAGAAGTCAATTTCCTCCAAATCAATAAACGGATTTAACAAAATTCCTATCACAATCCCAGGAATAATTTCTGTAGATATAGACACCATTATTTTAAAACTTATGTGGAAAGGCAAAGAAACTAGATAAAATAACTAAAACACTTCTGAAAATAAAGTGGGAGGAATCACTTAATCCAATTTTAAAACTTAGATAGCTATAGTAATCAAGACTTCGTAGGACTGGGGTAGTAACACACATAGATCCATGGTTCAGATCAAAGACTGACGAATAGCTCCACACAATTAGGACCAACTAATAACAAAGGCCTAAAAGCATTTATATGGAGGAAGGCTAGTCTTTCTAACAATTGGTGCTAGAGTGATGGCTATCTATTGGCAAAAAGTGAACCTAGACTTAAGCCTCAAACCTAACTCAATGTAGATTTAAATGGTAAACATAAAACCATTAAACTTTTTAGAAGACAACAGAGTATATCTTTGGGACCTAGGTCTTGATGAAGAGTTCTAAAATAAAACACTAAAAACATAATTCATAAAAGAAAAATTTTGACACAGTGGACTACAACAATGTTTGAAACTTTTGCTCTGCCAAAGACCCTGTTAAAATGAAAAGACAAAGTAATATTTGCAAATTTCATATATAACAAAAGACTAATCTATACTGTATAAAAAAAGTCTTAGAAATCAACATTAAAAACATAATCCAATTAAAAAATGGCTAACAGCATGAAGAGATATATGAACCGCAAAAACGCACATGAGCGGATGTTCAGCATAAGTAACCATTAGGAAAATGCAAATTACGACCATGATTATATATCTGCACACATGTACCAGAGCAACTAAAATTAAAAATGGGGACAATACTAATTGCTGGCAAGCATACAGAGAAAATGGATCACTCATACATTGTTGGTGGGAATGTAAAATGATCCAGCAATGCTCAAAGAACATGCATTCTTTTGTGTCTGAACTATTTCACTAAACATTATGTTTGTGAGACTCACCTATGTTGTTGCATGTAGCTATAGTTTACTTATTTTATTATAGTATAATATTACACATATGGCTATGTCATTATTTATGTTTCATGGTTGAAGGACTTTGGAATGCTTGCAGATTGGGATAATAGAAATAATACAGTGATGATATTTATAATTATTGGTATTGTCAGTCTTTTATTAAATTGTAATAATTCTGTTGTGGAAAATAATTACAGATTTAATTTTCATATCTCTGCTTACAAAGGAGGTTGACTATCATTTCAGGTTTGTGGGTCATCTGCATGTCCTTTTTTGGGAGTCACCTGTTCAGTCTTGCTTACTTTCTATAGAGCTGCGGTGCTTCTTCATTTGTAAATGTTGCAAGTGTCTTCTTCCATTCTGTGAATTGCATTTTCTCTTAGTAATGTCTTTGGATGAACCCTTTTTTATACAGTACAGAGAAATTTCCTGTTTCAAGGGAGGAGAGAGGCCAAGGCACTATCATGTTTCCATAAAAATGGTGTAGTTTTGGAAGAAGGATGAAGTCCATAGGTGAGGATGCTTCCTGGTGCACCTTTGGTGTACTGAGGCAACAGCAAGCAGCACCCTCAAACTGTTGTGCCAACTCCAGGACCCAAAGGAGGCACCGACAGCTTGAAGGGCAGACAGTGCTCAGCAAGGACTGAAGCACATGAAAGCTTTTTGAACACAAATGAGATCCTACCCTTCTCTCCTTCCTCCAAATTCAGGAATCCTGGAAATAAAATGGGCAAGACTGAGACTGAGACAATGCAAAGCGTCTAGCAATGAGGAACCAGAAAACGAGCTTGCAAAATTCCACTTGTTAAGGTTGATGGTGCTAGGATATTGTGACCTAGAGGGGAAAAAAATTAAAGGTGGGCAAAGAAAGAAATACTTTCTTGGATTTCAGAGGTTACCAGTCTCATGATAGAAGTAGCTGTTATGATATGGGAGTCAAAAGAAGTGGCCAACGTCAGGAAGGGATAGCTCCATTGGGTTGGGAAAAAAACTGAGATATAAATAACTTGAGAAAGAGAAAAGTTTAGATGAAAGTTCCTCAAACTGAGTTTATCATGACCATTAGCATCTCAGAAATGTTTCAAGGTGCATCTAGGCCAAAAGAAATATCTGATAGCGTAGCTCCATTTAATCATTAGTTAAGTTGGCACAATTTTAAAAGTATCTGTTTTGACAGCTTATAGAGGATCCTCATTATTTGCCTACTTGCTACAATGTGTTTGTAATCCCAAGACCAAGCCTCATGGTGCTTTTTCAAGTCACTCAGGGACAAGCACAAGATAGTGAACATTTTGAGTCACTTGAGCCACATGTTCCCAGCAGAGGTGACAACGCATTGCTCTGTCTTCTTGTTAAAGTGAATGCACTTTCTGTGGTTTGATGCCACATTTCTCTCATCTTTTGTGTTTTATGTTAGTGAATTTGCTGTTTAAAATGACCCGAAACATACTATTGAAGTGCTTTCTAGTGTCCCTAAGCTCAGGAAGACTGTGATGTAACTTACAGAGAACATATATTTGTTAGATATTCTTCGTTTAGGCAGGGGTTACGTTACTGTGCCATAGGCCAGGAGTTCTATATTAACAAACCCACTATATTTAAAATAAGGTGTTTTTAAACAGAAGCTCACATAAAGCAAGGTTATGTATTGGTCGGTTGATGAAACTGTTGTGGTCAGAAGCTCGCAGGAACCACTCCTGTATTACTCCTAGGAATAATAGTTCAGTATTAGCTAACTCAGCATCCGAGGTGACTTTATGGAACATAACTAGTGCGGATAATGAGAATTAACAGTAGTTATTTGAAAAATATACATACAAATTGAAGGAAAAAACATGCCTTTTCTTCATTCTTAAATATCCCAAATTGCTTAAGAATGCGTGTTCTTGCTGAGTGCTACACAAGTTCTCAAATGTGGAATCAGACTGAGAACCACCACGTTCCTTTCTGGTTCCACTTTGCTTTACACATACATTTAATAACAACAATTGCTGGAAACACAATTTCAAGAAGATGTAACATCTTCAATACAAATATTGCATGCTCTAATGATGAGACTGGCAAGTTACATTATCCCACAGGAATATTGCGTCTTCTGTGCTTCCCTTGGAAATTTAAACTACCCTGCAGAATCTTAGTAAATGTGCTGTGATGTCCTGGGCACCTCAGCACACTCTTTGGGAACTGTGGGTCTAATTAAAGAAAGTATAAAGCCAGAGGGAAATTAAATGCAGTTGGCCAACGAACAACATGGATTTGAAATGCACAGGTCCACGTACACAGGAATTTTTTTCAATAAAAGTTACAAGTGGCTGCATTGTATTCCATGGTGTATACGTACCACATTTTCTTCATCTAGTCTATCATTGATGGGCATTTGGGTGGATTCCATGTCTTTGCTATTGTGAATAGTGCTGCAACGAACATACACATGCATGCATCTTTGCAGGGACATGGATGAGGCTGGAGGCCATTATTCTCAGCAAACTAAGACAGGAACAGAAAACTAAACACTGCATCTTCTCACTTATAAAGTGGGAGCTGAACAATGAAAACACATGGACACAGGGAGGGGAACAACACTCACTGGGGCCTGTCAAGGGAGGGCATTAGAGAAAAAAGCTAATGCATGCTGGTTTTAATACCTAGATTATGGGTTGATAGCTGTAGCAAATCACCATGGCACACATTTACCTGTGTCAAACCTGCATATCCTGCACATGTACCCCAGAACTTATAAAAAATGTTTTAAAAATTACAAGTGGAGTGTGCTTGCCTCTCCTGCCTCCCCTTCCACTTGCCTCCTCCATCTCCTCCGCCTCCACTGTTCCTGGGACAGAAGGACCAATACCTTCTCTTCCTTCTCCTCAGCCTACTCAACATGAGGATGCCAAGCATGAAGACTTTTATGATGATCCACTTCCACTTAATCAATAGTAAATGTATTTTCTCTCTTTCATTGTTTTCTTCATAACATTTTTGTGGTCAAGGATCAACTGTATTCTGTTTGAGAGATAACCAATATGGTTATTTTTCCAATATAGAAAATTTATGAGAAATGGCAAAAATGTGGCTGGAAAATGAATTTTGAACTAGCAGATGAATATCACTTTGAAAGTGTTTAGTTTTTGTTCTGAAGCTAACAGAGATTCAAAGAAAGTTTTAAAGAAGAGAGAGTGGATTGGTAAATCTGTATATCGATATGCTTATATATAGATATATCTATGCATAGAGATAGATAAACTTATGTGTGCACGTGCATGTTTGTGTGTGTGTGTGTGTGTGTATTATTGTTAAGTTTTAGAAGCATAACATGGTGGCCATGAGGGGTGGATTGAATTGAGGAGAAATTATAGGAATGGAGACTGGCCCATATAATAATTTTAGTGCAAGTTGAATAAGAATCTTACCAAAGCATTAGGAAAATACTCTTTTCAAGAATATGTTAAATTGGCTGGGTGTGGTGGCTCACGCTTGTAATCCCAGCACTTTGGGAGGCCAAGGTGGGTGGATGACCTGAGGTCAGGAGTTCAAGACCAGCCTGGCCAACCAACATGGCAAAACCCCATCTCTACTAAAAATGCAAAACTTAGCCAGGCATGGTGGTGTGCACCTGTAATCCCAGCTACTCAGGAGGCTGAGGCAGGAGAATCACTTGAACCTGGAAGGTGAAGGTTGCAGTGAGCCAAGATGGCACCACTGCGCTCCAGCCTGGTTGACAGAGTGAGACTCTGTCTCAAAAAAATAAATAAATAAAAGAATATATTAAATAGATTTTGTGAATACAGGGTTCAAAGGATTTAGTTAGCTATTAGAAATAAAGTGATGTGTACATATCCTCTGACTCCTGGCTTCTTAGATTGGGCAGCTAGGTGGAAGATGATACTATTAGCTAAGCTATATCTTGACCTGCCTTTCGTATTCTTTCCACTCCTGTAAGCTGTGGATAAATTAAAACTCAGTTTAGTCCATGTGTCAGGTGATCTCTAACATCACTACTGGTGTCCATCACTGTTTCATTTTCTATCAATGCCAAACCATATTCCATACTGAAGACATGGAATATTGCTAATTTTAGAGTTTCAAGGGCCCAAGCCTATACATTCCAGGCTATTTTCAGATTTTGTTTTCAAATCAAGCC
Source organism: Piliocolobus tephrosceles (assembly GCF_002776525.5). Classification (NCBI taxonomy): domain Eukaryota; kingdom Metazoa; phylum Chordata; class Mammalia; order Primates; family Cercopithecidae; genus Piliocolobus; species Piliocolobus tephrosceles. The sequence continues at coordinate 98,007,798 of NC_045448.1, forward strand.
TTATGAAGTCAAACCTATGCCCATTAGTAAAGGCAACCAGGCAACTTTTCTACAATGAGCACACATAGTTAACATGCATCTTCCCTCTGGATTGCAAACACTGCCCATTAAATTCAGAGATAGGGCTTACTAGAGGAGAAGGAGGTTGGGGTGAGTTTGACCACAGTCAAAGCCTGAGGAGTTCTAGGTGCCCAGTGGGCAGGCACACTCCTGGATCTGGCCTTTGGAAGAGGTCAGTAGGTACCCCTAGACAGGGAGACATCATCTCAGGAGCGGGCTGGTATCCTGCTGTCCCGCTGAGGAGCCGAGCAGGCCAAGCCTCTCCCTACTGAGGGAAGCATCCATTTGCAGGGTAGGTTGAGGGAAAGAAACTAAAGCAAAGGCAGCCAGATTTTTCAAGCAAGAAGACAGTGTACTTAGATGGAAGCTACCTCATGAATGTCAAGTGAAGAGGCAGAGCTAGCACTGATCATTCGGCATTCGCCTAACAAATATTTACAGAACACAGAACACAACGGATGACATCCTCGCTATTATTGATTCAAGCAGGGAAAGAGATGTCAAAGAATATATGTAATTATACTTTAAAAGTATTTACTGCCTTAAAATATTTAATAAATAGCTCACCTATATTATCATTGCTTCTTGCTGTAACTATATAATTCATGTATGAATGTGCTTATTGTCTATCTATCTCCTCTTCACCCCACACAACAATGTCAACCCTATAAAACCTGGGATTTATTTATTTATTTATTTATTTTGAGACAGAGTCTCGCTCTGTCGCCCAGGCTGGAGTGTAGTGGAGCCATCGCGGCTCACTGCAAGCTCCGCCTCCCGGGTTCACGCCATTCTCCTGCCTCAGCCTCCCGAGTAGCTGGGACCACAGGCGCCCGCCACCACGCCCGGCTAATTTTTTGTATTTTTAGTAGAGACGGGGTTTCACCGTGTTAGCCGGGATGGTCTCGATCTCCTGACCTCGTGATCCGCCCGTCTCAGCCTCCCAAAGTGCTGGGATTACAGGCGTGAGCCATCGCACCCGGCCTAGGATTTTTTTTTTTAAATCGTATTTTTCACTGCTGTTTTCCAGCATCTGAAATAGGTCCTAGCATATAGAAGACACTCCATAAATATTTCCTGAATGTAGTTACAGTTTTGTTAAATGCAACAACAGGAAAAAATACTGTATGCCTTGACATTGTATTTCAAAAGAACTTAACATGATCGGTCTGGGGTATCAGTAAGCTTTCTTTGAGAAAATGAGATTTAAGCTGATGATACGGAAGCGGGTAAGGGAAGTGATGGGAAGGGAAAAGAATGGTCCCTTTAAATGATATGGAAGTGGGGAAGGGTGTGGTCCCGTCTAGGGATCCACCCCCGGGCCTGTGCTCAGGACCTAGGTGAGGACAGGCATTTTGTTTTCCTGCCCAAATGTTGCATTTCCCAAGACCACCCTGGCCTGCCACGCCCCCATCCTGTGCCTATAATAACCCTGCGAGACACAGGCGGCCGGCGGTCGAGAGAAGTACATCAGCGGAGGAACACACTGGCGGCTGGATGTCGAGAGGCAGGCACCAACAGGCACCAACAGGCACCAACAGGCACTGGCAGGCCAACAGACCATCCACCCGCAGAACCATGCGGAGTTTGGGAGCTTGGGAGAGCCCCGGCCTCCTAGGGGCCTGACTCCAGGGGAAAACCATCTCCCTTCTGGCTTCTCCATCTGCTGAGAGCTACTTAAACTCATTCGCCACGCCTGCATGTGATCCATTTCTTGTGGTACACCAAGGCAAAAACCCCAGGATACAGAAAGCCCTCTGTCTTTGCAATAAGGCAGGGGTCTAATTGAGCTAACACAAGCCACCTATGGAAGGCTGAGCTAAAAAAGCATGCTGTAACACACGTCTACTGGGGTTTCAGCTGTAAGCATTCACCCTCAGACTAGTACATCCGTGGGGTTTTGGGGTTGGAGCCCAACAGCCTGCCTGTCTGTATGCTTCCCTAGAGGTTTGAGCAGCGGGGCACTGAACAAGGGAGCCACACCCCCATCGCACACCCTACTTCCCGCTTCATTGAGACCAGAAGGTTGAGAAGACACGGGATCAAGGAGGCAGAAGGCAGACACCAGGCAGGGAGGAGCAGGCAGGGAGGAGCAGGCAGGCCCTGTGCAAGGAGTGTGGGGACAGGTGCGAGCCGGAAGAGGGAGCTGCAAGACAGCCACTGCATGTGAACCTCACAGGCAGGGGAAGGCAATTACTGAGGGCCTTTTTCAAGCTGAATGGAGACTGTGGAGCTCTGGCTATTATGGAGGAGCTGAGCATCCTGGCCACATTTTAGAACATTTTCATGGAAAAACGTGCTCCAATCCTGCACTACAGTGGTTCTTAAACTTTTTCATCTCAGGACTCCTTTCCACTTTTAAAAACCACTGAGGATCCCAGAGAACTTTAATGTTTTTATTTTTAATTTTTAAAATTTATCTCGTGTGTGTGTGTGATGGAGTCTCACTCTGTCACCTGGCTGGAGTGCAGTGGCGCAATTTCGGCTCACTGCAACCTCTGCCTCCGGAGTTCAAGCGATTCTCCTGCCTCAGCCTCTGGAGTAGCTGGGATTACAGATGAGAGCCACCACGCCCAGCTAATTTTTGTAGTTTTAGTAGAGACGGGGTTTCACCATGACGGCCAGACTGGTCTCAAACTCTTGGCCTCAAGAGACCCACCTGCCTCAGCCTCCCAAAGTGCTGGGATTACAGGCCTGAGCCATCGCCCGTGGCCCCCAAAGAAAGTTTATTTATGTGGGCTTTATCAGCATTATCTATTGATATTTATTGTATTTGAAATCAAAAGTGGGAAATTTTTTAAATAATTCATTTAAAAATAACAAAAATAAGCTATTACAGTAGCCTTGCCATCTTGGTGGGAGATCTGTTTCAAGACCCCCAGTGGATGCTTGAAACCAAGGAAAATACAGAACCCGATGACTGTCAGTCCCAACATGTTTCCCTTTGTGTCTTCCACTCACAAATTTAATGACCTTTTCACCTTAACTAAGCACCTAGCACTCACTGTGGCCATAACTTCTGCAGTTTGAGATGTGACAGTAAAGCCAGTACAATTTTTTTCTTCATTGGAATTTCATGGATAGAAGATTCATCCTTACTGCAGATCTCAGCAACCTCAGCATCTAATTTTTTTCGTAGTAAGTCAGAAACTTTCGCTTTTGCTTAAAGGAATAAATTTATAGCTTTCTCTTTGGCATATCCAAATTGCCAGCATCACCACTCTTGTCCTTTGGGGCCATTATGAAGTAAAATAATGGTTTCTTGCACAAAAATACTGCAATACTGAGACGGTGTATCTGATCGCTGAGACAGCTGAGTGACCAGGGGGCGGGTGGCAGAGATAAACGTGAATGCATTGGACAAAGGGAGGATTCACATCCTGGGCAAGACAGTGATACAGCAAAGGTTTCATCACACCACTTGGAACAGTGCACAATTTAACACTCAGAAATTGTTTATTTCTGGAATTTTCCATTGACTATTTTCAAACAGTGATGGACCATTTCTGCAGGTTACTAAAACCTCCAAAAGCAAAACCAAGTTTATAGGAGGAATACTGCACATGCTAACTGAAAGCCTGTATTTTGGCAGAAAAGTCACTCTGTTTTTTTAAATCTCATGAGATAAAGAAATGAATCACATCATTTCTCATTTTTGCAAACTGTTTTAACGTCTGGCTTAAAAAACTGGTAGATCCTCATGGCTGTGTGTGCAGTCACTCTGCTGCAGCATCACATGCCACAACCTCGAGAAAATCCACGTTGCCTCACAAGAGACAGCAAGTGAAAAAGGCAAATAACACTTAGTAATATTACAAAAATAATAAATCTGACTCCACCAGCCCTTTCGAGAGGGCCTTGAGCACCCCAGAGCCCCTGGCCACACATAGAGACCCGTGGCCCCAAGAACCTGCCTGCATGTGGCCAGCCTATGCTGACATGTTTGGACTGTGACTTCTAGAGCATTCTTCCATGGACATTACCATTCCCAACAGTAATAAAATCATGAAGGTATATGCATTTTTCCTCTTATCATCTCTCAGTGACTCATAGATAGGAGCATCTGGAGCATCCTCCACCACCCATGTGTGTCAGACCATCCTTGCATTGCTGTAAATAAATGCCTGAGGCTGGGCAATTTATAAACAAAAGAGGTTTACTGGCTCGCGATTCTGCAGGCTGTAGAAGCCTGGCGTCAGCATCTGCTCAGCTTCAGGGGAAGCTTCAGGGAGCTTTTACTCATGACAGAAGGTTAAGCAGGGTGGGTACATCACATGGCCAGACCAGGAGCAAGAGAGAGAGTTGGGGAAGATGCTGCACACGTCTAAACAACCAGATCTCTTGAGAATTCACTCACTATCAGAGGACAGCACCCAACAAGAGGGATCTGTCCCCATGTCCCAAAACCCTCCTACTAGGCCCCACCTCTACCATGAAGGATTAAATTTCAACATGAGATTCAGAGGGGACAACCTTCAAAACATTATCAGCATGTAAACTATAAAACAAAAGGGCACATTTTAAAAAGTGCTAACCTTTTCAGAACAAATTATTCATTATGTCTCATCAATACTGCCACCGTAAGTTAAGCTGAACTAAAAGGGTAGAAGAAATTGATTCCGTCTCTCTAACATTTCTACATGTCACAAGATAATTAGTTTCCCTAGTCAAGTCACTCAAAAATTTAAAAATTATTTCTTGCATGTAATGTAATGCAGTTACTTTGGGTTTTTTTTTCACTTTTGTTTATCTTTTGAATGAAGAAATTTATGGCTATCTAGTCCTGGCGCAGTGGCTCATGCCTGTAATCCCAACACTTTGGGAGGCCGAGGCAGGTGGATCACAATGTCAGGAGATCGAGACTATCCTGGCTAACACGCTGAAACTCCATCTCTACTAAAAATACAAAGACAAAATTAGCTGGGCGTGGTGGTGGGCGCCTGTAGTCCCAGCTACTCGGGAGGCTGAAGCGGGAGAATGGTGTGAACCCAGGAGGTGGAGCTTGCAGTGAGCCGAGATCACACCACTGCACTCCAGCCTGGGTGACAGAGCGAGACTCTGTCTCAAAACAACAACAACAACAACAACAACAACAAAGACATTTATGGATATCTAAATTGTGCTATTTAATATATGACTTACGATCAATTGCAATCATGTAAGAATACTCTTGGGAAGCATGTATTGATTTTAAGCTGTGTTGGAGACCTAGAAATATGTTGGGGGGAATAACTTGAGCTAAACAAGAGAAATATGAAACAATCTAGTACTACTTTTAAAAAACTGTGTAAGGTTTTTTTTTTTTTTTAAATTAGCCCAAAGTTTCTACTTTGTATTCATGCTTCTGATGTCTCTTAAATTAGCGTCATTATTATCCATTAGTTTCTATAACTAAAGCTATTTTATACCAGTTCTATCATTGACTGAAAAAAATTTAAATTGCTGTAGGATTTCGACTTCTGAAATGGAATGGTGTTTTCAACTCTGCTGTAATTGTGCGTCAGTACAGGCTGCTTCACCTTAGAGTGATGAGGGTTTTGTGAGAGATGTATAACAAATTGCAGGGCTAATCAAGGGAAAATTACCCAGCAGTTGAGGTGGGTTTTAATTAATTATATTGCTAGCTTGTTAGGGAGAGGTCTTTGAAAAGGTACTCAAAGAAACATCACATATGGGTTGTTTGTTCTCTTAGCACTATTTTTAAAATGGAAAATTCTCGACTACTCTTTAGTCCATCGTCAAAGCCTCTCAAGGTCTTGGAGTGGAGCTAGGTGTCCTTCTGGTAACTTTCTGATTTGTCTCCCTTCTCCCTGTGTGGAAATAAACAAAAACCACTGAAATAAGAACAAACGAAGGGTGTTTGTTCAGAGCTTGCCATAGCAAGGGAGTTGGCCACCATCACTTGTGTTGGCAGAGACTCAAAGGCAGGCAGATGAGTGGGAAACCTTCTTGGTGGAAAGAGGGGAGGGAAGGCTCCAGGCATGCCCTGACTGGAGGTTGTTGGTGTGGAGGAGCTGGAAGTGACTAAGTAGAAATAGGGTCTCCTGTGTGATTGGTTAGGGGCGTATGTTTGGCTTACTCTCTTTCCTGGAAAATATACAAGATAGTAAGAGCAGGCACCTGTTCCATTATTAACATCTATATCCACAAATTCTAGAACTGAACTCATCTTTAAAGGGTGACCAAAAGCACCCGCACATGGCGGGGACACAGTGGCTCACGCCTGTAATCCTAGCACTTTGGGAGGCTGAAGCAGGTGGATTACTTGAGGTCAGGAGTTCGAGAATAGCCTGGCCAACATGGTGAAACCCCATCTCTACTAAAAATACAAAAATTAGCTGGGCATGATGGTGCATGTATGCCTATGATCCCAGCTACTTGGGAGGCTGAGGCAGGAGAATCGCTTGAACCCAGGAGGTGGGAGGTTGCAGTGAGCCAAGATCGCACCACTGCACTCCAGCCTGGGTGACAGAGCAAAACTCTGTCTCAAACAAAACAAAACAAAACAAAACAAAAACAACAACAACAACAAAAACCTCTTCTTTATAGCAAAACACCAACCACAAAGTGCAAAGGAGCAATGGAAGTAGAAAATCGCCAGCGTTGCTGGTGGAACCATAAATGATGGCTAAAACTAGCAGTGACTGTTTCTTTCTGTTTCTCTTTGAGACAGCCTCCAAGTATGTCCACATACCTTACCTTTTAATTTGAAAGGAATGAACTAGTAACTTCACAGTGGGGCAAACTGGTAGGTACCACCTTAACCAAGTAACCAGTTAATCTAATCAGGATTGGAACAAACAAACATAGCCTTTTGCAAAGTATGCACTGAGACGAATGTAACACTCAGTGGCCTTCCTGGTGACAAAGAAAAAGGTACAGGATAAAAAGCATAACCTAAATTTAATCTAACTCTGATCATGCGGGAAACAACAGGTGAGCCCAAACTAAGGAACATTTAACAAAACAAATAGTTTGAATTCTGCAAAAATGTTAATGTCATGTAACCAGTACACAGAGGAATTGTTTCAGATTAAATAGGCTAAAGAAACATGACAGCTAACTAGCACACATGATTCTGGATTGGATCCTGAATGGAATGTGGGGTTTCTGGTTTGTTTTTTGCTTAAAGGACATTAGTTGTATAATTGGTGAAATTCTAATAAACTGAGATTAGATAATATTATTATCTATTTCCTTAATTATGCTATTTCCCTAATTATGATAACTGTACTCTGGCTACATAAGACAATGTTTCTGCTCTTAGGAAACACAAAATGAAGTATTTAGGGTTTTTAAAGGGGTATGTTGTATGTCACTTGCTTTCTGACAGTTCAGGAGGAAACATAAACAGTCGAGGAATGATAAAGCAAACACAGGAAAGTGGTGATATTTGGGAAATATGGACAACTGGTATTATTTAGATTTTCTGTAAGTCAGAAAGTGTTTCAAAATAAAAAGTTAAATGTGAAAGAAATTAAAATTAAACCTGTTACGAGGATTAAATGAGTTAATGCTTACAAAGGATTTAGAACATAGACCTTAAAATATTAATGATTAGATGTAATTATTATTATCATAGAATTAAGAAGTGGCAAGGCTACCTCTATCTGGCCTATAAACTATTATCCTTAATTCCCTCACCCCTGAACTTCATCATTTAGAGTTTGGAGAAATCCAATGAGATATGGATAGAAAAGTCTTCACATAAACTGTGAAGTGTTGTGGTTTGGTGAATGCCTGTAAGCTTGGATATGAACTCAGATTCTTGTGTGCAGCTCTCTGACGACCTTTGTCTCTATTGCTGATGAGGTTCTTTGAACTCAGAAAGTTCAAATAACATCACTGAAGGGACAAAGTCAGAACTAAAACCCAGAGATCCCAGCTTTCAGTTCCTGTCTTTTTAATTTTGGATAGTGGGTTGCAAGGAGAAGTTTGGGAAAGGATAGTTTCTGTCACATACCAACATGTTTTTCTATTGCTCTGTCTGGTAGAGCTCATTGCCAGCTGAGGACAGGTTGTGGTCCTAGGACCCCACCTCTGAGACCAGCCTCTATTTCCTGGACGGGAGCCCACAGACTAGCGCAGGTGTCAGCAAGCCTAAGGGCAACCAATTGCATTGTCGTGTTATCTTTCCTACTGCTGATACTGAAAATGGCATCATTCCTATATCTGATGCTAAAAAATACTGTTTTTCTCTCCACCTGAAAATGTTGACAGAAAGGTAGAAGAAGCTCCTGCTGGCCGAGGATTTTGACCCCTACACATATCCAAATACCTGAAGCGTTCTTTTCTAATGGTGGTCTATATCCTTACGAATATTTCCAAAGACAAAGGGAACTATTTAAAAAAAAAAAAATCTATTGGTTGGCTAGGAAACAAATGTTTCTACCTAATCTTAGCAGTGGATAATGGGTTCCAAAAATCAAGAATCTGAAATTCTTTTTTTTTTTATACTGATCGGCCACATGAAAATTTGTTTCACTGATTAAATAGGAGGAGCCCAGATATAGAAGATTTTCCTTTCTGGGGTACTAATTTCCTAAGCAAGGGAAGAAATCAATGTGTTTCTGCAATGCTACAGATGGAAAATCTCAGGTAAATCAGAAAACGAAGACATCGTGTTTAGAGAAAACGATCCTAAAAGTTTCTATCGGTGAGTTTTCTCATCTGTAAAATAATCTATATAGGTTTATTGCAAAATTTGAGTAGCATAATGAATGGGAGAAAAATATATTGATATGAACAATAGTTAAGTGAAACAAAATAGTCTGGATTCACCAATGGTGGAGTTAGAAAATATTTACTCTTCATCCCTGGCCCACCTGAGTGCTTCTCAGCTGAGTAACTGAGCTTCCTGATTTGATTGATTGTTCATGATGTGCTTCAAATTCCTCATACGGGAAGGAATTGTCCCTGTGAAAGCTTAGCTGGTTAGTTAACACGGGGTGAGAAAAGGAGAACTGAGAAACCCTGAATTAAAAAAAAGAAAGGAAATTCATGTTATTATGAGCAAATGGATAACAGCAAGTGGATTTCTGAATGCTGCCTATCTGTAGGAGTAAGTTTGTTGTGGTTTGTTGTTTCTGATGATTTTTTTAAGGAAAATAATATTATAGTGCCAGAGGAGCTCAGGAATTCCTCATGAATCTATAGACCAATAAAATAATTAAATAATCTGCTCCTGGTGTCTCTGAGCAATTAAAGGGTGCCAAAATATTTTATTTACCATTACACTTTGACAGAAGCAATCATCAGCATATAGCTTTCTGTATATAAACTGGCATTGTGGTTTCGTTGGGAAGCAATAGATTTAAGTCAGTTTAGTGACTGTGTATTTACTGCCTCGATCATAAGTAATGAACTCAATCCACTTAAAATTTTATAACAGTAGTTTGCATATTCTCCTTAAGATGGTAGTTTTTCTACTTCTATAAAGTTGACTGTTATTGGGACACTTTTATTTAACTCATTAAAATTTCTTTAAGACATCAACTTTGGCAACATTTATGCAGAAAGGATAGTAAGTGTATAATTTTTTTCTGTTTCAAGATAAACTTTTAATAATGGCCACTGTCATTTATTAATTACTACAATTTATTAGGTATAACATGTCAGGCACTGGGGGAGATGCTTTTAACACATGATTTCTACCTCTTCAACAAACCTTGACGGTAGGTACTATTTTTTTTTTTTTTTTTTGAGACGGAGTCTCTGTCGCCCAGACTGGAGTGCAGTGGCGCCAGCTCTGCTCACTGCAACCTCCGCCTCCGGGTTCAAGCGATTCTTCTGCCTCAGTCTCGAGTAGCTGGGACTACAGGCTCGTGCCACCAAGCCCGGTTCGTTTTTGTATTTTTAGTAGAGGCAGGTGATCCTGTCTGCCTCGGCCTCCCAAAGTACTGGGATTACAGGAGTGAGCCACTGCTTCAGGCTTAAGGTAGGTACTATTATACCCATTATACAGAAGAGAAACAGAAGCCCACAGACTTTGCAACCCTCTGTGCCCCTCGCTACTAAGAGAGTGAGACTTTCTGCAGTATTTCCTTTCTCTATCCCCACCAGCCATGGGTCTCTATCAGGTTGTTTGTTTGTTTTTGTTTTGTTTTGTTTTTGTCACTTTTAACCACACTGTATTTCACATTTATAAAATATAATTTTTCTTTTTTAAGAAATCTATGTAACACATTGTTCATTCAGGCATTTCCGCAGAATTCCATGTGTCAGATATAATTAATACAATTGGGGAAATACTGAGTAAGCGTTTTCAGCCCACACTTTTGTTTGAACACAGTGCATTATGCCCACTCGATTTTAGTTTAATTCCCGTGTTGTTTTACATTTCTGTAAACTCTTTGAGGGAGTTTTGGGCGCCCACTGTCTAGCTCAGAGTTCCAGGCTCAAGGTAGGCACTAATGAATGCTGAACGAATTGGGTAGCCAGTTAATTGCTTCCCCACCCCCCCAAAAAGCGTAAACTACTTAAATTAACGTAATTGTGGATTTTTAAATAATACATTTAAAGGAAGATCTCTGTCTCCAAAATGTGCATCCTTGTAGCGATTGAGGGTGTGGGGTGGGGTGAGGGCTGACTAACCAGTCCCCCTGAGATGGGCCCAACCTTAACAAATTACCCATCTGCCTGGCATTCCCCTACACCTGAACAGGTTTTTGGGTCCGCGAGAGAACCAGCGGGGTGGGGCATCCAATGCCAGGAGCGCGCGGAGAGCCACGTTGAAGTTCAGAGGAGAGTATTTACCAGCAAACAAAGGGCGGCGCGGTTCGGGGTCCTAGGACCAGCTGCCGCCGCCTCTAGAAAACGCAAGGGCCGCAGTGACAAGTGGACATTCCGCACGCCACCAGACGGACACCCGATCTGCACCTCCCCGCGGCCCCGCCCGCAGGCTCCGGCCGCCCGGCCCGCAGCCGCCCACTGGCTCCCGAGGCCGCTTCACCATGTGTCCTGCAGGCCGCTACCCCAAGAACTTTCCGTCCCTCTTGGGGTTGGGGACTGGTAGTGGGGAAGGGCGGGCAGGTGGGGGTCTCCAGGGAGCACCGTTACCGGACTTGGCGAGCGACCCTTTCCAAATGGAAGGTGGCCCGCTCCCAAGTCCATCCCAGATCCTTAGAGAAGCTCCGGGAGCGAGGGCCAGGCAGTAGCTCGGAGCCTGGCTGAGCGAGAGGAACAAAGGGAGCGAGCGAGCTGGGGAGGATGCTGCGCTCCCCTGCGCCCCACCCAGCCGGCTGCCAGGCGCTGCCAGGCGCGCAGGTAGCCCGGCCTTCGGCGCTGGCGGAGGGAGGTGTTGGAGAGGGTACATAAAGACTCACTTCCGCCGGGGCAGGCGCCCGGACTCCCTCCCCGCCGCCCACAGCCTGTGCGCATTCCTGCATCCCTGCCGCCGCCGGGGACCCGAGTGCCCCGGGGGTGTCCAGGCACGGTGCCAGGCGGGTACTGTGCAGGTAACCCTCGGAAGAACTAGGGCTGGATGGAGGCGGCGGCCGGGGAGAAACACGCCTTTTTAGGCAGCCGTGCTGCCCCGCACCGCCCCACGCAGCCCAAGTCTGCAATCACTCTCCGCGAGAAGCAGGGATCCGCTCGCAGCCAGGGAGCGCCCCGCCTGCGCTCGCCGGCGGGCCGAGCTGCCGGGCCGGGGGCGCGGGGAGGGGGCAGCCCAACTTCCCAGTGCGCGGCTCCCGCCCGCTAGGTGAGCCTGGAGCTGGGAGGATGAAAGGGATGGAGAAGAGGGAGGGGGCTCTAGGGCGAGCGGAGCTCGGGGGCGGGGCGCGGCGCAGCCTCCGTGCGGGGGCCGGGAGCCGCCGCCTCTCCCCCGGGCTCCGGGCCGCGGTTCCTCTAGCCGCGGGAGCCGCCGCCGCGTTGCCCGAAACAATGAGGCGTGCGGCGCGGGGCTGAGCGCAGCCCCCCGCCGGCTTTGAGGCCGAGCCACCCGCTGTGCCCCGCCGCCTGCGCTTGCAGCTGCCGCCGGCGTGGAGCAGCGCTGGCTCCAGAGAGGTGATCCCGCAGGCCGCCCGGGACTGGAGCGCGGGGCAGCTCGAAGACCCCGGAGTGGTAGGAGGAGGACTTGAGGACGACTCCAGCCGCACACTCGCCTTTTGCAGCCCCCAAGTTCGGCGGCGTGAGTCGGGAGCCCCCGGCCGGGGTCCCAGCTCTAGCGGGCGTCAGTGTGAGTGTGGGAGCGCGTGGCGCGCGCACCCGAGCGGCTGCTGGGGAATAAAATGTGACACGCACGGCTCGGACTCCAGTGCCGCGCGGCCAAGGGGAGCGCCGAGCACCACGGTGTCGTGCGCTTCGCGGCGCGGCTTAGGCAGAAGGCTGGTAAGAGAGGGCACTGGCTAAGGGTGGGCGACACCTTCCTCGGTGGCGCTGCAGCCTGCGCGCTGCTCTGCGCGGAGTTACACTTCGCGTTTAGGGGCCAGACCCGTGTCTGGGGAATATTGAAGGTGGTTTGGGGAGAAGCAGGAAATTCTGGAGAAGCGAACGGGAGGACGGCTTGCACTTTGGGGAAGGGCGGATACAGTTGTGCCCCTGTGGCTCAGTAACGGTGATCTTTTATTTTTGGCTCTGGAAGGGAGTGAAGATTTTTGTTTGTCTTTCTTCAGCACAAAACTGCACTTCTTAAAGGTTAAAGTGTGTCCTGTTGATTTCTGGTTCTCTGTAGCTATGATGTGAGGGGTAGTAGGGATCTTTAGAATCCTAAATACCCGAGTGTTAATTCTTATGTAGTTGGCAGGCGGCAAACTCCGCTTTTGGGTTTACTTTCCGCGGTGTACAGAGTGGATGTTTGATGCATTCTTTGGAGTAGGGAGTGTGACGTCCATCTCATTCGGATTTGCCGGTTCTGTGTTGGGGGACGGAACTCATGGCTCTCGCAAGCGCTGCCTTCCAAAGAGCTGAATAGCTGTGTTTGGAGAAGCTGTGCTTTCCAGGAATTTAAATGAGACTTTTTGTGATTGCCTTCCAGGTCTCTCCTCCTAGTACCATATTTGTTTTGTCAGGCTGAACTTTCAAAGCTGTTTTGTAATCTGAGAAGCACTTTTGGGGGGAAAGTAATGCTTGGCTGGATTTTTGTGAACTTATTGGACATGCGAAAAATTTGGCGAGAGGCAAACCATATTTGGTTGAAATCATTGTCTTTTGCACCACTGCCCTTCTGACCATAAAGGGATATGCTGGCCCTCCTCGCCGCGGACTGCCTGCTTGGGTGAGGGGATCTTTGGTGGGCCGGCAGCACATTTTGCATTTAGAGAACTTTGTGCACACTTGAAAAACCCCATACTGGTTATTTTGATGCTTCAATTTTTTTAAATTCTGATCAACATTTTTTGCCAACTTGAAATATAATTTATGACTAGGGAAGAATTCCAGTAAAGGGAAGTGCTATGTATCTATCTATCTATATATATGATGTATATGTATGTACATACACATAAGATGATATATATACACACACACACACATATATATATCATCCTGTTGCTGCAAATTTAGGGTTAAACTTCTGAAAACTCTGAAAATTTAGTGTTAAAACTTCTTTTAAAAGGAGAAATGATGAGTGGCCTTGAACCAGTTTTTACCTATTCCCCTTCCCCCATTATTTTTCTGGAACTGACAACCAAAATTTTTATAGCACGTGAGGAATTTTATACTAACGCATTAAAAGAAACTGTTGGCAAAGGTAAATGGATATTGTGCTCAAAACTGATGAAACCCTAAAATAATAGGTGAAGTGCCTTGAATTTTACTGCAAAGTTAAAAAGGTACTAAGACTTTTTGGAATTCTCTGTCCAATTGTTACTTCAATAGGTATAAATTATAGCATCTTACCTTTTTGCTTGATGCTGTGAAAGCTTCTGGAGTTTTGAGTTAAATCTCTTGTAGAGATTGTGATAGGAGTCACCGCTTTCTATGGAGTACTGAGCTCCATGGTTCAGAGAGGCTTTGGATGGATACTCTTGGAAAGAGGTCAGAGCAAAGACCAACATTTGTTGAGTTTGCTATGTGGTGCACATGATCTAGGAAGCAAGGATACAAAATTGAGGATATTTAGACTAGAGGATTCAAGGTTGAGACAACTTAACATTTGAAAATATGTGAATGATTTATTATGCAGAAGAGGGCAATTATCTGTGTTGAGTTTCTGATGAGGATAATTAAGAGGGAAAAGGTTTACTCTGTGGGGTGAAGACATAAGTTGAGTCTAGAGTGTTGTGGCCAATCTAGCCAGCAAAGATTGGTTAAATAGCGAAAGGACTGCTGAAAAAAATTCCTGTACGTGCTTGTTTCTGGAGGTTCCATCCCCCAACCCCGAGCTTCTCCTCTTTCTGAGATGACTTAAGTGTGTGAGGCTCTGTTCTATTGCTTATACTGATACTGACTGAAATTTTACCCTCCAGGTTTAGAATTTATCCAAACATTTCTCAAGTGCTTAAATCTTTTCTGAAATGACAAACTCATTTCTAGGCTCTGCCCCTCCTGCTTAGGTAAATAAGTGATAGGTTCCTTTCCAAAACCTTGGAGATATTTGTCCTCTGGGAAGCTCTTAATTAATTTGCAGATTTGCTACCTCATTGGTGAGACTTTGAATAAAAATATCTTATGCATGATAATAAGGACAGTCTTTGTTAATGCATTTGTTCTTCAAGAATATTGTGTTATTCCTGATCGATTTTTTTCTTCTCCTGGATTTTCTGTAATAAGATCTTAAAATTTAATTGCTTAAATTAAATTAAGTACCTAATTCAACATGCATAAATATCTAAGGGAATCAGATAGTACCCTCATGGCAGGTGTATGTTAAGGTTTGATTTTCTAAGCATTGAAACCTGAAAGCCCATCCCTTTAAAAAAAAAGGGATGAAATTCCCAAGTGACTATAAAAGTAATAATTGCATATAATTATATACTAATTTTGCAAAGTAGAAGGGAAACACAGGTGCGTATTTGCACAGAAATTTTCAATGTTCTTACACCAGTTGTTGATGCCAGTGCCATAGACTGAATGGGCTGTGGATGACCAGCCACCGTTAGTCGATTACCACATTTTCAGTTTAAGATGGCTACCATTTTCCCGAGAGCTCTCCTTCCAACTTTTGAGAAATTTGTTTCTAAATGTTATTAAGTACACAGTGCAAAGACATCAGTGTTAGAGAAACACGGATTTATTATGCCCCTTCCAAAATTTGAAGTTTACCCTTACTTGGTCCCAGCCACCTCCCACGCCTCCCATTGGATTGATAGGGAAACAGTTGCAATTCAGAATACTTGGAATCTACCTAGTCCACAGGTGAAATACATTTAAAGGGGATGAAATATGACCTGGGCAGTCCTAAGGCTTTGCAGGAGTTGGTGATCTGGTCCAGCCCCAGCATTGGTCCTAGCCCTGGTAAAAGCAAGGTCCCCGCAGTTGTGGGACTATTATCTTCACTTGGCCACCTGCAGGTTCCTGATTATCCCACAGTACCCAGTGCCTCCTGGTTGGTTGGGGGAATTGTTCTGTGCATGGAAATGACATCAGAGGCATGCTGCCCACTATGGGGGACTTCTCTCTGGACAGAACGGTTCTGTGCCCTCCTGGCTTCTGCTGCCCTCTGTGGTCTTGTCTAGGGAAGAAGTCCAAATTGAAGGCAAGCGGTGGTTTTACAAAGCTAGAAGCATGTGAAGCCTAGGTTTGTAGTTTTGCACTGGACTTTCTTAGAGAGCTAAGGAAAGCTATTGGCCGGTGCTCCTGCAGTGACCAGCACTGGAGAAAGCCAGCCTTATCAGAGCTCAGTTTCCAGGGCTGGAAGCGGAAGGCTTACATTAAATCCTTCCCAACATGTCTTCTGGTGTGAGATTCCACAAAATTGATATTTGTAAGTTTTGGCATACTTAAAAGCTAATTCCTCTGCAGCCCCAGGAGATAGAGTAATTCAAAGAGTAACAGTGGTAACTAATTTGCACTTATGAGGTACCACATCCTGCCATTTGCTTTGCACAGATTATCAAAGTGCACTTTAGCCACAATCCTGGGAGGTATCATTATGCCCATTTTACAGACGAGAAGACTGAACCTCAGAAAGGTCAAGTGCCTTGGCAGAGCTGGGATTTGAACCTGTGTCTCAGTGTCCGAAACCCATGCTGTTAGACTGAGATCCACTCAACAGAGGAAAACAAGAATGACAACTCCTGCCATTGTGTGGGGCCAGAGACCAACTATGACTGTAAGTTTCATGTCCTCAAACCAGGCTGAGCCTGCTGGATGGGGAAAATTGTATACAATGGAAGAGGATGTCAGGGAACCCATGTATACAGAAAGCATGTGTTCATCAGAACCTGGAAGCAGAAAAAGGTTTAAGCTGCAACCTAAAAATGGACTATGAAATGTGGAATATCCAGGCAGTCAATATTCGAATGAGATTTGGGCTGATGTGAAGCATGTCATATCAAGTGAAATTTCCAAGGAAAAATTTAGGCTAAGATTCAAGAAAATGATCCATCTGCTTTGAGTTACTGGGTTGGTAAGGAGAGCAAGCTCAAAAAGTAGCCTCCTGGTGCATTTAGAAATACATTGGCTAAAGCATTAGAGAATACACTGTAAAGAAAAATTCCACAATGTCTTGATTATAAGCCCTTGTTTTCAGAAGTTTATAATTCACACATTAAGTTCTACTCTGGGCTGCTTCTACTGTTTGAGCCCAGGAGAAAAATGCTTTATTAAATTTAAAACAATTGGTTTTCCATGTTCAAATTATACAACTTTTTCAAGTAGTGGTTCTTGCATGTTGGTAATTGTGGTTTCTAAAATGACTTCGCTTTAAATTAAATATGGGAAAGGGTAGGTCTCTTAGATAATCCAATAGCTTTCATTATTCAGAAGTAAAATGTAAAAGTAGCTTCTTTGAAAGTGTAATGATGACTTTTCTGAAATGTAAGTATATTGCTATGTGTTAAAAACCCATAATTGTGCCACTGACCTCAAATGGGTAGAAAAAAGTACAGTTAATATAGGATTTGTATTCTAAATGATAGAGCTAACCCAGTTACAAAATGGAGCTGTACATGTAGGATTAAATGAATGGATTTGTTTTTATTGTTAGAAAAGGGATCTTGCTGTGTAAATTATATTTTAAAATTAGGGCAAGTATACCCCATTGGAAATCTCTGGGCCCTGTGCGGTGCCTATAATCCCAGCACTTTGGGAGGCTGCTGCAGGCGATTGCTTGAGCCCAGAAGTTTAACACTAGCCTGGGCAACATAGCAAGACCCCCATATCTACATAAAATTAAGAAAAAACTAGCTGCGTGTGGGGTCGTGCACCTGTAGTCCCAGCTACTCAGGAGGCTGAGTTGGGAGAATCACCTGAGCCCTGGAGTTTGAGGCTGCAGTGAGCCAGAATCACTCCACTGCACTCCAGCCTGGGTGACAGAGTGAGACCCTATCTCAGAAAATAAAGAAATAAATAAAAGAAATTTTCATATGAAAAAAAGGATTGTCTTTAAAAAGAACATGTGTGCACACATACACACACAGACACACTCACACACTTGCAAGTAAGTACCAGAGGAATAAATTCCTGCATTATGTGTTGTTACATCAGCAATCAGGAGTGTGAACTTGAATTAAGATACTTGAGCATTAATTGTTGAGATTCATGACAGTTGCCTAACAAAATCAGGACAAGAGCCTAGCCCTTCCAACTGAAGGAAGAACATTCTCTTTCCTATATGGTTTATCTCTGAGAAAATTTTATGTTTCAAATTATATGTGTCTTGTGAGAAGCCAACCAAAATGTTTAAGGTTTAAACTTTCTCTTAGTTTATTATAAACAGGATACATATGGGAAACATACTTTTACTTATGTATGTAAATATATGTGAGTGTGCATGTTTGTGTAAATGTTTTTTATGACGACAGCAGACATCATGCTCAACATGCAAGAACCTCTACTCCCTTGGTCCCTTTGGTGATATGCAGAATGCATTTGACTGTTGAGACTAACTTTTGACATTGGCTTCTCAGGCAGGTCCTTCCAGGAACCTGGCCCCAGGCTGATGACTGGAATCCTACATATTGGTTAGCTGTTCTCTGTGATGACAGAGACTGAACCACTTGAGATATTTAAGTCAGCCAGAAGTTCACCAAATACTATAGGTGATTCAATCTTTTCTCTGGAGAACAAGCGACTATTTGGAATTGCCCTGAATTATAGTGCCTTTTAATCCCTATAGACATAGGCAAAATAATTAAGACCATAAGCCTAAGAGTTATTTTAAAAGAAAACTATATGCTCTAATTTCTAAGGTAAACTTTAAATAATTTATGAATAAATGGGAAATAGACAAGTGTAATATGGTTTTCTTTTAAAAGTATGCCAATATATGTATAGCTATGTATATAATTGGTCTATAATTTCTATTATATACATTAGCTATGTGTCTAATTGGTCTATAATAGTATATTATTGGTCTATATGTATATATAATAGTATGTGATTGGTCTATATGTATATATAATAGTATATTGTTGGTCTATATGTGTATATAATAGTATATGATTGGTCTATATGTATATATAATAGTATATAATTGGTCTATATAATTGTTCTATATGTATACTATATAATTGGTCTATATGTATATATGTAGGTCTATATGTATAATGTAGTGTATATTATAGTTTATATATAGACTTTATATATAGACTATATATAGTATATAACTGGTCTGTATAATTGGTCTGTATGTATAATAGCATATAGTTGGTCTCTATATATAATGGTATATAGTTGGTCTATATAATAGTATATAATTGGTCTATAATGTATATAATTGATCTACAATGTATAATTTCTATTGTATACATTAGATATGTACATAATTGGTCTATAATAGATATGCATATAATTGGTCTATAATTTCTGTTGTTTAAAGGGCAACTTACCCCCTCTGAGTGACAGTGTAGTTAAAAAACATTCCTCTGCCTGGTGTTTAAAATTAGTAGCTGGGAGAGTTGAACTAATTAAGTAATTGGCCTGACTCAATACTTGATATTTTGGAATAACATTCATGGGGTGCCATTAATAGGTTATTTCATTAACTATTTGAGGTGGGAGAGTTTCCAAAGTTGACTTGATAGTAGTAAGAAAGTGTCTGAAAGATATGGCTTTAAAATAGTGTGATCGCTTCCATAAGTTAAATCCAAACATTTGTTACTTGCTTCACTCTACACTTTGCCTCACAGAATTAAAACACGTCGTGCTGTATTATCATCATATCCTAGTAATACCCCACATATCACCACTGGATACATACACAGAAAAGGCAAGGGTAATTTTTTTTGTTTGGCATTTTTTTCAATATTGTCTCAGGACTGTTAAACACAGTATTAATTGTAGAACCAGAAGTGGGTGAAAGGAAAGCTTTAGACTGTATAACACAATGTGCCTCTTAAGGGGTAATGGAAGGACTCCTGGCCTAAGGAACCTCGGTTGTTTCTAGATGATATGTATCTATCCCAATTATAATTTGGAAGCCCATGAGTATAATCAAGGGCTTAATGTGCATGTTTTACAGGTAAAACTAAACAAACCCATTTTACTTCGTGTCGATCCCTGTCTTTCAACTGCCCAAGTTAGGTCAATTTTGTTCTTACCACACTGTGTGGGCGCGGTGGCTCAAGCCTGTAATCCCAGCACTTTGGAGGCCGAGACGGGCGAATCATGAGGTCAGGAGATGGAGACCATCCTGGCTAACGCGGTGAAACCCCGTCTCTACTAAAAAAATACAAAAATCTAGCCGGGCGAGGTGGCGGGCGCCTGTAGTCCCAGCTACTCCGGAGGCTGAGGCAGGAGAATGGCGGGAACCCGGGAGGCGGAGCTTACAGTGAGCTGAGATCCGGCCTCTGCACTCCAGCCTGGGCGACAGAGGGAGACTCCGTCTCAATAAAAAAAAAAAAAGAAAATGAGAGGTGATTTCATAATGTAGAAATATAGTCATCCCTCAGTATCCTTAGGGGATTGGTTCCAGTATTCTCCGTGGATACTCTAATCCATGGATGCTCAAGTCCCTGATATAAAATGGCCTACTATCTTTGCATAACCTGGGCAGATTCTCCTGTATATTTTAAATCAGTTGTTTCTAGGTTACTTATAGTACCTAATACAATGTAAATTGTATCTAAACCGTTATGCTGATTTTTTTTTTTTTCTTTGAGAAACAGGGGTCTTACTGTTCTCTCCAAGCTGGTCTTGAACTCCTGGATTCAAGCGATCCTCCTACCTTGGTCTCCCAAAATGCTGGGATTACAGGCACATGCCGCCACACTCAGCCTGGGTTTTGTCTTTTATAATCAGGATTTCACTCTGTTTTCGAGGCTGGAGAACAGTAGTGTGATCATGGCTCACCTCAGCCTCAACTTCTTGGGCTCAGACAATCCTCCCCGCTCAGCTTCCTGAGTAACTGGGATTACAGGTGTGCACCACCACACCTGGTTACTTTTTAAAATTTTTTGGAGAGACAGGGTCTCACTCTGTTGCTCAGGCTGGTCTTGAACTTCTGGTCTGTAGCAGTCCTCCCACCCCAACCCCCAAAGTGCTGGAACTACAGGCATGAGCCACTATGCCAGCCTATACTGTATTTTTATTGGTATTAATTTTATTGTTATATTGTTATTTATTTATTTATTTTTCCAAATTTTTTTGAGTCGTAGAGGGTGGCATCTGTGGATGTGAAACCTGCGGATGCAGAGGGTTAACTGTGACTGGCATACAGATTTGGTTTGGGAATTACTGTGTGCATTCAACACTTAAGCAATAGCCACTGAATTTTCAGGGTGATGGACACAACCTTCAGCCAGGCACGAGGGTGCAGCCCTTCAGGTCCCTGCTGAACTCAGACAGTAAGACCTTGGTCACAAGGCTGTTCCTTAGAGCTGTTCCTCACTGAACCGAAAGGCATACCCACATTGATTGGTTTGTTTCTCCTTCAGTAACATTCAAGTCTGTGTGTGAGGAGAGGTTGTAGGGAACAGGATATAGGAAGGTGCTCATGCCTGTTTTTGTTTGTTTGTTTTATATATATGGTGGGTAGAAAATAAGGATTAATGAATGCAGGAAGATATTTGAGCACTCTTGTTTATCTTGT
This sequence comes from Piliocolobus tephrosceles, assembly GCF_002776525.5. NCBI lineage: Eukaryota > Metazoa > Chordata > Mammalia > Primates > Cercopithecidae > Piliocolobus > Piliocolobus tephrosceles. The sequence goes on from NC_045448.1 coordinate 98,028,991, forward strand.
GTAGGTGCCAACCAAATATTTTTATAGAGATGTGGTTAAGCCTCTTGGCATGTTCAACTGTGTATTTCAAAATAAAATTTTCTTCATTTGGTACTGACAGTCTCTAAGGTCGGGGAGAAATAGAGACTAAGTCACAGGCCCCGTTGTTTGTGATGGTAGAATGGGAGGTAGACACTAAATTTTACCAAAAGAAGCTCACGGGTGCTGATGCGTTCAGACGCTTGCGTGAGTGACGTCATTGCACACAACGAAGGTGTGGAGCTCGCAGGCCTTCTATCGTGTGTGTATGCATATATATGTAATATTTTAATCCAGATTTACTTTCATGTGACATTGTCAGCTCCGTGTAATCTCACCTGTCAGATTTCATCAACTTCAAGTACAAAAGATCAAGGTGGAATATTACTCCCCAACCACCTTCTGGGATCGAAGGCCTACAAGAAGTCAACTTGGCTATATCCCCAGCTTGAAAATCACAGAGGCCATAAGAGGATTTCCTAAACTTTCTAAAGGTGGTATTGTAGTCAGTAACCACTAGCCCATGGCATGCATTCCCCTCATAGTCTTCAAACCAGAAATGTCAAATGAACATTTCTGCATGATGTCAAATGGGATTTGGGAGGAGAAAAGGGTACAAAGAAACATGTCAGCTTTACTTTCCCCCACCTACCACCTTTTTTCTCTCTAAATAGACTCTTTGGAGTCCTGAACATTTCTCTTCCTCATTTTCTTCCTCTCTAAGCATGTCTTTTTCACCAATGTGCCTCTTCTATCCACAAGCGGAGGGAGGAAGCTATGGCGCCTACTGCCTCCAAGGTGCAGGTTTACTCTGCAGTTACTCTACCTGTCGTGTTTTCTTCAGCCGTATACCTTAACCAGAAAATTGCTACATGAAAAAAATAATTATTAAATCTTTTGCCAGTGCCAACTTGCACAGAGCATGTGTATGGTTTGATGAACTGTCATAAACTAAATATACCTATATAACTAGCACATCAAGAAGCAATTCTTGGGCCGGGCGCGGTGGCTCAAGCCTGTAATCCCAGCACTTTGGGAGGCCGAGACGGGCGGATCACGAGGTCAGGAGATCGAGACCATCCTGGCTAACATGGTGAAACCCCGTCTCTACTAAAAATACAAAAAAAAAAACTAGCCGGGCGAGGTGGCGGGCGCCTGTAGTCCCAGCTACTCCGGAGGCTGAGGCAGGAGAATGGCATAAACCCGGGAGGCAGAGCTTGCAGTGAGCTGAGATCCGGCCACTGCACTCCAGTCCGGGCGACAGAGCGAGACTCCGCCTCAAAAAAAAAAAAAAAAGAAGCAATTCTTACCAGCACCCCAGAAGCCTCCTGGTGCCCTCTTCTGGTCACTGTCCCCCAATGGGTACTCACTATTCTGATTTATATCAGAGTAGATTAGTTTTGTGTCACCTGCTCACCAGCTTATACTTAATGTTTAAACAAAATAACTTTTAAACAATTTATGTTTTTAAAGTTAAAGTAAAATTTAACCAGGAATGAAGTATTGATTGTGCCATTAAAATACAAAACTTCAATATTGGTTCATCATTGAAACTTTCAAGCTGTCTGAAGTTCATTTTGTTATTAACAACCCCAGGATTGTTATAACATAAGAGCTTAGTTTTGCCATTTGTTTAGTGCTGTAGATCTTCCTTCAGTTGACTATAACCAGAAGACCAAAATTAAATTTTAAAATATAGTACAAGCCAGTACATTTTACTCTAAATCTTAAAGATGTATTTTAATATATTCCAGTTTATTTTTTAAAATGCTGGACATATAACATTTATATGGAAAAAACACACTTTAAAAATGCAATTTGTGTGCAGGCATGGTGACTTGCGCTTTTAATCTCAGCTGCTCAGGAGGTTGAGGCAGGAGGATCTCTTGAGCCTAGAGGAGTTCGAGATTGCAGTGAGCTATGATCGCTCCAGTGCATCAGCCTGGGAACAGAACGAGACCTCGTCTATTTACAAGAAAAGAAATTTACTAACTGAATTCAATTTTATTTGGCATTGAACTTGTAGCCTCTGAATTGTGAATTTGGAAACATTTAATATTGCAAGTGGACATTGATATAGGACTTTTAGTCCAAGGAACCTCTGTTGTTTCTAGATGATATATATCTATTCCCATTATAATATGGAAGCTTATTATATGGACAGTTCTAGAAGCTTTTATACATAATGTAATTAGATTCTCTTCGGAGATGTTTTAAAGAACTAGCTCATCAGGAAAATTTCATCAGGACATGGAAGATTAAAGTCATATAGATTCCTGGTAGTTTTGTTCTTATAGAGAAATTCTGCATTGCAATTTGGAAATAATAAATGTAAATATAAAAACCCAGTCCAGGCCTGTCCCATACCCCATCAGTTGCTGGTCCGTACTTGGAGTGTGCTGGCCAGTTTTGAGAGATGTGTCCATGATACCAAAAACTAACGTTCAAAGGAATATAAAGAAAAAGTAGAATGGGCTGGGCGCGGTGGCTCACGCCTGTAATCCCAGCACTTTGGGAGGACGAAGTGATTGGATTGCCTGAGCTCAGGAGTTCAAGATCAGCCTGGGTAACATGGCGAAACCCGGTCTCTACCAAAAATACAAAAAATTAGCCAAGAGTGGTGGTGCTTGCCTGTGGTCCCAGCTACCCTGGAGGCTAAGGTTGAGGGAATGGCTTGACCCTGGGAGGCGGAGGTTGCAGTGAGCTGAGATTGCATCCTGCGCTGCAGGCTGGATGACCGACAGAGTGGGACCCCATTTAAAAAAGAAAAGAAAAGAAAAGAAAAAAAAGTAAAATGCTATCTTAAAATTGAGTAGAATGGAAGAGAATAAGAAATATAAATGTGATTTCAAAAGTATAAAAGGAGAACAGGCAGACTGCCTAATGAAGGTTAGATGTACTTATATTATATTGTATAAATTCAGAATTTTCTTAAAGCCTAAGAAGTTGGCTTAAATTCACAGCCAGATGCAAATGGTACCATTTGGTGTGGAGCTGCATATTTGGCAGCCAAAGCTGACACAGCGTTAAGGTTCTGATGATTTGGTGTCTGTTTCCTGAAGGGGAAGCTGCCTCTGCTACCTGCTGCTGCAAATGCTGGCTTGTCTATAACGTGCCCTTGGGCATGTGCTATTTAAGTGGCTTGAAACTATGTGATTATGCTTCACATGCTTGTCCACAGTTGCTGCCCTTATGGAAACAGTGACATTTACAGTTTTAGAGGGTGAAGTGTTTCTTGGGCTTCAGCATCCAGTGTTTATCGCACTCTTTAAGGAAGAAATTGAGTGGAAGCCATGCACTGCTCATAGCTAACGGAGCATTTTATATTAGAATTCGTTTTACAGATGTCTCCATCTACTCTTGCCCCTCCTGCACACCCATCGCTTTGCCAAGAGTCCTCCCTTCCAAACCTTAAGCTCGATTGTGTGCATTCTCTCCTCCTTAGATTCCCCAGTCATCCTCCATTGCATATGGAACATTGTCTGCTGTTTTTAGAACATCATGTGCTTCTGGCTTGGGTCCAAGCTCATGGTCTCCACTTTCCTATTTCCCTATTAGCCACAGTACCTTCAGGATCTCTCCTTGACCTGATTGTTACGGACTTGGTTCTTTCCCTCTCCTTCTGACCGCCTCCCAACCCCTAACTTCCACCAGCTCCCATTAACTTACCAGCAAGCCTTCCCTGACACACACACACCTAACATGATTTAGTGGTCCCTACTTGCACCACAGTGTCATCCCTCTGTTGCTACACTTGCTACTCTGTTATAATTGACTTTGTTCCCTTCCCATCCCTGCTAAACTGTAAGTTCCCTGCAGGCAGCCTCCAGAACTCTGTGTCCCAGCTACCGAGCATGTTGTGTGGTACTGAGCCCTGGAGGTTCTTCGTGAATCTATGTCAAATGGATGGATCTAAGAGTCCTGTTAGATAGGAAGGATGGCTCTCCACTCCCTAAATGTGATTTCTAAAACAAAAGAGAGTAGGTTGGATTTTTTCCCTCTTTCTTCAAGTTGAATCGCCGTGAATAGAGCTCCTCAAATTCTAGTGATCCATTTATAAACAGTATATTCTCTAAAGACAAGAGATCATGGCCCATATGGGCCATTCTGCACATACACTGTCCTATACTTCAGAGTTGCCACTAATCACTTGGGAGAAACACATTTACTAGCAATGTTAGGAAATCACTGCTAAACCATTCAACCTCATAATTTTTGTGCCGCTTGTGAATCTCACAGAGAAAACCTGAAATTCACATTTCTCTTGAAAATGATTAAAAATAGGGTTCAGCATCTTTGTTTCTTCCTTCAGCAAAGCATTCAGAACTAACGGACATGTGTAATCAGTAAATAATTAGTAAATATCTTGGGTTGCATCTGTCCCTTTGGAATTTATAAAAGCACTTTGTCTTGGATTCGTAAATGTTGTGCAAATCCTACAATTAGAACTACATACATTTTCAGCACCTGGTGTGATAATAAGGCTGTTCCAGAACGAATGGGCCCAGCAGTGTTTTGTTATTATGCTGCCCGCCCAAGAATCGTCTATGAATAGCTATTAAAATTTGAAAAAGGTACTTCTACACCAGGGGAGTATACAACATCAGTTGTCCATGAAGAATGATAAACACAGGGCCTTAATCTTGGGTTCAGCCCAACGCCATTGCAGATGGAGAAACTAACACACACCTTTAGCTTAAAGCCCAGGGAAGCTGCTGCGCTGTCCCCTGCCTGTGTGTATCAGATGCATGGCCACGACCTCATTCTGCCATCACTCCCTGCAGGAGATGGCCACAGGGCTGGGGACATCTATGGAGACAGATGAAGGGTTAGTGAGTGTTTGGGGTCATTAGAGTTTATGTGGAACTTTGTATATTTTCAGAATTTCTTCCCAGACTCTCATCCTTGTGATTGAGTGTTTTGTTTAATTTTGTTTTTTGAAATTTTGCAGCTTCCCAAAGGCGAGGTTAAAATCAGGGGCATGCCTGGCACATGTCAGTTAATTAAAAGGACTCTTTTCCTTACTCTGAATCTGTACTAGAATGGAAATTTAAAAAACTACTAGCAGGGCCGGGCGCGGTGGCTCAAACCTGTAATCCTAGCACTTTGGGAGGCCAAGACGGGTGGAGCATGAGGTCAGAAGATCGAGACCATCCTGACTAACACGGTGAAACCCCGTCTCTACTAAAAATACAAAAAACTAGCCGGGCGAGGTGGCGGGTGCCTGTAGTCCCAGCTACTGGGGAGGCTGAGGCAGGAGAACGGCGGGAACCCGGGAGGCGGAGCTTGCAGTGAGCCGCGATCCGGCCACTGCCCTCCAGCCTGGGCAACAGAGCAAGACTCTGTCTCAAAAAAAAAAAAAAAAAAAACTACCAGCAAATGAAGTTAGGAACATTAAGTGATCTTCAGTGTTAAATAGAACTTCACAGGATGTAATGAAGGCATATGAAGTTTAACACAAAAGGAACCTCGTCTCTCCTAAAAATACAAAAAATTAGCTGGGTGTGGTGGCGGGCGCCTGTAAGCCCAGCTACTCCGAAGGCTGAGGCAGGAGAATCTCTTGAATCTGGGAGGCAGAGGTTGCAATGAACCGAGATCATGGCACTGCCCTCCATCCTGGGCGACAAGAGCTAAACTCTGTCTCAAAAATAAATAAATAAATAAATAAATAAATAAATAACAAAAGGATGTGTGTGGGGCATTTGAATAAATGATGTCACTTCTCCATTTATGTTAGACACGAGGGACGTGTCATACACATGAAGAAAGAAGAGCCTAGTGTGGACGTCCTCACATCCGTGGAAATCATTTTAAATCACCTTCGTAAACAACTGAAATGGACCTCAGTGACTTCATGGATGTTGACTGTTAGTGGTTGTCATTCTGACTGTGTCAGCTTGGCAGTCCCCACCACTGCCCGGGGCTGTTCCCGATTTCCACAACATAAGCACAACTCAGGTTTGGCCCTGGACTCATGCACCAGGCAAAGAAGAAAACTTGTCTTCTATTAGGAACCTAAGTTGGTTCCTAAAGCACTTCAGCATTGCTGTTATTTCAGAGGGTGTACGGTCATGTGCCACATACAACATTCAGTCAATGACAGACCACATATAACACGGAGGTCTCCGGAGATTATAATGGAGCTACCAAATTCCAATCTCTTAGAGACTTGTAGCTGCAGTAAGGTTGTACTGCAGTGCATTACTGCATTACTTGTCAGTGATGATGCTGGTATAAAGAAACCTACTATATGCCAGTCATAGAAGAGTCTATCACATACAATTATGTACAGGGTATGATACTTGATAATGATTATAAACGATAATAAAATAACAATAATAAATGTGTTACTGGTTTGTGTATTTACTATACTACTATCATTCTTTTAGAGTGTACTCCTTCTAATTAATAAAAAAGAAAAGCTACCTGTAAAATGGTCTCAGGCAGGTCCTTCAGGAGGATTCCAGAAGAAGGTGTTGCTGTCATAGGTGATGGCAGCTCCATGCGTGTTACTGCCTCTGAAGACCTTCCAGCGGGACAAGATATGGGAGGTGGAAGACAGTGATACTGATGACCATGACCCTGTGTAGGCCTAGGCTAATGTGTGGGTTTGTGTCTTAGCTTTTAACAAAAAAGCTTAAAAAGTGAAAAATAAAAAAGTTTAAGCATAGAAAAATGCTTATAGAATAAATAGAAAAGGTATTTTGTATAGCTGTACAATGGGTTTGTGTTTTAAGCTAAGTATTACAAAATAGTCCAAAGTTCCAAGAAAATAAAAAGTTTTCAGAGTTAGAAAGTTACTAAGCTAAGTTACTAATCTTAAGCTAAGATGTATTATTGAAGAAAGAAAACCATTTTTTTTGTAAATTTCATGTAAACTTATAATTTGCCTCAGTGTCCAGTGTTTATAAAGTCTACAGTAGCATATAGTAATGTCTTAAGACCTTCACATTCACTTACCACTTACTGACTCACCCAGAGCAACTTCTAGTCATGGAAGTTCCATTTATGGTAAGTGTCCTGTACAGCTGTACCATTTTTAAATCTTTTATACCATATTTTTACTGTACTTTTCCTGTGCTTAGATATGTTTAGACACACACATACCATTGTGTCAGAATTGCCTAGTATGTCGTACAATGACATGCTGTACACGTTTGCAGTCTAGGAGCAAAGCAATAGGCCATACCACATAGCCTAGGTGTGCAATAGGCGGTACCATCTAGATTTTTTGTGAGTACATGCTGTGATTTCATACAATGATGGAATTGCCCAAGGATGCATTTCTCAGAATGTATCTCTGTCATGAGCAAGGCATGACTGTATTACATTTAAAAATCTGTTAAAATTCTTTCACTTTGCTTAATGACCTTGGATCCCCGCACACCCCCAAGCCCTTTTCATTTTCCTTATGAGCCATGCTCTGCCATATTAATAGGGTTTACATTGCCAGTTGGTTTCTCTGCACTTTTTAATTATATTGTTGTCCTGGAGAAGTTTTTTGATGACTGGATGTGGTTAGAAAGGTCTGTGACTGTATTCCGGAATGTTAATGTCTCGAAAGCCCTCATCCTGTGCCCAGACCAACCTGTCAACCTGAAGAATGTTGCACTCTTCAGGAAACCCGTAATTACTGGATATTGGCACTGGATTTGAAAGGATCTCAAGCTTTTGGGAGAAGAGATGAACCTGGCCTGGGCACACCTTCAGTAATGAGTTTGGTGTTTTGCTTGTTTATTTGTTAGATTGCTTTTTGAACTGATTTATATTCCTTGAGAACATGTACTCTCAGGCAGTGAAAGTAAACACAATTTTGTGGCTTCCTCGAAAACTGGTAATAAATAACATGGATGTAACAAGAAGTGGCCTGGGTTTACCTGTTTACATTTCATGACTATCCGAGCTAAGTGGAAGTTTTCACATTTTTCACCCTGTTAGTGAATTACTATTAAACATTCAGTTTATACATCAAAATAACCATCTTTATTCATTTTTGGAAAGAAAGGCTGTCTCTTGGTGTCCAGGAAATGGAAGACTAGCATCAGGCTGGGGGCTCTGCACAATTCCAGGACTCTCTCTCTGGCCAATGAAGGGTGGGGAAAATCTCATTCTGTGGAGATCAGATGATTCCTGTGCAAAAAGCGGCTGAGTGTAGCACCCCCTACCCCCTAGGTGACTGCCTGTACAGAGCTGGCTTTCCCACCCTCCTCTCACTGGCCATCTTGCAGACAGATCCCAGGTATGTCACCTTCGTTAGTTGCTTTGGTCCCTCACCCAGGTGAAGGGGAAAGTGGTACAGCACAGTGGCTAGCCTCATCACAGTCTCCACAATTTTTTTTTTTTTTTTTTTTGAGACGAAGTCTTGCTCTGTCGCCCAGGCTGGAGTGCAGTGGCCGGATCGCGGCTCACTGCAAGCTCTGCCTCCCGGGTTCACGCCATTCTCCTGCCTCAGCCTCCCGAGTAGCTGGGACTACAGGCGCCCGCCACCTTGCCCAGCTAGTTTTTTTGTATTTTTTTAGTAGAGACGGGGTTTCACCGTGTTAGCCAGGATGGTCTTGATCTCCTGACCTCGTGATCCGCCCGTCTCGGCCTCCCAGAGTGCTGGGATTACAGGATTGAGCCACCACGCCCGGCCAGTCTCCACAATTAAATAAAGGATTGGCTTTCTCCCTGGCTCAAAGGTCAGGTGCCTTGTGGGCAGGGCCATCTGTTCAGTCCTGCTTGGTGTCCGGAAGGGGTGAGGTGCAGAGAGGACAGTCGGAGGCCCAGCCACCTGGGCAGATGCGAGGGAGAGCAGCCAACGGGTGTCCCCTTGGAGCTGTCTGGGCTCAAACATCAGACTTGGATGCCCCCCACTGCTGTGTGTGAGCCTCCCTATCAGTCAACTTAATGAGAAGAACTTAAAAACAAACAAACCCTTTCTTCCCTCCCCAGGGTTCTTTCATGTTCGCAAAGGTCTGACTGACAGCGTTGAAGGCCCTGCTTCTGCCCAGAGAGCCAAAGCAGCAGCGGGAGGGGTGTCTGCACTTTGTGAACAGTCAGCCCATGCCCTCCCTGACTGGGTGGGAGCTGGGGCCTCTCCGCCCCCATTTCCAAATCACGGGCTTCCAAGGATGGGAGCAGTTATCCCTGAGTTTAAAGGGCGGTCGATACTTTGAAGTTCCTGGGGGAGAAGATGGAAGGATGAAACAAGATGTGTTACAGTTTGCTGCAGAAAATTAACAGAGTAGCCCTACTTTTGTTTTTGTCCAAATATCTCAATGGAAGAAGATAAGCTCTGCGCCCAGGGAAGCTGCCAGAGGCCCACGCCCCTTTCTCCATTGGCTGCACCTGTTTGAAAAGTGCCCTTCCCCTCCAAATGAAGAACTTTAGGGAGTCTGCAACTCCCTTCCAGGCCTACCTCTCCTGGAGTACCTGTCTTGTACTTCTGGAATATTCTGTTCACTACTCCCACAATCCCCTCCAAAGCCCACCACCCCTCCCCAGCCACCAGTTCTTAAGATATGGGAGCTCATCTCATTTGCCTTTATATCCCCAGTGGTTAGCAAATTTCTTCCATAGATGTTTGTTAAATAAAAGAAGCTCCTTTCACCGTAGTGGGTTTGTTACAAGCTAACAATGGCCCACTGCCAGTCTTACTTTGAATCTTACCACCAGCTTACAGCAGAATGTAATGACACTCCCTCAATGAATAATGCATTTAATAACTGGGGTTGTTTTGTATTGCACTTCCTGATTCATGCTTTTTAGCCACGATTCACACATGTGGGGGCAAAATTTCAGACATTTGAAAAACAAGTTAACCTATGATGTCTCTGAAACCCCCAAACTCTACACAGAACGTAGATTGATGACGGTTTTGTCATATTGGGTTCTCTCCTTGGCATTCTTCAGTTTCTATTCTCCCAGTCCGTTGCTTTCTCATCTCCCGTGCCTGTCTCTGATAACGGCAGTTCTAAGTGTTAGCAGCAAGCATGTTTGAAGCACTGCTAGCGGCTTCCGGTGCAGTGATCTTCGCTTTGGGACTTGTACACAGATATTTAGTTTATTATGGCCGGTTCTAAAAATTTATGAACCATGAAGAGTTTATTTTCAGTAAAACTGAGGTCAGAATTGGACATTTAATCCGAAATCCGTATGGCACTGAGATGCTTGGTGCGGGAATGCACTTTGTAGCCTGTAGGGGGCAGCCTGTGAGGAGAGACAGAGGTTTTGGGGTCCACAGATTTTAGTCTTAAATTCCAGGATGTGCACCTTGTGGGGATTTGTGTGAGTTACCTTTTTCTTTCCTTCTGTTTTGTGTGTGTGTTTTTGTTTTTTCGTTTTTTGTTTTTTGTTTTTTTTTTGGAGACGGAGTCTCGCTCTGTCTCCCAGGCTAGAGTGCTTTTTTTTGTATTTTTTTAGTAGAGATGGGGTTTCACCGTGTTAGCCAGGATGGTCTCAATCTCCTGACCTCGTGATCCGCCCGTCTCGGCCTCCCAAAGTGCTGGGATTACAGGCTTGAGCCACCATGCCCGGCCTCCTTCTGTTTGTTTTAACAAACCACGAAAAAATTAACCGTATTCCAGGCTTCAGTTTCTTCCCCCGTAAAGTGAGAGTAAATAATCTGGTTTCTTTTATTTATTTATTTATTTATTTTGTTATTATACTTTAAGTTCTAGGGTACATGTGCATAACGTGCAGGTTTGTTACATATGTATACTTGTGCCATGTTGGTGTGCTGCACCCATCAACTCGTCAGCACCCATCAACTCGTCATTTATATCAGGTATAACTCCCAATGCAATCCTTCCCCCCTCCCCCCTCCCCGTGATAGGCCCCGGTGTGTGATGTTCCCCTTCCGGAGTCCAAGTGATCTCACTGTTCAGTTCCCACCTATGAGTGAGAACATGTGGTGTTTGGTTTTCTGTTCTTGCGATAGTTTGCTGAGAATGATGGTTTCCAGCTGCATCCATGTCCCTACAAAGGACACAAACTCATCCTTTTTTATGGCTGCATAGTATTCCATGGTGTATATGTGCCACATTTTCTTAATCCAGTCTGTCACTGATGGACATTTGGGTTGATTCCAAGTCTTTGCTATTGTGAATAGTGCCACAATAAACATACGTGTGCATGTGTCTTTATAGCAGCATGATTTATAATCCTTTGGGTATATACCCAGTAGTGGGATGGCTGGGTCATATGGTACTTCTAGTTCTAGATCTTTGAAGAATCGCCATACTGTTTTCCATAATGGTTGAACTAGTTTACAATCCCACCAACAGTGTAAAAGTGTTCCTATTTCTCCACATCCTCTCCAACACCTGTTGTTTCCTGACTTTTGAATGATTGCCATTCTAACTGGTGTGAGATGGTATCTCATTGTGGTTTTGATTTGCATTTCTCTGATGGCGAGTGATGATGAGCATTTTTTCATGTGTCTGTTGGCTGTATGAATGTCTTCTTTTGAGAAATGTCTGTTCATATCCTTTGACCATTTTTTGATGGGGTTGTTTGTTTTTTTCTTGTAAATTTGTTTGAGTTCTTTGTAGGTTCTGGATATTAGCCCTTTGTCTGATGAGTAGATTGCAAAAATGTTCTCCCATTCTGTAACTCTGATGATAGTTTCTTTTGCTGTGCAGAAGCTCTTTAGTTTAATTAGATCCCATTTGTTCGTGTTTGCTTTTGTTGCCATTGCTTTTGGTGTTTTAGACGTGAAGTCCTTGCCCATGCCTATGTCCTGAATGGTATTACCTAGGTTTTCTTCTAGGGTTTTTATGGTATTAGGTCTAACATTTAAGTCTCTAATCCATCTTGAATTAATTTTCGTATAAGGAGTAAGGAAAGGATCCAGTTTCAGCTTTCTACTTATGGCTAGCCAATTTCTTTTGACAAACCGTATTTTAAATTGCCAGCCAGCGCACCTGTGCTGGGCTCAAAGGTAGCATTTGTGGCTATTATCATTAGGACACAATAGAAGAATTAAAAGAAATAGAATTGGCGGCATGTCAAGCACATGTTTTGGCTCTTGCTTAAGCAGCATAAGTGGCATAGGGTTTTGTTTGTTAGTTTCGCTCTTGCCTTACCTTCTTATATAATACCTTATTCTTTGAGATGACTTATGATTGATTTAACTTGCAACCCAGACAATGGCTTTTGCAGGGGGAGGGAGCAGTTGAGGAAGGAAAAACAGAAAGTCTTGGATAGAAATCCCCTGACACTGAGTCCTCCGTGGGACACAAGCAAACAGAATTTTAATCTGCTGCTTCTAGTCCACATTTGGTGTTCAGTGGAACAAACCTTCTTTGAAACGGAATGCCTACTTAGCTGCCAGTGCTTATTTTGGCGGTGGGGGTCGGGTGGGGGATGGGTTTGTAACCATACTGTACTCTGAAAGATTAGACCTGCATGAAGTGCAGCCTCTGCTTAGAGACGTAATCAAGTATTAGGAGAAAAAAAAAAAGCAGAAAGACTTTGAAGTTGCATAAACCTCGTCACTTGGGATTTTTGAGGTTCTTAGAAATGACTTCGCCTTTGTTGTCTCTAAAATCCTAGGCTTCGCCGATGCACCACCGGGTAACAGAGTTAGATGTCCCTGGCACAGAGTGAATACTTGTTCAATGAATGGAGAAAGCACAGCTTAAATGATTCAGAGAAAAGGGAAAAAATTAAGAAAAAGGAAGAGGGATAAACAGTTGCCACATGTCCAGATTGCCAACAGTGGAATCATGACAAAAATGTTCTGAAACTGAAGAGCCCTGTTGCTTAAAATAAAAGGCTGAATAAAATGGGGTCAAAGCAAAGGAGCTTTGGAGTCAGTTTGGATTCAGATACTGACTCTGATGCTTCCAAGTTGTGTGACAGCCAGGGCTGGCTGTGGGACCCTGTGCGAAATTAGAATGTGGAGCCATTTATTCAAAAAACAGGAAAGAATTGCCCTCCAAGGTGCTAAAACAAAATGTTTTGCCCTTTCCCTCCCACTGCTTCCCTGCCCTCCTTTCCCTTCTCTTCCTTCCCTCGTGAATTGTCACAGCATTTTTAATGTTCTAAGTAAAGAAAAATTTAAAATTTAGTCATTGGTATGATTTTTTCTATTTATTAACTCATGCGATGCCAGTTTTAAATGCAAATTTAAGAGCATTTAGCTTGTTTGCATAATCTCTGAAGTTACACAATTTGTATTTCATAGCCGTTACATGCCTATGCATTTATTTCTGACCAGAACAGAGGAAACGCTGCCAAAAACTAATCCTGTTGTTTTTATTTCACTTATTGATATATGCATGTTTTACCAACACATTCTACCTTCAGCTTCCTGATGAGTAAGGCAGGACTTTCCTTCTCTGTCACCATTTGGAGCACGAGTGGCTGGCCAATACAAGGAAATAAGAAAGGACATGATGGGGCCTTGGTCGGTTGTGTTTCTTAAAGTACAGTTGCCTTATTTTTGTGTTTGAAGCTAGTTCTGGTTCTAACAGAAAGCATGGCCTCTGGGAGCTGTGGGATCCTCCGCTTCTCGTAGAGGTGTCATACTCACCGTGCACTCATTTTCGGTCCTGCTGAACTCCCAAGCATTGTGGTCTCACCGGAGTCCTGTGCTCATGAGGCATCATGAATGTTGTCTGCAAGTGGGCAGCAAGGAACGGTGGACGGGATGTGGTACACATATGACCCCTGTCTGCTTCATCGTTCCACTCTCTCCCATCTAACTTCAGGTACAGCGCACAAAGTCAAAGACAGTTACTGAGAACTTCAGGCCAGTGGCAGGAGAGCATTAAAACAAGTGTGGCTCTTGTGAGTGTGGGGTCCCACATGACTACACAGGTCACATGCCCAGGAAGCCAGCCCTAGAGACTTCTGATGGATTCTTAACCTCAAGGAGCCTTCGTTTCTTCATCATAAAATTGAGGTCATCGTATTACCTAACTCGTAGGTGGTTCTTCTGTTTAAATGAAGCCATCTTTATAATTTATTTTCTGATATCCTTGGTACCTAATAAGCCTTTAATAAAAATTAATTCCTACCACTTCTTCTACGGAGCAAGTTTTCAAACATGATGACTCTATCGTGGTAAAGACAGCCTAATGCAAATGCAAGTCAGGGTCATTAAATGTCACTTCTAGAACTGAGCAGGCTGCAAACAAAATTGTATACATCACAAATATATTTTAGTATCTCTTGAAAACAGTGTACGAAGCAAATAAAATATAGTAGCCTAAAGACTTTGGAGAGCTAATCCATTTTATAAAAGTATAAGGCCTGAATTCCAGTCCTATATCTCTTTAACTGTGGGCAGCTTGCTTTCCTCCTCTGTACCTCCATCTCCTTTTGTCTGAAGTGGGAGTGGCACACGTGTCTGACATGGGCCCTAAAAATTATTACATCATGGCTTAGTGTCGTACAGCGAGGATGGACCTAAGGTAAAAGTTAAGCCACATAAATAAATGTACATAATAAGGACGAGGTGGAGAGAAGAGGTGTAACAAATTTTACTCTTCCTTACTACCTATTTCTGTTGACAGGGTATTTCCGTGTGTTAAGCACTGTGCAGCTTTCTTTCTCCCCAGAAAAGGTTTTTCCCTAGCAGAACTGATGCACATCTACAGCATGTCGGTATTATATAGACACGTACTGTTTTGTAGCCATGCTTCACCTCTGTAGAAACTCTAAGCATGTGTTTTCTACATCTCTTTAAAAGGTCCTGCATAAGTAAAGCTCTCCAGGTAGGCGGAAATGCCTGGAATTAATAATTCCCTAAGGGCAGAGTTTTCTTGTAGGAGTAAGATACAGTAGTGTGCTGGAGTTGGCTTGTATCTCTTCAGGAATTTTATGAGCCACTTTAAAAACAAAGGTGGCAAATGCTGCACACTCATCACTTTCTGATTATTTTATTTCATTTTGCAATTTATTTCACATTATCTGCACTCTTGAAGTTACTTACTCTTATTGTATCTGTGTGGTGGAAATACTCATGCAATAATGAGCTCTTGCACGTCGCATCCCAGTTCTGTTCAGTAACATCCCATTGGTAGTTTGAAATTAGCTATAGTGGAAGCATTTACACCATAGAATGGGCAAACACTGACAATCAGGATTCTTCCTCCACTCCCCCTCCCTGAGAGATGATTGTAAAACGTTTAATAGCACGCTACTGAGTAGGAATCAAATTTACTGTTGGAGTTCCTTTTGAAAGCTTTGTTACAAACTGTGGCTATTGCAGACTATTAGAGAACCCATTAGACAGTGTGAAAAGGGAAAAGGACAAGAAGAGAATGAACATTCTTTGAGCATCTGTGCTTGGCAATACATTAATTGCCTTTCCTATGGAGCCCAATTAAAATCTTCCGAAGGCCGGCTAGGTTGTATGATATTACATCTGTCTTCCAGTTGAAGAAACTGATGTGAGGTTTAATAACCTGCCCACGTTGATACAGCTAGTAAATGAGAAAAAACTTATGTTGGAAATGTATTTGAATCCAGGTATTTGTTACTCAAATGCTTACTATCTTTGCCTTCTCGAACGGAAATGTGAATGCATTTTGCAAAAAGAATAGTGTTAAATGCTATAGTAAGATTTTTGTGAATTCCATATTCTGTCTTTCATTCAAGTATTTGTACATCACACGCTGAAAGTAAAATGTGCCAGTCACTGGTCATGTAAAGGTTCTGCCCAGGGAGGAATAGTTACCTATGAAGTGTTGCAGGAACATGGGAGAAGAACAGGGGCCATGAGAGCAGGAGGCTTAAGAAAACAACCCTTGCACAGGCTTACAGGTGTGTGTCTGGCAGTGCCTGTAGTCTCCAGGGCTTGAAGTGCTGCAGGGAGAGAGCTTGGTTTTGGTAGAGGTAACAAGAATTACAGGATTGAAATCGGATAGACATCTGTGGGTAGTCTGGAGATTCCAATCCAGTGGGTTGAACACTGTTTCTGTGGAATGCGGTTGCCCATCTTCCCAGCCTCCTCTGGCTTTTAGTCCCTGGATCCCTTCTAGTGAAGCCCTTCTAGGGGCATGCAATCCAAAAGAAAGTTTTGATATGACAGGATCATGGGCCACTCCCCCCCAGATTTCATGTCAGTGAATCTGGGATAGAACCCAGGAAGTTGCATTTTAAATACACCTCCTTAGAAGTTCTGAGGCAGCACCAGGCACCACACTTCCAGTAATAATATTGGTTTGTGGCTTCTGTGCTGTCTTCCCAAGTAAGAGGAAAGAATACGCATGTAATAATAATATCTCTTCCTAGCTCCACATCATATTTTATACCCAGTCTCTATCGATCCCCACGATTACCTTGTGAGATGTTCAGAGCACTTAATTACTCTTCTTATTTTACAGTTGGGAGAACTGGGGATAGGAGAGGTTAATTAAGTAGTGCCAGGTCCTACCTTTAGCAAGTGGAGGACCCAGATTTCTCAGTATTTTGCAGGTGTATTTCCTTGATTGCACAGTGCCCCATAGGGCTGCTGCCCACATGTTCTACGATGCCACCTCATGGTGGTCTGCTTGGGAACCAGCCTCAGAAACATTGTGCATTAGACAAGGGGTCACCTGTGCTCCCCAAAATATTTTGAACTCTGTTGGAATGATTCTACATACTTTACAGTGTAGAAGTTTTGTTCTTGAGGTTCCTCATTCCCAGCTTCTGCAGCATCCTGTTTAGCTACAGAACTCTAAAACACTCAAGAAGCAAAAATCCATGATCCAATTTGTTCTGTATCATTGGATGACAAGGAGCATATCGTGAGTGGAATAGATTTCTGTAGGTTGTAAGTATTTCGGGCCCTTTCCATCACTTAATGACGGAGAACAAGAGAGTAAACGTGAGCCAGGCAACCTGTCCTCTCATTCTGTGTCTTCCTCCAGCTAGCTTTGTAACCATAGGTAACTTGCCTCGTTTCTCCAGACCATGGGCTCCTCATTTGTACAAGAAAGAAATCTGGAGTCCTTGTAAGGCCTGTCCCAGCTGTAACACACATGATGGCAAACTTCCAAGGGAGAAAAATATCCCCAGGAATACCCTGTTCTTTAACTTCTTTAATAGGAAAAAAAAAAAAAATACATTTACATTGTAAGCAATGCACTCATGATTCTATTATTGTATTCATTTATTTTTAGATTGGGAAAATATTTTATCAAATTATTTAGATTTTAAATAGCTCAATGATTTGTTTTCTCCAGCACTTAGTCATTTTCTTGGCTGATTTGCCCTATCTCTGTCTAGAACTGTTTTTTCTGTGCCCTGCCTCAGGTTGGTGCCTGGGTCATAAAGTAAAGCATAATGAAAGTACATTCCTCTCAGCCCATGCTTCTCACTTGTTTTCACTTAGACTGATATTTTGTTTTATTGCAGAATTGGGACTAAAAATTTTACTGCAAGTTAAGCAACCAAGCCAGAAATAATTCATAATTCATTGTAAACCCATAGTAGCCATACATGGCTTAACTTGAACTTTACGTTCTAAGAGAGCCAGAACATTTTTTAGGGTATTTTTTTTTCTTTGAAATCAAAGTAATAAGCCTACACTGTTCAGAAATGAATTCTCGGTATAGATTTTTGTCAGACTCATCTGACACTTTAAATAAATTTCAGACTGATGAATTCAGTGTTTGTTTGATAGAGATCATAAACATTTTCCTTTCTTGAAAAGCAATCTAGGGAGTATGTATTTGTACTGTAGTTAATGCTGTGTTAAGTCACTGTAATATAGCTGCTGCAAACATTTGTAGAGCAAAGGAAAAAAGCCTTTATTTAAATCTTGCCAGGAGCAGAAATAAAATGAGCAAAAGCACACTGGAGTGAGAGGCAACATAAAGATTGGTACTGCTTCACGACTCTGGTGCAGCAGCATTAGCATTTCATTTAAGCTGCATATCATATACGGAATCATCACTCATAATTTCATGTCTGACTCTGTGGCTTACAAGAGATGTTTGTTGAGTGAGTAAGTGTTGGATTAGTGCTTTCTTTTGTGATACAGAACTGTCATTTAATCGGTGTGGAGATTAGATGCAGATACTCTTATTGTAATTCCATTTGTATATTTACATAAGAGTATGAAATAAGAATAAATGAGGTTGGATGCCGTGGCTGATGCCTTGTAATCCCAGCACTTTGGGAGGCCAAGGGCGGGCAGATCACTTGAGGTCAGGAGTTCAAGACCAGCCTGGCCAACATGCTGAAACCCCATCTCCATCAAAAACTACAAAAATTAGTCAGTTTTGGTGCTTGGTGGTGGGCACCTGGAGTCCCAGCTACTCGGGAGGCTGAGGTGGGAGAATCACTTGAACCTGGGAGATAGAGGTTGAAGTTAGCCAAGATCACGGCCACTGCACTCCAGCCTGGGTGACAGAGTGAGACCCTGTCTCAAAAAAAAAAAAAAAAAAATCGATTTTACTTAGTAATGAAATATTCTTGGCTGACACAGGCACAATGAAGACTTCACCAGTTATTTCCAATAAATTGTAGGATCATGGGAGATAAGACCATGTTGTATTGTCTTTTTAAATCCCCACCATCTAGCACAGTGCCTGGATATATAATAAATGTCTAATCCACACACACACATACACACACACAATTATATAAAAAAATGGATATTCTTATCAAGGGGTAGGTTGGCAGTTTATATGCCATGACTTATTTACAAATTGGGAGAAAGAGATTTCCATAGGTCAGAGAGAGGTTAGGGCAGTAAGGAAAAAAGGGCCGGGATGGGCTGAGATGAGAAGATAAACAGATGACTTGTTTAATATGAATATTAAAGCAGAGTTCATCAGGCTTTGTGATTCTTGGTGACATCTCGGAGATACACAATTTTTAAATAGCGTTTTTCTTCCCCTTTGCTGTGCTATTTTCCTGTGTCATCCTGGTTAGTTTTATGTTCGTAGTCTGATGATTTAGCCACAGTTAAGGTCTCACTCTTCTACTCTTCCTCTAATTTCTATCACTGACATTTCAAGAGCAGATTCAGGTTTCTAGCATTTGGTGTTGATGCCTCCTAAGCATGTTAGACTGTAAAACTGCTGAAGCCAGCAAAATTTTGTGCAGTCAATCGAAGCGGGGAGGGTATAGCTATGTTATTGTTTTCACTTTTCTCTTTTTCTAGTTCCATACAACACAAAATAAGCTTTCACACATACTTCTAAGTTTTCATGTCCCAATTGTATATGGTTGAGTTTTAGCCAAAACCATTTGTGAGGGAAGGCCTTTACTGATCTCGAATGGGGATGCTGAAACCCATTGCACCTTATTCATGTAATTAGATGTGATAAAAACATTAAAATTATATTTCAAAACTTGTTGTTAGTCGGTTTCATAGAAGCTTCTTTCACAATGTGTTTATAGAGTCAGTAACAGGTGGTTTGATCTTTATAAAGAGGACCTGTGATACAGCCGTGTACCTGCCCGTGTTGCAGTACACGGTGTACAGCTCTCAGCTGCCCTACCCTTTGCAGCTCTTGTTTCCTGCACGTGAGATGCACTCCATCCCCAAGTACCTAACTCCTCACTAGCCATTTGTTCTCTGCTTAAATTTTTCTGCCTCCAAAAGACCTTCCCAGGCTCCCCCATTGAAATTATGCCCTAAGTCTTTTGTCTCACCACAGCACCTTAATCATTTCCTCCTCGACCTGCTTCCTGGACTGACTGACTTCTTACTATGTGCCAGGCACTGTTCCAGGCTCTGAGGATGCATGGTCAGCCAGAAAGAGAGATCTCTCTGCAGGATCTTAGGGCTCACTAGAGAAGAAAGGCAGTAAACAAATAAGCATATCCGGTGGCGTCAGTATCAAAAATCCAAGCAAAGATGACCAAGAGAGGTAGAGAGAAAGGGATGCAAACGTGCTAGAGGGAAACCCTTACCCCATTTGAGCTAAGACTTCAACAAAACTAGGAGGAAGCCAAGCTGGGTTCTAGAGTAGACTTGTCCCAGGCAGAGGGAAGAGCCCAAGCACATGCCCAGGAGCTGTGTGAGCTGACTCAGGGGCAGCAAGGGGCCGGGTAGGAGGGAGTAAGGAGGCCAGGGAATGGGTAAGTGATGAGAGCAGAGAGACAAGCAGGGACACAGACTTGCAGGCCACTGCAAAGAGTCTGTCTTTATTTTTTTTAATTTGAAGTATAAGGAAGAATAATGGAGGGTTGAGCACAGGAATTTTCCACGTTAAAGTTCCATTTGAAAAGTGTCACTCCAACTGCTGCATGGAGCATCTGCAGAAGATAGACAGGATGGAAGCAGGGAGACCAGTTCAAAAGTTCTTACACAGTTCAGGTGAGAGGTGACTGGGTCCACGTGGGGGCAGTGGAGAAGGCAACGCATTGTCAGAGTCTAGATGCGTTTTGGAGTTAGGGTTGTCAGGGTTTGCTTGTGGTTGGGATTGGATATGGTTGTAAGTGGAAAAAGGAATCAAGAACAACACCTGGGCAACTGAGTGACTGGCTGTGCTATTTACTGGATGGGACTAAGGAAGAAAAAGAGAATAACAAATACTTGTTCGGACGTTAAGTATGAGATTCTCAGAACACATTTAAGTGGTGATATACCATAGTTTATTAATTATGTGGATCTACAGTCCAGGGGAGAAACCAATGATATAGATGTCAACATGACAACATCAGTATATAGAGAACACAGCATAATTATAACTGTGCATGTGTGTAGCAGATGTGTATTTTCCATCCACTTCCACAAGTATTCAAAAAATGCAACTTTATCTAAGTTCGACTTAGGCTATATTTTGAGACCACATTCCACTGAGAACAGGGAAACTTTACTGCCAATTCAGCCAACGCTTTTAGGTGATTAAATAAAGTTGACATTGTAAACGTAGGTTCTTTATTCTCCCTCTAATTCCTGGGGGCATAGACAGCCTCATGACATCAGGAAGATTGTCTGGTCCTTAGTTAGCATCCACTTGCACATATGTTGTACTGTCCCAGCATTGGCAGCCAGCCTGGTCTCCCGTTCTGTGAAGCATTACAACATGTGCTGCCGTCTGCTGCCTGCCCCCACTCCCATGCCTGCACACCTTCTTCTTTAGTTGTGCAGATTTTTCCTTCTTTGGGGCCCATCTGGCTGTCCTCCCTTGCCATTCTGAGCACAGACAACTCTGGCTCACACATTCATCACAGTGCTTCCATTTCCAGTAGGGTAGGGAATTCCTGCAAGATCCTCACATCTAAGATTCAGAGGTGCAGAGGGGGTCAAGATCCCTCTACATTCAACCCCCAAACTCACCTAGGGCTCTAGCGTCCTCTTCCTCTTGGTGCTAGCCCAAGAGGGTTTGGTGTTGGCAGGATATGGGAATCCTCTTTGCAGACACTTGCCAGTGTCTAACTCATCTACTCCCACTCTTGTTTTCTATCAGCCCAGAGATAATTTTTATCTTCCCTTGGCCAAAAGAAAACTGGCTTAGCAAGTATTCTTTCCATTTTTTGACCTCCCTTCTTCAATCCTTGAAACACAGCGTTTGAACTTCAAAGCCAAGAATTGACGTAACTCTCCTGATTCCTTTGCCCCAATTATCCTTTAGGGTTAGGGAGTCTTGAGTTTATCACTGTGAATCGAGGAAGGTCATGGGGTAAAAGGGAATGGAAAAAAATCAAGTAAAACTACACAGTGTCCTGAAGAATTTGTATAATTTCTCTCTTTCCCACATTACTGTCAGCTGAATGGGGGAGAAGTTCTTTTTGATTTGCTCAGCATTTTTACCTAGACTTCAATACAGAGCAGGTGCTCACGTGTCTGCAGAAATGAGTTAAGTGAGTAAAAAACATGAGTAAAGCAAGTAAAAAAGTAAAATGAGTAAAGTAGGTGAATGTGTAATGCATGATCACTTCTGTGCTCATGTGTACACATGGTGCACATACACAAAAAAGCTTTTATGCTGCTGTTCACATGGGAACAGTGACTCACTGACTGGTCATGACGAGTTTATTGATAAGAAGAAGATATGACAGCGAGATAGTGCTCAGAGGTAGAAACCTCAAAACTTATTTTGTAATATTCAGAAATTACTCCGAATCTAGTATCTATTTTTACTGGCATTGAAAAGTGAACACTGGACAAGTAGACTGGAGAGAAAACACCTGACCTGTGTGTAGGTTATTCTTGTTAGCACCGAGGCCTTGTTCTTGAGTGTCACCCCAGCAACCTCCTAAGGGCGTGCTGCTCACACCTGCCCAGAGAGGCCATTCTATGGACAGAGAACACTCAGCTCAAGATGATCAGAGAGCAGAGCTGAAAACCCTACACGAAGGAATTTCTTTGAAGGGCCATATTTTGTATTAAATTTTCAAGTTGATTTTATATTTGACTCCAAAACGTGTGTGTATGTGTGTGTGTGTGTGTGTGTGTGTGTGTTTTTTTGGTTTTGGTTTTGGTTTGTTTTTGAGATGGGGTCTTGCTGTGTTGCCCAGGCTAGAGTGCAGTGGCACAATCCCAGCTCGCTGCAACCTCCGCCTCCTGGATGTAAGCAATTCTCCTGCCTCAGCCTCCCGAGTAGCTGGGATTACAGGCACCTGCCACCACGCCCAGGTGATTTTTGTATTTTTAGTAGAGACAGAGTTTCACCATGTTGACCAGGCTGGCTCAAACTCCTGACCTTAGGTGATCTGCCCGCCTTGGCCTCCCAAAGTGCTGGAATTACAGGCATGAGCCACTGCACCTGGCCATATATGTGGTTTAATATAAAAATTAATGGGTTTCTCTCAGCCCAAGTCTTTTATTAAAATCACCACCCCATGGCTGACTTTTCCTGTGACTTCTATGGATAATGTATCCCATCATAAAAGGAAAGGTGTTAGGTCATTAGCAACTTGGCATTTTATTTGAATAAGGTCTTAACATTCCATCCTCAGAAATCAAACTTAAGTAGTGTCGATACTACTCTACCACAGCCTCTTCATAGCCTTGCAAAGCAAACAGCTTCCATTTGCACATGCCCAAAAAAATGCTCACCTGTCTGTGACTTTCACTGGCCCCTCTGCATCTGCCAGGGTGATTTTTCTGCGTGCCAGGATCATCTTTTCATTTACACTTATTTTATGAAACCAAAAATTGACCCAGATTCCTGTGGCATATTATTAAATCTATTGACTGTTCCTCATGTCATGAAAATTGAACAAACTGGTAGAACATCTAAACTCAAAATGATCTTGTCAATGCATTTTTTTCTTGGTTATTTTCAGTAATACCGGGAGGTGATGAGAGCAAATGTCATTGTCAAATGTCCTTATTTTGACTGCCTTCAAAGATACCAGGTCCTGTCTTACCTTCACCACACAGTAACAAGTGGTGCTTTTAAGTAATTAATACCTCACTATCACTCATGTTTCTCATCCATAAAATGGGCTTGACCATAGCTCCTCAGTCATAGGATGTGAGGGAAACTGAAATAGTAACTGCTCAACACCATAGTTGGTGCCATGAATGTCAAACAGAGGAGGGTAAAATCTCAAGGATGCTAGTGAAAAAGCCAGGTGAAGCTTGTGTCCTGGAGGTGAGCAACAAATTGGGTAGCCAGTCCTCCCTTTTCCCTTCCACACTCAAGTCTAGATCTTGAACAAACCCATTTGAGGGACAGTTTGGGTCTCCAGAGACTCACACCATGATCCATGTCTCACAGTGGACCGGGGACTCCTTTTCTGTGGGAAGGATTAAAAGGTGGAGTGAGAAGCCAGGGATGTTACCCTTGGGCTGTCCCCTAACATGGAAAGAAGAGAGATGCCATTATCGCAGGCAGTTAGGAGCCAAGATAGAATACGTGACTGCTTAGCTCAGCCTGCAGGCACACAGCAGAGCTGGGATTTTTACATGTCTATTATTTATAGGAGTTACACTTTATTTGCATTTTCTCTTTTAAAATATGTTATTCTACGACACTCAACTCTGTGAGGTTGGGATGCTCTTCATTTTACAGAAGATGCAGCCAAGACACAAAGAGGTAAAGAAACCTGCCCAAGTTTACATGGATAGTAGGAGTCAGGATTGTTCCACCGGAAGCTCAGCGCTCTGCGACGCTTTCATAAACCATTATAGCATTCAGTAATTCTTGTCTTGACTGGTCATGTCAAGACCGGATGAAAGCTTTAACTAAATCTGGAGTTCAGTGTAAAATGTTAGATGTATGTTTTGTGTTACTAGATCAGCAAGAATTGTTACCTAAGGGGATTGATTTGGAAATAGAGATGAAATATGAATTATTTCTCTTACTTTAGAACTTTTTACAACTTTTATTACAACTGTATTTTTATAAATTTTTATTGTTTAAAGTTATTATATATTTTATGTGGTAAAATGGATAAACTAATATAAGAGAGTTTATGTACCTAGATGTAACACATACTAATATTTTGCCGCATTTACTTCCAATTTTTTCTCTGTAAGGAAGGAAATACTTTAGTAATGAAGCAGGCATCCCCTCTCTCACTCATCCAAACTCCTTTCCTCCCTCCTCAGAGGTAGCTACTAGGTGGTTTATATTATGTGTTTAAACATTTTACATAAATAGCCCAGTTCTGTATGTTTGTTTTGCAGCCTCTATTTTTCTCTCAACTGTTACACAGGAAGTTGACCCACAGAGATAGAGCTAAGAGATTTAGCTTTGCTTTATCTTTTTAGGTGTAGCTCTTACCACATAAAACACCATTTCCAAAGAGAGAAACAGATGCCATGTGGGGCCTTTGCAGTCCTCTGGATGGGTGCCCCTAAGCACCCTTTCTTTCCTGGGTTCCTGTAAGAGGCCCCACTGGTCTGGACTGAAGAGAGATTCTGGAATTTGAATCTGTAGTATCCTTTTGTTCACGCTTGTTACACAAGAATTTAAATGCTTCCCAAGAACAGAGTCAGTTCTCCAAGGGCAAGGTATCATGTGCTATATGTGCCCCCTTATGATAGACTTAATAATATTTGCTGAATTATAGCAGCATAAGTTACAATAAGCTGATTAACACAGTGAACCCATTGGAAGACATTTATCAGGTATGCAGTCCCTGACAGGGTTACTTTTTATGACTGAGACACTAGAGAGAGGTCTTTATTTAGGCAGCCCTTATTCAATGCTTATTAGCTTGAGTCAGATACTCGTGTTTATCTAAACCGCGGTATGTCAGTTTATGGTCAGTTAAAGAGAGGTGCCTCCTGGTAAACCTTCAAGTTTATACACATGGCACCAATACAGTATATTATAATACATATAATGTAACAAATTACTGTATGTAATAGATATTAAATTATTTAGTATAATATACAGTAATATACAATACAATACACTAATACAGCGAAATCCATGTGTGTTATACCATCTTGTCCACTTTTACAGAATTTCAAAACTTGGACTGCAAAGTATTTATTGTGCTCTCTTTTTGGGCCAGGCACAGTGCTAAGCACATTACTTCATTCATTCATCTCATAAAGCAGTGATGATCTTACAATTTACATTTGATGAAACTGAGGCTTATCCAAAATCAGGGCTTATCCAAAATTATGCAGCTGCCAACAGGGCTTTCTGGTCAACCGTGCATGGCCTTTACTCCTCAGAGTAGGTAGCATTATCTGTCTCACTCTGTAACACCCACTGAAAGAAATGTGGCCTCTGCTGGTACAGAAGCCTCCTTGTAAAAGCCACCTGCTGGCCACCTATGCTTTTACCTCAAAGCCCGCTTCACATTTTAGGAGTTCACCTAACCTTTCAAGTCTCAATGGCAGGTATACATCTTCCATCTTCTTAGTATTAGCCATCAGGACTGAAGCGAATTTACAGCTCCAGTCATGAGCCTTGGCACATTTCTGGTATGAAGTATAAATATTTGAATGCTAATTATTGTAAAACAAACAGGCCACTGAGTCCAAAGCAGATGAATGCTGTTTCTGGAAGCCAGCAGACCCTAACTAGTAGGCAGCTTGTGTTGTGTCTCTGCACAATCACTGATAGACGTCTGGAATCATTTCCACCTCCCCCTTCCTCGACTGGGAGCTGCCCAGAGTGGCTCACATATGTGAATCTTTGCCTTTTAAACTAGTTCCCATCTGCCCTGTCTCTTGAGCAAAAACCCTGTACTGCTGGAATGACCTGACCCAGAAAGATAATGGTATCACCTTTCTAAGAGCAGCTCACCCTTGTCCAGCCCCAGCTCACCGTGAGTCTGTCCAGCATACACGTTCTCATCCCTGGCACACTGGGCCCAGGCATTCCACTGGCTTGAAATCACTGATTCTCCTCCACACCCATGCATCCTTCGAGGTCCAGCTCTGGACCTCCTCTTCTTTGAAGGCTTCCAAGCTTACTTTAATCCATATTGCTTGTCATTTATTTAGCAGTCCTGGGACCAAGCAACAATGCAGGCAGAACCATTTTGCCTTCCTGCCGAGGCAGCAAACCCCTGCAACCATGGGCCTAACACCTGTAGTCTCTTTGGAAATGTTAGTAAATTGGTAGCCCGTTCTGCCCAGGCAAAATCCACTTGGCAGGTGTCCCAAGACTAAGGTATCTCTGACAAATGCAGGGCATGCGAAGGTGTGGATTGTAAAGCCTAACTAGGAACGTCATTTACTCCAGCAAACAAAGATAGGGGTGTCAGAGGATCACTTGTTCTGCTAAATGTAGGGAGCTGGAGTGAAATTAGACATAGTACTTTGTGGCCAAAAGGAAAAATAAATCTTATTAAAATTTTAAGGCTGGTGCTCGAGTTGACTCCAGCAATTTTTTCTGGCTTCGTGTTCTAGTGAAAAAAAGACAGGGGCTTTGGGACAGTAAACTGGAAGGGAACCACTTGGAGCTTTCATAGGCCTAAGCTTAGAGACAAATCATGTTTACTAAGGAATTTGTTGTCAAGATTAAAC
Source organism: Piliocolobus tephrosceles (assembly GCF_002776525.5). Taxonomy (NCBI): domain Eukaryota; kingdom Metazoa; phylum Chordata; class Mammalia; order Primates; family Cercopithecidae; genus Piliocolobus; species Piliocolobus tephrosceles. Next base: position 98,055,830 of record NC_045448.1, read on the forward strand.
TGAGACGAGGAATTGAAACGAGACAATGTGAGTGAGGTAGATACGGTGCCCAGCACAGCATAGGCATTTGGCCAGTGGCAGCCTGGGATACCTTTGCTGCTCGTGTACCCACCAGCCTGCTGACTCCTGCCATGACTGCTGTTAATGACTCGGACCTAACCCTGCAACAGCCTAACCGTGGTTTTGCCTGGAGACACCCACACACTTCTGCCAGGCTGAGAAACACAGTAGATGAGGAACCCTTGCCCTCCAGAACCAACCAACAGCCCCTGGTCAGGCAATGCCATTACAGTACATTTCCCCACTTATTTTCTTCATTTCAGACATTCATTGATTTCAGGAATATTTATTGGGAGCCTTCCACAGGCCAGCCCACGTTGGTTGGTGGGAATACAAGACTGAATAAGGTGTAGTCCCTGCCTTCAGGAACCTTACAGGCATCCCCATTGAGGGTTACTCAGACATCTGAATTTTTACACTAACCGGAAGCCCAGGCACCAGTGTTTTAAACTTACGACTCAACCAAGCGAGATCACTGGGTCGGCCAGCGGTGCCCTTCTTAGCAGGTGGGCTTGCCCCATGCATTCTGGTGTCAAACAGCGCCATCACAAGGAGGGGGCGCTGCCTGCCGGGGGGCTGCCCTTCTGAGGAGGCAAGGACTTGCAATCCCGCAGGGCTGTACTCTTAGAGAGGGGGATGGCCTCCCCCACCACAGGCTCCGCTGACCTGGCCGACCTTTTTCTTTCTTTTCTTCTGGACATTGGCTTAAGAATAGACAGAAACTAGAGGGAGAATGAATGAGGGAGTGCCTCCTTGGTGTTCTGGCTTTAGCAGTCTGGAGACTTTCTCACATTTACCAAAAGCAAAGAAAGAAAAGAGAAGGGCCCGTTTGTAAAAAGTGCCAATAAGGGTGTTAAGAGATAAAAGAATTCCAGCTGAGGGAGGTATCTTCCTCTTTGCTGCAGACTGGATGTTTTCTTGGATATGTGACAAGAGCTAATTTTAGAAAAAATGATTCTTGAAAGAAAATGACTCCTGAAGGCCATTAAGATACATGAGTATCTCCCCACAGCTTACATGCTAGATCTTCTTTATTATTTCAACATTAAAATAAACACTTAGACTTAACATTAGTCCAGACAACTCTTCGACACAGAAAAGGACGTGAGCGTGTCTCAGACCCACAGAAAACCTGGGCAGCTGGTAATTCATAGCAGACACATCAATCAAAGTGTGAAAAAAAAAAAAAATGAAAACCACTCTCCAGTCAAGAAAATGGGCAATAAAGCTCATCAACCACAAGGCTTAAGAGGGACATCGTTAAAGTGGTAAGACCTAGAATTAACTTCTCTTTGCCCTTGAACAAAATAAGAAGTTAGCTGCATTAACCTCAAGCTGCATTGTAATGTTCCTCTGTGGCAGTGTTTACATTTCATAGTTTCATCTGACAACTCGTAATAAATTGTGCCTTTTGGAAAGTGGGATTTCTCTCAGAACAATTTGAAGGAGAATTTAAACACTCTTTTGTGCTAGTTCGAATATCCGTAAGAAATGTGACTCGTGTCTTTGTTTGGGAATTAGTATCTAAGATATGGATACTGACTTCTTCCTAAGCAAGTGGAACAATCGCCGTGATTTCCAGCAGAGGGGCACTTTTGATTTTGCCTCTAAAAATAGAAGTTCCCTAGAGGCCTGGCCAGAAAGGGCAAAGAACAGGGAGAAAGAATGGAAATGGAGAAAAGTAGTCCAAATAGGCAGCGAACATCCACTGGGAATTCAAACCTTTGCATTGCCAGGTAATAATGTTAGAATTGCGGTGGAAAGGAAAAGAAAGTCACACCCAATCCAGTATGAGTATAATCTTGCCAGTGCTCTTCCCAGGGGAAAACTGGCAAGAACTCGACAGCCCCAGTCACTTAAACCATCACAGAGAAAGCACATCTGAAGGTGTGATTAAGGAGCACTTTCCCATTGGTGCCTGGGGACAGACAATTTGCCTGATGGGCCTCTTATATCCCCTGATGTCATTTATATCACACCAGCTAATGATGGGATATGGCAGTGAGTATTACTGACAACTTTCTTTAAGCTGTATAATTATACTATTTCAGATATACTATATCAGAGGAAAAGACGTGTTTTCTCTTGCTTAGCCAAGCCTTCCTATTATTAGGCTTACGGTCATTTCAAGGAAAACAACGATCCAGGGCTGTAACATTGATGGCGTCCCTCGCCTCTCTCTAACCTGGATTTGTTACAGATATGCTGATGACTGAGACCCATGGTGCAGATCGTGATTTCTGTAGCATTTTGCTAGCAGAGGATTTGATGTTGCCTTGAGACTTAATCATTTTGGAGAATGTTCCCTTAATTGGTAGCAGAAGGTTTGCAGCTCCAGAGGCTGTAGCGGAGGCTTTTGGATTATTAAAAGTTGAGACCTAATCACAAATTGAGGCAGTGCAGCAAATCCACTCCTTCCTATTATTCTTGTGCATTAGGAGCCACTTAAGCTCCACCTAATGAAGAGTCTTCGTTCTTTGCATTGGAATACTCCTTTAAAGATGCCCAGAGCTTCTCAAATCCTGCTTCTTTCTACTCCCCAGCACAGCAGGCAGAGAGAGCAAACTCTGCCTCAGGGTCATGGCACCGATGCAGCCCCCTCTATCCTGCCAGGTGCTTCTTCTCTTTATTTGTGTCCTCTGACATCCTCTCATCCTTCTCCCTTCCTTTCTCGCATGTCATCTCCCCATGTCAAACAAGGCTTCCCATCTTCTGGTTCGAAACCAGGCGTTTTCATATAATGGAGGCTATGTCTGTGTTGATACAAAGAAAAACAAAAAAGCCCTGTAAGATATTTAAACCTGAGCCAATGTGAGTGACCATGGCCCAGGGAACAGTCCTAGGAAGTCCTGACAACATGTGCCTGAGGCAACTGGGTCACAGTTTGGTTTTACACACTTTAGAGAGACAGGAATTGTGGATACAATCATTAATCAGTACATGAAAGATGTGCACTGGTTCAGCCTAAAGTGGTGGGATATTTTGAAATGGGGCCTTATAGATCATAGGTACATTCAAAGAGTTTCTGATTGGCAACCAACTGATTGGCAGTTGATTGAAAGAGTTAAGCTTTGTCTCAAGACTTGAAGTCAGTAGAAATATATGCCTGAGTGAAGAGGGGTTGTGGAAGCCAAGGTTCTTGTTATAGAGATGATGCCTCATAGGGAATATCCTTCAGAGAGGATGGATGTACATGTCTCTTTTGGGACTTTAAAGGTGTCACACTCATATTTAATCTCTCCTAGGTCCAGGAAAGGCCTAGAACGGGAAAGGTAGGCTGCATTAATGGAGATTCTCTACCAATGCAAATTTGCCCCACAAAAGACAGCTTTGCTTGGCCATTTCAAAATATGTCAAAGAAATATATTTTGGGGTAAAATATTTTTATTTCCTTCAGGGTCTGCTATCTGTTATGTGATGCTATACCAGAGCCAGGTTGGAATTTGGTATCTTATCACCACGAAGAGTTTGGTCGGTTTATGACGTCTATTTTAATATTAATCCTGGTCAGTTGTGTCCAAACTCCAAAGGGAGAGAGGGTATCTGGAGGCCTGTCTGACCTCCCTTCCAGTCATGACTGGAAATTCAGTTTTTCAGATTTCTCTGGGGTCCGTCTGGCCACAAAGGGTCTGTCGGGTCAGTTGAGGGGCTTAGGAGTTTATTTTTAGTTTACATCTGTGTCAACCTTAAATAATGAGGTTCAGAAAATACGATTAAGTACAGAGTTTATTTGAGCGCAAAGCTTGAGGCTGGCCACCTGGGAAAGCACCAACTGCAGATGAATGGGGTCAGTGTTTCCAAAACGGAGAAGTTAAAGTTTCGATTATATAGGCAGAGACAGAGAAGTTCCAGCAAGATCACAGCATTTTCCATACCAGACCAGGTGTATATGCCACAGCTGTTTGATTGGTTACAGATTGTTCCATTTTAAGCAAGAATACTTTACTATTCCATGAGGGGGTATAATGATCTTAGAGGGTCTCATCTCTGGCACTGCTTGGTCTTTCTAATTATTTACAGGAACAAAAAGGCAGAAGTTGCAGCTGTCTGACGCAGGCGGCATAGCCACATTCCTCTCAAGGCTCAAGATAATTTCAAGTTCCAATAGCTTTAAGTTTGAATTATTTTAAATTTGAATTATTTAATTTTACATCTGATCATTTGAATCCTGCCATGAAATTTCCCAAGTTCACTTTCTCAGCTAGAGTTCCTGCAGCTTCTTGACTCATCAAACCAAGGTCGTATTAGCTTCTGTGGTGTGGGGGGCACTGGCTCTCAGCCCCAAGCCCTCTAGGCCAGAGGTTTTGAGCTCCTCCCAACAGCTCAACGCTTTTTTGTTGTTGTTGCACTTCCCATCACTGCACACATCTCATCTTTGCCTCTGTTTTTTAAAAATATTTTCTGGGGCAAATGCTGAAATCAGAAACCTGTCTCGTTTTTCAGTTGCCCACGAGAGCTGTTGCTCAGTGCAGGGAAACCAGGAAATGGTGACTACCAGTTAGAAACAAAAAGACTGGCTTTTAAGTCAGCTGCTGCAGCCTTGGTATTCCCAGCATGGAACTTCTAAAACTTGGGGAATTTCCTTAGTGATAGGACTGTTTTCATTTTGCTAATGAGGGAACTTACTTTGCTTTCCCAGATCGCTTCACCTTGGGCTCTGATCACCAGAAAGGTCAACCAGATGAAATTGCAGGGTTTCAGGAGGTTGAGACAGGAGAATCACTTGAACCCAGTTGGTGGAGGTTGCAGTAAAACAAGATCGTACCACTGTACACTCCAGCCTGGGTGACAGAGCGAGACTCTGTCAAGAAAGAAAGAAAGAAAGAGAGAAAGAGAAAGAGAGAAAGAGAGAGAGGAGAGAGAGGAGAGAGAAAGAGGGAGGGAGGGAGGGAGGGAGGGAAGGGAGGGAAGAAGGGGGGAAGGGAAAAGGAGACAAAAGAAATTGTAGGGTTATTGCAGGGTTTGAGCTTTTTGAACCTTGGGCTGCCAGACCTCCAGGGAGAAGAATGGCACTGGAGATTAAGTTCACTCACATGGCCAGTGATTTACTCAATCATGCCTATCTAATGGAACCCTGATAACAACTCTAGATTCTGGGGTTCACTGGAGCTTCTGATTCATGAACACACTGATGTGCTGGGAGAGTGATACACCCAGATTCCACAGGGAAAGAACGTGGAACTGCATTTGCCCCAAATCTCACCCTGTGTGCGTCCTTTACAATAAAACCATAGCCATAAATATAGTGCTTTCCTGACTTCTTTTAGTCATGTTAGCAGATTGTCAAACCTGAAGTGTGTCCTGGAGTCTGGGGATCGGTAGTTGAACAGGTAAAAATGTGAGTGGCTTTGAGTAACTTGTAAGTAACTTGCCCAGAACCACAGAGCTAGCAAGCAGCAGATACTACTACATGCAAATCCACATAGCTGACATGTGAAATGAGGGCAGTCTTCTGGAGGCCTGAGCCCTTAACACATGGGGTCTGCACTAACTCCCAGTAGCAAGTGTCAGAATTATACTGCAGTGCACCCAGTGGGATGCAACAGAATAACTGTTATTAAGGATAATTTTGCAATTTCTTATGGAAGTCTTGAAATATTAGAAACAGCTTCTAGACCTTTATGTTGAGCATTACAGCTCAAAGCACTGTCCCTGGGTGGACAGGTTACAAAGATCATGCGGAAGGTGCCCCTCAAAGTGTGGGCCCAGACTATGCACATCCACAACTGTTCATTACCAGTTCCTGGTAAGGTGTTTGCAGAACTTGAGAGCAGGCATTTAGAAACTTTTATAGCAATTGGACAATGCCAAGACATTCAGAAATGGAAATATTAAAATATCACACAGTGACAGTTTGGGGAAAAAAATTATCCTTCACCACAGATAGTTTGAGGAGTGTAAATTTAGAAAATACAGCCTTGGTTGGTATGATCAGATGGAATTAGAACTTAGTGTGAGAGGTGTGAGCCATAGGATGAAGCAGATGGATTTGCATGTAATATCTGCTGCTTGCTAGCTCTGTGGTCCTGGGCAAGTTACTTAATTGCTCTGGGACTCAGTTCGCTCATCTAGAAAATGGATATGACAGTATTTCCTATCTAATTTGATGCTGGAAAGACCAAATAAAATAATCCAGAACAAATGCTAACCACAAACCTGTATATATAGTAAGTTAACTGCGGGTATTAATTCTTCTACGTTCGCTTCTTGGCATCCGTGGTCCTGGCTTGGTTAAAGTATATTCTGTCTATGTAGGTTTGATGTATTACTGTATATAAAATCTATAGCCTTGCTCTCATGTGAATACAAAATAAAGCAAACACTGTTTAAAAGCCACAATTTATACATGTAAGCGAATGTTGCTTTTCGTAGAATCCCTCGGGGATGCTACAGTCCTATCTGAAAATGTTGCAATTGGTGGAAGCATTTTTAGGACTTTTTCTTTTTTGCTTAATTTTTCTTTTTAATTATTATGGGTACAAGATAGTTGTATATGTTACTGATGATTCTTGGAACTTATTTAGCATTTCCATTAGAACCTGTTCCAGTGATCCGCTGATGTAACAAATCACCTTAAAATGTAGGAGTTTACTCAGCATTGTGCAGTATGCCCCTGTGACAAACCTGCACGTGTACCCCGAATCTAAAATTTAAAACAAATACATATATAGGTATATAAATGTATTTATACACATCTATACATATCTCAAACCAAAGCCAACAAAAAATAACTTCGTGGTTTAGAACAACAATCTATCATTATCACTCACCATTGACTGACTGGGCTAGACTGGCTCTCCTGTATGGCCTTCCACAGGGTTGCAGTCAGATGGTGGCTGGGGATGGAGTCATTGGAAAGTGCAACAGGCTGGACATCCAGAATGACTTCTTCGTGCTTCACATTTGGTGCCTGGGCTGGGATGGCTGGGACAGCTGGAATAGCTTGGGGCTGGCTGGGTATCTCTCATTCCATGTGGACTTTCCTAGCTTGGGTTTCCTAGATGTATGCTGGGCTAAGCTTAGGGACATGTCTTCACGGGTATCTGGCTTCCCCCAGAGTGAGTGTTCTGAGAGGCGGGAAGTGGAAAATGCTAGATCTGGGCCTGGTAACTGGCGTAGTATCACCACCGCCATATTCTGCTAGTCCAAGCAGTCATCGAGCCTGTCCTTATTTAACAGGGGGAGACACAGACCCTGCCTCTCTCTAGGTGGAGGGTCAAAGAATCTGTGTCCACCTTTAACCTGCCATAAAGCTACAAAAGGAATGTAGTTTTCTTACTTTAGCATGTCCTTTCCCACCAGCGACACTGTATGACTTCCCAAGGTGACCACATTGAGGTAGGAATATTCATTTTGCTTTCAGTTGCTTCTTTTTGAGTGAAAATACAACCATTGTGTTACAGCCATGCCTTACATGCCTTTGTGTTTTGGCATTGGTCAGCCTGTACTGGGGAAGGAGTATGGGGGTCACAGATTTCCCCTGGCAGACCCTCCCCTCAGAATCACCCTACTTTCTGAGTATCTGATTTCTACTAGTGACCTCCTTGTAGTCTGTGTTGCCTCCCTGCACTCTTCTCTGCCTTACCTGCCACCAAGGAATCTCCTGAAAGCCTGTGAAACCAGTGTATCACTCCCTTGCTCTCAGAACTTCACTTTCTCCCTATGTCTTATATGGCATGTGTCCCACACATCCAGGTAGGGACTACAGACCCTCCACAGCTGGAAGAGGATAGCTTTCCAATTATGTTTTCCCCAAATGGTCTTGCTTCTTCTTTCAGCATCCCCACCAAAACACCCATGCATCGCCACAGACACACAAGGCCCTCTGCAAAACACACACACAAACACAAGCTCACATCATTTACCCAGCCAATATTTATTGAATATCTGTCTGTGCTGGGCTTTGTACTCAGCTTGAAGTTCCAGCAAGCTTAATTATTATTTTATTATTCCACAAACATACTTTGGGTTATACTCCCTTTCCAAGACTTTGCTTAAGTTCCTGAAGTTAGGAGCATTTCTTATTAATGTTTTATTGTTTCCTTTGGTACCAAGTGCTGTGCTACCCACATAGCAACACATATTAGTTGCAATGCTGTACAGAGGAGAGGTTCATTCTGTCTTTCATTGTATCCTACTTTTCATCTCTGCCCCTTTTGTTACCCTTTCTCTGAGTCTCATCTAGAATCAGCAAACTCTCTCTTCATCTCTCCTCCTATTTAAAGTTTTAATGTACTTCCCTCTTATCTCACCAAAAGTTCATGGTAAGGGTGAAGTAGGAGGGTAGTCTTGGGGACATTGTTCAGGCACCCTGAAATAACATTCACCCATAGACACAGTCAGTGAAGCATTGTTTTATTCAGTGCCATCGGCGGACTTCTGCTATGTTCTAGGCAGCCTTCCAGACTGGGGAGAACAGGAAGAATCAGATATGGTTGTCACTCCTTAGAAGTGCACAGCAGCTACTGTAATATCTGTGAGCTGTGAGCTTTTGGTGGTCTGATAAGCAGACAAGAGAGGGCAAACTATGCGTACCTCTCTGGGTTTGCTTTATCAAATTGGAATTCTACAATCTCAAAAGTAGGGGGAACTTGTGGGCAGGGGCCATACTGTCTTACCAGTGGGAAGGCAGACTTGTCCCTGAGTCCCATGGGGAGTATTTTGCAAATATACACTCATCCATCGCCTTTCTCCAAAGACTCACCTGAAATGGTGAGATCCCTTGTTTTGCAGAGGTTGGTGGGAGATGGGGTTGGGGCGGGAGACAGATATGACACCTGGATTTAGCTGAAACTCCTGGATGATTCTGGTTTCTAGTGCCCCTTCTACAACCCCACTCCACCACCTACAGAAACACTGCCCAGGATAGAATGTCCCCGGCAGCATCTGAGCAGATGCCCTATGTTGGCTAACTGTGCCATCTGGCTGTTTTTCAGGTTCATTCTGCCACCCATCTGCTTTAAGACACAAGGTGCTGACCGCAGAGACCTGCCATGAAACCACACTTGAAGCAATGGAGACAACGAATGCTTTTCGGAATATTCGCTTGGGGGCTCCTCTTTTTGCTGATTTTCATCTACTTCACCGACAGCAACCCCGCTGAGCCTGTACCCAGCTCCCTCTCCTTCCTGGAGACCAGGAGGCTCCTGCCGGTGCAGGGGAAGCAGCGGGCCATCATGGGCGCCGCGCATGAGCCCTCCCCGCCTGGGGGTCTGGACGCACGCCAGGCGCTGTCCCGCGCCCACCCAGCCGGTTCCCTTCACGCGGGGCCTGGAGACCCGCAGAAATGGGCCCAGTCCCAAGATGGGTTTGAACATGAAGAGTTTTTTTCATCCAAGGTGAGAAGAAAATCTCAAAGTGCTTTCTACCCGGAGGATGACGACTACTTTTTTGCTGCTGGGCAGCCAGGGTGGCACAGCCACACTCAGGGGACATTGGGATTCCCTTCCCCCGGGGAGCCAGGCCCGCGGGATGGGGCTTTTCCGGCTGCACAGGTCCAGAGGAGGCGGGTGAAGAAGAGGCACCGGAGGCAGAGAAGGAGCCACGTGTTGGAGGAGGGCGACGACGGCGACAGGCTGTACTCCTCCATGTCCAGGGCCTTCCTGTACCGGCTCTGGAAGGGGAACGTCTCCTCCAAAATGCTGAACCCGCGCCTGCAGAAGGCGATGAAGGATTACCTGACCGCCAACAAGCACGGGGTGCGCTTCCGCGGGAAGCGGGAGACCGGGCTGAGCAGGGCACAGCTGCTGTGCCAGCTGCGGAGCCGCGCGCCCGTGCGGACGCTGGACGGCACTGAGGCGCCCTTCTCTGCGCTGGGCTGGCGGCGCCTGGTGCCGGCCGTGCCCCTGAGCCAGCTGCACCCGCGCGGCTTGCGCAGCTGCGCTGTCGTCATGTCTGCAGGCTCAATCCTCAACTCCTCCTTGGGCGAGGAAATAGGTAGGTCTCAGTGCGGGGACCAGGTCTCCTTGTCTTGAGCCAGTGTGTCCCTGGGAGCTGGTTCTTTCAGTGCGCGCCTCTGGATCTCCCTGGCGGGGCAGGCTGGGGTCTCCACATCAGGTGGTTCTTATGTTAGCTGGAGATTCTTCAGGTGATTTCCCCTTGCTGGCGCAGAATGAGTCTCTCTGGGGTCACAGCAGAAGTGCTCTTCGGGGGACTCTTAGAGCAAGGATTTGGGGAATGCTGGGGAGCAAGAAGGGTCCTCCCCATAGCTGATGCCAGTGGGCAGTAGAAGGAAAGTGCCGCCCCTTGCTCCCCGGTGTCCTTCTGGCTGTTCAGACTTCGTATCCCATAGAAACCGCAGTCTGCATGGATAGGCTCCCAGGCTGGCCCCCTAAAGGTGGGCGAACCCATCTTGCAGTGGGAATATGGGAACAAGAGGAGGAGGCAGGAAAGCAGGAGCTGCTCAATCAGGGCATCAGCTCCAAAGAGCAGGGCGCATGAAGATGATGTTAGTTACTGTGGGCTCTGAGAAGAGCCCAGCTGCTGTTGGGAACATCTTTCCCATGGGAGAGTAAGTTCTGGCCTCCCAGCTGTTGGCGCAAATCCAACCTTTGGGGCACTGCCAGTGCACCTACCGGGGACCTTCTCCAAGATGGTAATAACATGCAACACCTGGGCTTCCTCCCTCCCTGCCAGGGTCCCTCTTCACATCCCTGTCAAGAGCCCTGGAGCACATCTGTTTCCCGACTCCTGTATCAGTCAGGGTTCTCCAGAGACTCACACCAGGAGGATATGTATCTATACAGAGACAGAAAGATTTATTTTAAGGACTTGACTCTCGTGATTGTGAAGGCTGGCAAGTCTGAAATAGGTAGTGCAGGCCAGCAGATGGGAAACTCAGGCGGAGCTCCTGTGTTGCTGTCGTGAGGCAGAATTTCTTGGTAAGGAAACTTCAGTCTTTGTTCTTAAGGCGTTCACCTGGCTTGAGGAAGCACAGCTGCATTGTGAGAGTTGTCTGCTTTTCTCAAAGTCTAGTGATTTCACTGTTAATCACATCTTAAAAACACCTTCCCAGCAACATCTAGACCAGTGTTTGACCAACCAGCTGGGCACTGTGGCCTAGCCAAGATGGCACACAACGTTAGCCATCACTATTTCTTCCTAGTTTTGAAGTAAAATGCCAGTTCTAATCTTTTTTGATTGATGGGGCATGGCAGGGTTCAAATACATTTCCCTCCTGCAGAGTGGTGTAGGTTCTGCACCAGATGGGCCAGCATTGGCTCTCCTCAGAATTCCCCTTCCTGGCTGGATCACATTCAGTTCCCTACCTGCCCCGGCCTCTCACCCTGTCTTGCCAGAGATACCCAGGCTCTTGTGTTCCCGTAGCTGGGCTCTCCCTCAGCAGTTTCAGATCCCTTTGCTCCCAGAACTCCCCCCGTTCCCAGGCTAATTCCATTGCTGCACCAGTCAGCAAGCAGCTTGGCCCTTTAGGCTCATTCATTTGACAAATACGTGTTTAGCCCCTCATATGTGCTTGACTCTGTACTAGGAACCGTAAAACAAATGTGAATCAAATACAGCATTAGCCTCAAGTCCAGATGTAAGACAATCATGTCCTGTGCACTCTCAGTGTTAGGTCATAACTGGTCTGGAAGCGACATTCAGGGAATGTCTTTGCAAATAAGTAATCTTTGTTGTCTTCATTTTAAGTGGATCCATTAGTTGTTCTGTGTCCTTGAAGAGTGGCCCATGTTCCAGAGTTGTCTTAGAATAGGGTAAAGCCACTGTAGGCAGGCTCAGAAGCCCAGACCTCAGCTCAGCAGAAGTCCTTGGGTATGAAGCTAAATGAGAAATATTTTTAAAGTTAAAAAAAAAAAACCAAAAAACAAGATAGTGAGTCTGGAATCAAGGTCTGGGGTCCCTGTGTCCCTGTGCTGATATTACAGCAGGCTCATAATAAATAACACAGTCCCTGTGTCACATAAGCTTGTAGCCAAAGCCAGAGCAGAGCAGCCTGCAATTTATTAAGAAGAAGCAGTGGTTTAGAGGTCCCCGGGGTGAAATAACACCACAGTTCTTTCTCATTTCTGAGGGCCAATATTAATAATGTAGAGAAGGAATTTAAGTATTATGCTTGAAGCAGGCAGTAACTTGCTTCCGGTTTGGTTTTGTTGTAACCACCTCTGCATCAGAGGTGAAGATCCGGATTGCTCTTGCATGCCAGTGAGCAGTCCCTTGTTCTTTATTTCTGCGTAAATATCCCTGACCAGAACCTTGTAAACTCTAGAATTTGGAAGAGAGCATGAGAGACACTGAGAAGTCCATGTTTCTGGGAAACTTGAAATGCCAGTTATATCTTTGTTAATTTCTAGTATCCAAATCTAATTTATTTTGCATGCCTTTAAGAACGGTAGAATCACAACTGAAGAACATGCCTGGAAATTTCTTTAAAATTCTCTTTATTGTTTTGTCTAGGGTCCTTTGGATCAGATTGTGTATCTACTATCTTAAGAACATGTCACCATAGCGTGGCTCAATTTGTATAAACAAAAAGTTTCATTTGTATAAGTTGGTATCTCAGCATCAGCAGTTTACATGCCAGGTGCCGACCTCGCTCCTTCCTGTTCACCTGAATATATGCAAGCAAACCCACGTAGTTATGAATGGCTTGCAGAATACAAACAAACTCTGGCAGCAGATTCCTTTAGGCAGCTTAGAATATTGGGGGCAGCTGTAGCCAAATTCATGTTGGCCCCTAAGTATCTACTTGTGAATTGGCTAAGTGAAGATCAAAAGACTTACCAAAGATCACAATCTTATGAAAAATTGAAGACAGAGCTAGAAAGTATCTCAGATGGTCAGTGCTTATCAGCCCTACCTCCGCTCTGCCAAGAGGCCACCTCTACACGCTTATGTCCAGGGAAGACCCAGTCAGTCTCAGGTTTGCTTACTGGCTGCCCTTTAGCTCCCGCTGGTGTTTGTTCCACTGGCAGTGCGGCCCCCATCCCCCTACCCTTCTGTTGGAACTGAGTCATACAAAGGAATAGGTTTTGGTTAGAAAAATATAGCATTTGTAAACACTTCCACTATAAATATGTTATTGAAAAACAAACTAATTGTTTTGGAAACCTGGATCATTCTCTCCTAGAGTCATAAGATGATCTGTTTTCACCCCTGCATATAAGCAATAATAATTTGCTTCTGTGCAGTGCTACGGGCATCCATGTGGAAACACGTTACAGAGGAGAAAGTTCTGCTCTAAACCCCCAGTGATAGCCTTCATGTGGGAAACCAAGATCTGTGTACTTGAAACTCAAATTCTGGCAAGTGCATGGGAAGTGGGACGTGGAGGGAGAGACTGGGGATGGGATGCATAGACTGGTGGAGAGGGCTTGAGATTTGACGTGTCCTGTTACTTTTAAAAAAAGCAAGAAAGAAGAAAGCAGTCCATATGCTCTTCCAATGAGCGTTATTTATTGGTCACCAACTCTCCACCAGATCCTGTGCTAGACACAAAACTGAAGAGGTCACGGGCCCGACCATCCATACTGGCACACTTCAGTGGTAAACAGACAATTCCCGTGTTGTGGATTGGAGAAGGACAGGGAGATATGTAGACTGACAAGGCAGAAATGACGATGAATTCCTAACTCCCCTGAGGGCTGGTGGCTGGGCAGAGGGAAGGGGTTGGTAAAGACTGCTCCAGGGAGAGGAGACCAAGCTGAAAGCCCAGCGTCATGTGAAAGTGAGAAACAGCGTAGTGTACAGGTGGTGAGAGCTACAGGGAGTACACGGGCTCATAGGGACAGAAGAGAGAAGCCAACTTGGAAGGCAGATCATCTTCCTAGATGTCCTTGCAAGCCACTCTGAAAATTAGACTTCACTTAATAATTGTAATCATAGATACCACTTATAGTACAGACAAGGCCCTGTTCAGAATGTTTTTTTTTTTTTTTCCCCGAGAGGGGGTCTCCCACTGTTGCCCAGGCTGGAGTGTAGTGGCACAATCTTGGCTCACTACAACCTCCGCTTCCCAGGTTCAAGCAATTCTCCTGCCTCAGTCTCCCAAGTAGCTGGAATGACAGGTGCCCACCACCATATCCAGCTAATTTTTGTATTTTTAGTAGAGATGGGGGTTTCACCATGTTGACCAGGCTGATCTTGAACTCCTGACTTCAAGTGATCTTCCTGCCTCAGCTTCCCAAAGTGCTGGGATGACAGGCATGAGCCACCGTGCCCAGCCCAAAATGCTCTTTTTGTGCTAACTGTTGTAAACCTTACAACCCTAACTGATAGATAAGTTTGTTCCCATTTTACAGATAAGGAAATACCTCCAGTCACGTGTGCAGAGCCTGGGTTCAAACCCCAGTGTGGGTCTCCAGAAACACCAGCTCTCACCCTTGTGCCGGCAATGCACAGCCATTGCAGATAGTTGCTGTAGAGATCAGTCCAGAGCCTGGGCTTGAGGCTGCGAGGGAAGTAAGTCAAGAGGTGAGGGTTACAGGTCCTGGGGAAAAACAGGGCCTCCGCGGTGATGGGAAAGCATCGCTTTGTCCAATCCCAGGCAGGCCATTCTCTAGTGACTGGAGGCTTGCTCTCCTGCTGTGTGATTTTCTCATCAGCGTAGGAGAGGAGGAGGATGTGGGGGATGGGCCCCAGGGCAGGGCAGTGACCGGATGCTGGAGGGCTTGCTGGCCCAGCAGCTCCTTGAAGGACTTTACTTTTCCTTCCATGGATGCACTTGTCTGGCTCCATTCTCAAGGTCAACACAGCATGGTTCTGGCCTGGGAATGCCTTCTCCAGAAATGAAACTTGACTTTCTTCCCCTTGTGTTTGCTGTCTGACCTATTCCTTTTTGTCTAAATAGGAATGGACAGCTTCTGTTCTCACAGTGCACTATCAAGGCATGCACAGCCAGGTGTACGTTTACAAAACATGTCTGTGTGACAGACGACAGTCTCAGTGCACCCTCCCCTTCCATCCCCACCCCACGCTGCTCATGGAGGCTGTTCATAGAGGGCTTGCACTGGGCCTAGCCACAAGCCTACATGACCCTGCCTCCCTGTCGTCTCCACGCAGGTGGCCTTTTTTTTTTTTGAGGCGGAGTCTCGCTCTGTCGCCCAGGCTGCAGTGCAGTGGCCGGATCTCGGCTCACTGCAAGCTCCGCCTCCCGGGTTCACGCCATTCTCCTGCCTCAGCCTCCCGAGTAGCTGGGACTACAGGCGCCCGCCACCTCGTCCAGCTAGTTTTTTGTATTTTTTAGTAGAGACGGGGTTTCACTGTGTTAGCCAGGATGGTCTTGATCTCCTGACCTCGTGATCCGCCCGTCTCGGCCTCCCAAAGTGCTGGGATTACAGGCTTGAGCCACCGCGCCCGGCTGCAGGTGGACTTTTAACTGTGCAGACGAATAACGCCTCCAAAGGAATTACACTGCTTTATCTTTCTGTGCCCTGTGCCTCATGAAGTCCTTGGATAGTTTAGAGCACAGCTCCACAATAAGACAACGGGCATTTAAATGCTGGGATGTTTTCAAGGGCGATGCAATTAATTCAGATTTATTAGTCAACGAATAGAAATGCACCCACCGCTTGGGGCCCTTGGCTGGGCTGTGTCTGAGGGGTGGGCAGCGTGGTTTGGAGAGAATTGGGGTTGAGGATTGCTGGCATCACACTTCCCCTCAGGCTTGGGGTGACTCCCTCCCAGTACGTGCAGTCACCTCGCTGTCTGGAGTCTCCTCTCACTGTCTGCAACTTTGGCCTGGCTTGGCAGTTGGAACAGTGAGATCTAAGCTTACCCGTAGACTTTCCAAGGCCCTTTCGAGGGTCCACGAGAAAAAAACTATTGTCGTGAGTATACTCAGAGTTCTTTTCTTTCCCGTTGTTGACATTTGCACTGGTGGTACAAACACAATGATGCCTGAGACTGGGGCTTCTTAGCACAAGTCAGGGCCACAGAACCCAAAGCTCAACCTTTGAATACACGGTTTTTCAGATTCAGTGGGACACATGGGGAAATAGGAGAAAAGCGCTTATGTGTGCCAGTTCACAAAGGAAAAGCCCCTGTGTAATTGCAATTTCAACTTGAAAAGAAATGTTAATTATTCAGACTTGGATATTTGACAGATAAGTTCTCAAAAAGGAATCAAGGGAGCGTGTCACTTTTAGGAAAATAACTGATAGTATTTCTTGCCAATGATAAAATTCAAGCTTTGAACCATGAACTTGGAAGTTATCCAGACTTTAAAAACTGGTGAACTCCATGGTGATACTAACCAATGTGGTGTTTCAATTCTGTTTTTTTTTTTTTTTTGAGACGGAGTCTTACTCTTGTTGCTCAGGCTGGAGCGCAATGGTACGATCTTGGCTCACCGAAACGTCTGCCCCCTGGGTTCAAGCGATTCTCCTACCTCAGCCTCCCGAGTAACTGGGATTACAGGCATGCACCACCACGCCCAGCTAATTTTCTTTCTTTCTTTCTTTC
>NC_045448.1:98077308-98188445 GCF_002776525.5 Piliocolobus tephrosceles
GGATCTCAGCTCACTGCAAGCTCCGCCTCCCGGGTTTATGCTATTCTCCTGCCTCAGCCTCCCAAGTAGCTGGGACTACAGGCGCCCGCCACCTCGCCCGGCTAGTTTTTTGTATTTTTTAGTAGAGACGGGGTTTCACCGTGTTAGCCAGGATGGTCTCGATCTCCTGACCTCGTGATCCGCCCGTCTCGGCCTCCCAAAGTGCTGGGATTACAGGCTTGAGCCACCGCGCCCAGCCTGTTTCAACTCTTTATAACAAATGCATCACCATTTGGAAGATCTGCCTAACATGTATATATATAACTTATATATAACTATGCCTAGCTGGTAGTTTTCAGGTGATCATTGTACAATATTATACAATTACGCATGAGTGAAAGGTCCATTTTAAGAGAAAAATAGACCACAAGTTTTAATGTAATGGAGCACAAAAAGTTCATTGACAGGTTTCAGATGCCAAATTATAACCAACCCTAAGAAACTAGCCCTTGTAGAGTTTTATTAGGTATCAAAGAAGAATATTCACAGTTTTTGGAAGGATTCTTTAAATAGCTCTCTCAATTCAACAATGTGTCTGAGCCTTCATATACTTCACATAAAACAACATATTGCAACAAGTTGAATTCAAAAGCAGATATGAGAAACCAACTTTCTAAAAACCCAGACCTAAAAGAGACTTGCAAACATTTCAGACGCTGCCAGTCCTCTCAGTATTCTTTTGGTTTTTGAAAATATAGGGGTTTTTTTTAAATTGAAAAAGCTCTATTTTAAAATAAATTAATAGACATTTTTAAATTCCCTGTTTCACTTTCTAGTATGGTAAATATCAGTAGATATAGTCCATATGCCTAAAAAGTGTTTGGATTATCAATAAATTTCAAGAGTCTACTGTTTTGGGTAATCTAGTTTTTCCACCTCAAATATTATTTGAATTTTTTGACAAAACGTTATTCAATAAGAATAAATAATAAATCCATTATCTCAATAAAGTATGAACAAATCCTTAAATTGTGAAGTAAAGAACAGGTTTTAACTTGGAGGCATTTACGTATGTTGGCATCATTTATACATAGATTAGATCCCCGTGAATCTAGAGATTGGCAGACTTTTTTGCAGAGCCTGGTAGTAAATATTTTAGGTTTTGTGAACCATATCGCTGTCTCTGTCTCAGCAGTTCAACTCTGCAGTTATAGACAGCGTGTGCAGTGGATGTGTCTATGTTATGGTGGAACTTGATTTGCTAAAACAAGTGGCAGGCCAGATTCGGCCAGAAGGTCATAGTTTGCCAACTCCTGCAAAATTTCCCCTAAAAGAACACTGCAGGGTTTTGATGACATAGCCACCTACACTTTGTGCATTCACGTGTTCCAAAAGTGGATTAATTTTGGTGCTAAAGCTGGACTTTGAATTCTTTTAGTTCAGGGCTTGTCAGTGAAGACACCTTTTTTCACATTGTTTCAGTGGGGGCATGCATGGTAAGTTTCTGCTATTTGGGGAGCAAGAAGAGGACTCCAAAGGAGCAGGTAGCAGGGACTGGGGAAGAAGGCAGCTGCCTTAGGCACTTGTGCGGGACTCGGGGACTGTACATGCAGCTCCCCTTGGGCATGACAGAAATATATCTTTTCACCTCTTCCTCACAGACAGGCACTGTCCTTGCTCCGGGCAGAACTTGGAATCTGCATGAGATATTTACAGCTAAAGATGGCCCTTAGAAAATTGCTTTCTTGCTCATTGACTCTTCAGGCTGGTTCTTAGGAATTTCAAGACACATGTATGTTTATAGACTGCCTTATGCAAAGAGAACATATCTCCTATTCCCAGTTATAAATCAGGTGAACCCACTTTCCTGTGCCTCCCACTCTTCACCTCCTTGTCAGCCTCCAGGATAGGGGTACCTTGTTTTCATCCAGGTCCTCCCAGCCCAGCATTCAGAGAACTTGGGCAAGTCGGGCTGTCAAGTTGAATGAAGTGAGATGTAGATTTATGTTGCATTCATAGTTCAACTTTGGTGAAGCGCAGTGTGTGGTTATAGAACATAAGAGCCCTGGCAGCTGGTGGCATTGGTGGTCTCTCCATCTTGCCCATCCTCGGGGCTACAGCGGTCTGGTCTGCTGCTAACGCAGAATGCTCTAAGGTTGCTCTCACACAGGTATTCTTGCCATCGGCAGCAGTACGTAAGGTTGCATGGAAGTCAGGGCTGGCTTGCTTGCTTTCTTCAACATTCAATGCAGAATCTCTGCTGAAGGGCTGGCTTGCTTTTTAAGCATACATCAGCACCAAAAAGCAGCTCTTGCCTTCTAGTTCCTTATCTGCTCCAGTAGAGTCTCCCTCAAGATGTATTGGAAGCTTTGGGAGGATGGCTGCATCAAGCATGACACTTGTAAAGAATGCCGTAAAGGTAGCAGTATCTAAATATCACTTAGATGATACAGTATCACCCATAATTGAACAGATTACATATATCCATATATATACACCCATATATATACACCCATATATATACGTCCATATATATATATACACACACATATATATCCATATATATACACACATATATATCCATATATATATACACATATATATCTCCATATTGATGTTTCCTTTAGCCAAGATCTCATTCTCAATGAAGAGTAAACTCTCTGAAAATCATGTGGGGACATCTTAACTTTATTGATGGTGTATCATTAGCTTCAGGTATTGAAAGGTTTGCTTTAACATTTTTTTCCTAGATTATGTGATTCTACAGAGAACAAAAGTAAGCTTGTCACTTATGTACCCTTAGATTCTCATGATGCAGTTTTGAGATTTAACTCTGCTCCTACACGTGGTTATGAGAAAGATGTTGGGAATAAAACCACCGTACGCATCATTAATTCGCAGGTAAGACAGATGGAGTGTTTTCATGGATGTATGTTTCTTAGGTTTAACTGGATGAGTGAAGAGAAATGAGTTTAACTGGGTGAGTGAAGAGAAGTTACCTGGTTAATTATGACCATGGTACTTGTTTATTTCTATCAATCTTATAATTAATGCAAATTAATGAGGGAAACTGCAGAGAAATGGTAATTTAGACATGACATGAATAGGAGGAAATGAATACGATTAAAAGGAAAAATCAGTAGAAATAGAAATATATATGTATTTGTAATCATAGACTTAGTATGTTGCATTTTGTGAACTGACGAAAGTTAAACTTAGAAGAAATGGCAATAAAGAAAGCAGAGGATAAAGGGGAGAAAAGCAAAGTATAAAATCTGAGAGTTCGTAGGAGATCTCTGCAACTTTAGTCTGCCATTTGGAAATTCTAAAAAATGAAAAGGAATTATTTAATTGGAAATGAAAATACCTCGTTTATTCACGTTCTTAATAAGAATGCCTTGCAAATGTATAGCAAAATTATCCTCAGAACAAACCACAACAATTTCTGGAGTTTCAAAATATGTAGAAAAAATGAGGTGATGAGTGATTTATGGTGAGTTGCTTACAGAACAAAAGATTAGCTTTCTGCACAGTTCACTGCACCAGGCAGCCTGCCGCAAGGTAAGAAACAATTACCATATTTCCTTAATTCAGAGACGTCATTTGACTGTAAAATCTGCCATTCATTTAATAACAACTTTTTGCAAAGGAGGACATAAATGCCACCAAATTAGAATACATATCATCCGTAACATACATTCTAACTTAGAAACTTTAACATATGAAGAAAAAAGTACATCGTAATAATGGTTAAAAAAAATATGTCTTAAAATCGAGGGAAAATAATACGTTATTTCCTGAAACAATAATTTTAAAAAGATGATTGGCAGCTGAGATTGAAGAACTCATTTAGAACTAGCTAGGGCCACAGAGGGAAGGCTGTGGCTGGCGCCCTGGAGGCTCCTTCAGAACTCACTTCATCCACACCTGCAACTCTCGCTCCAAATTACATGTGGAGGCAATTGTAGAAGAGGTTGTGGGACTTGAATTAGCTGGGGAGTTGCACCCTTTAGGATCTGGATTCAGTACCACCAGACGTGAGTACATTGCTGGTGAAAATGTCAGAACTTGTGTTTTTTTTTTTGTAAAAAGTAGTTTCCTCAAACATTCTTTAAGTGCTTCTGCATGCAATGCCTGCCTCTCTCCCTCCCCCAGAAGAAAGTACAAAGTCGGAGCCACCTTTTTCTTGCCCTAGTTCTTTTTAATTTTCACCTCTTTTTAAAATGCAATTTTTAAAAACCAAACCCTGGCTTTGAAATGGTTTTTCTGTGTGTTTGCAGATTCTGACCAACCCCAGCCATCACTTCATTGACAGTTCACTGTATAAAGACGTCATTTTGGTGGCCTGGGATCCTGCCCCGTATTCCGCAAATCTTAACCTGGTAAGTGTTTCCCTGGATTCGCCCACCCCAACCATCAGACAACGGCTTTGACTAATTGATCATAAGATCTAGGCAAGGATTAAGCTTTGACAGACAACGAAAGTACCCATCAGTGTCAATTTCATGCATGTTTGTGACCACCACATTGATACCCAGTTACAGTGGCACACTTGTGAACATTAGTCATCTAATGCCAAAGTGCTTTTGTGCAGAATTGGTGGGCAGGGCAGCCAGATGGGGGAAATGTAGAATATCTAAATATTCAGAAATTTCTAGTTACACTAAAGGGTTGACTGATTAAACTCAGAATTGTTTCACTGTGATGTGATGGTGCTACATTACCTTTCAAGTAGTTGGAAGACCTTTTGAAATAAATTGAAAGTGATTGGCACGAAAATCTCAACTTTGTGAATCCACAGCTCATTTTTATTTAAATGGGGCCTGTTCCAGGCTTTTCTTGAGTGTGTTCCTCTTTGGCTTCTGCTTCTGAATCTGCTTAATTTTATGCAATAGGGCTGAAACAAGTTTATTACTAGCCATAAAAACACAAACAGGTTATATTTGGGATATTCTGGTAAATCATTGCCTATCTAAACAAGCAACCAGCTACTTTTGGTGAAACCTTTCATGAAAAGCCAGCATGCTTGTTTTTCAGTGAGGACTGGAAAAGATGGATAGTATTTAGCCTAGTAAGAGATGCTGTCATTTCTGTAAACAAGTGTCTTTGACTTGTTTAGTGAAGACCAGAGAGGATGCAACCTTCTTAAGATGAGTGTCAGGGAAAGATCTTTGCTTCTTTGAGAGGTAACCTCCCAAGATAGAAGCGGATTGAGGCTGGACATTTACCTTGTATGATTACTTACAATTCCTGACCAGGCGTGCAAGTCAAAATCACCTGGAGAGTATTTTTCAAAATCTGTCAGAGCCCCATCTCCAGAAATGTAGGATATATATAGCCTCGATGTATATTTTTTGAGAGGGCTCTTTGATTCTCATATGTACCCTCCCACTGAGAATCAAGCATCAGATGGGTGTTTGAACTTTTCAACTTCCTTTTCAGCCCGAGGCTCCCTGGTTTTAAACTCTTGCAGCTTTCTTGCTATTTGTGAACAGACTGAGAGTTTCTGGCTGTTGGACCTTATTTCTTCCTCTGTTGGAAGCAGCCCAGCCCAGGGCACAGAGCTGGCCACCTGGCAGTGCTAAACTCCCAGTGGCAAGTCCGCTTTCTGTAAGGCCTTTGCTGCCATGTGAGGCCCCAAGAGGAAGGAGGGTAAAGGAGCGACTCTCGCTCTGACCCCACATTCCTCTTGCTCCCTTGCCAGGGCCGCATGGCTTGGGGCTTCGTTTATGAAAGATACTCTGGTCCAGTCATTCTCAAAGCTTTTAAAGTGACAGTGCCATTTCATTAGTGGAATATCTTAATGTATACCCACTATACACCCCTGCTGTCTGTTTAAAGGGAGTTCTATGAGCTAAGCTTCTTCCCACCCACCCTCTCCAAATCCATGTCATAGTTACAGCTGAGACGCTTCTGAAAACTTCCTTTTTGAAAAACATCCTTATTGATTGTTCATACAATAGCATACATTGTGTAAGCAAATAGAAGTGTACATTTTGAAGAATGATAGCAAATCTATATACTCATGTATCTACCATCATAATGAAAAACTGGAATATCTCCTTCACCCTAGAGAGTTCCTTTGTTGTCAATCCATCCTAGTCAATCTTCCCAGCCCCAACCCAGGCCCAGGCAGCAACGGTACAATTTCTGTCACTATAGATGAAATTCGGAAAACTTACTTTTGAAATACACTGATCCAGTCCCCAGGGGCCAACAAACTACACCCATGGGCCACATCTAGCCACCACCTGCCTTCATAAATAGTGTTTTATTGGACCACAGCACGCCCATTCAGTATTTATTGTCCATGGCTGCTTCTGTGCTACGATGGTACAGTTGAGTAGAGACGACCGACTCTATGGCCTGCAAAGCCCAGGTGTTGATTATCTGGCCCTATGCAGAAGAGGTATGCTGATCCGTGATCTAGTCCATTTTCCTCATTTGACTAAAGCACAAAGCATTATCTCTGCTAGGGCTAGCACCCTGGTCTCTCTTTGTTCTCATCCCCTCATCCCAATGAGGAAGTGTCCGTAAATGGAATGAGTCGTGATCTTTCCCCATCCTCTAGCCCCAGCCTGGCCCCTCTGCCTTGAATCAACCAGCCATGCCCTGTCTCCTTTCACGGTTTAGTTCTTTCTACTTGACTGCATTGATTTTTTTCTTTTTCCTTAGTGGTACAAAAAACCGGATTACAACCTGTTCACTCCATATATTCAGCATCGTCAGAGAAACCCAAATCAGCCATTTTACATTCTTCATCCTAAATTTATATGGCAGCTCTGGGATATTATCCAGGAGAACACTAAAGAGAAGATTCAGCCAAACCCACCTTCTTCTGGTTTCATTGGTAGGTGTCGTATTAAAAATTGGAATGAGTGGGGGCAGACAGGATGAGATCTAATATTTAACAAATATACAGTCATGTTATATGGCTTGAGAATACCTTATCTGAAATGCCTGGAACCAGAAGTGTTTCTGATTTTGGATTTTTTTCAGTTTTCAGAATATTCACAGATACTTAACTGGTTGAGAATGTCTAATCCAAACATCCAAAATGCTTCAATGAGCCTTTGCTTTGAGTGCCATGTGGACACACAAAAAGTTTTGAATTTTGGAGCATTTCAGCTTTTGGTTATTCAGATTAGGCATGTTCCACCTGTACAGTAAGAGCCATTAACAGGTGGTTTTGGAGGAAAGGTTAGGTTAACTAAGGAAAAAAGAAACACTTGTGTAACAGACTACTCCAAAATTTCAAGGTGTAAAAGAAAGAACTGTTTTATTTTTCTCATGATTTTATAGGCCAGGACAGGCCTGGCTGGGCAGTTCTTTCTGTTCCATATGGCATCCATGGAGGTCATCTGGTGTATTCCACTGCTTTATGGGATGACTTCACTCCCACATCCCTCCGGTCCCTTTGCAGGGATGGCTAAAGGCCCAGCTGGGCTGGGACAGTTGACCATGTGCCTGCATATAGTCTCTCTTACATGGTGGTCTGAAAGTAATTGGACTTCTTAAATGGCAGCTTATGGATCCCAGGGAGAACGTTCGAAAACATAGGAAATCAAGAATTTGAATTTCAAGAATTTGAATTCTTCTCTGCCACTGCCAGTTTTTTAAGGCCAACACCTAGGGACTGGTACAGCATCGCAGGTGCAATTCTATTGGCCAGAGTCATTTCAGGGCTTATTGATTCCAGGGGAGAAAACATAGACCCCGCCTCTTGAGGGAGGTGAGGGAGGCATGTCCAGCAATGTGTGGCATTGTGAATCTACCACCCATGCCTGTTCACGTAGCTTATGCCATGCTTGGTTGTGGAGCTGAATCTGTGACTACAGGCGAGTGTGTTGTGTTTCAAGATTATGAGTTGGTATGGGCTTTGATGAGACTAGTTCCAGTATCTCATTTAGCTCTCTTAACCGAAGAGTACACCATCTTTCATCTACAGATGGGTTTTATGTAACAAGAGCATCACACTGGGCCTACATTGTCTTCCAGTCAAGCTTTGGTCCTCAGAGTTTTTGGTTTTTACCTCATTTCTTTATCTGTGTTTTAGCTCATCACCCCATTGTCTCTTTGATATTACCTCAGTAGGGTAATATTAAGGAATATCCTGGACCCTTTTGGCAATGTGAAAACCGACACAAGAACCAAACGATATTGGTTTTGTCTGTAAAGAACTGTAATGTTCTCTTCCCCAATTTCAATGAATTTACAACCCTTTTCCTTTCTTGGGCTGCACAGTGGTTCCCCATGAATAAAGGAAAGACTTGTGGAGATAACACTGGTTTGGTTATGAATTCAGGACACACAGGTATCCTGAATTGAAGCTTGCAGATTTTAGAGTGGGTTTTTGGTATCATAATAATGTGAATTATTTTACATATAATTTAAGAAAAAAATTTACAATATGACTGCATACTATTTTCCATAAGCTCAGCTTTTTCTCTCCCTTTTAAACTCATGCCTTTGACACTCTTTGTTTCTGAATCACTCTTTTGAAATCCTAAATTCTTTATCTTTTGTGTGGTTTCATAGGATCTTGTTGATTTAGGAGAAAAAGTATAATCTAGTTTGTCAGCAAGGAGTAAACAGGATAGAATAATGCCTAGACAGCATAACAAGATGTGACAGAAGTTTAATAAAGCCTTTTTCATATCCTAACCCTCTCATAAATTCATGTGGCTAATATTTGATTAGAGCAAAAGTTTTAAAGCACAGTTAGAGGGGCCTGTCAGATACACTTATTATCAACATGTGGTTTAAAAAATTCAAGTTAGATAGTCATAAATGAAAAAAAGTACTTTCCTATGTTGTTTTTGCTAAAAGAAATCATGCCACATATAGCCAGTTTCCTTTTAAAGCTATTTACTGAGAATTTAAAGTTTCAGAGGCTGAAGATTATCTTTAAGGCTTCTTTGACTTGAAGAAGGGGCTGTAGTTTGATGTCATTGCAAGAGGTTGAGGTGGCACAGGATGGGTTGAATTTGAATTCCCCTCGGCCGCTTGCTGGCTTGCTGACCTTGGGCAAGTTACTTAATCCTCTGACCCTGAATATCCACAGATGAGAAATGGAAGTACTAATAATCATTATTATTTTCTAACACTGTACTGACCAGTATGGCTACTTACGTTTCAATTACTTCAAACTAAATAAGAGGAAACCTTTAGTTTCTCAGTCTCACTAGCCCCATCTCAAATTGTGAGTCACCACATGCTCCTGATGGCTACCATATTGGGTAGTGCAGAGACAGAACAATTCCATTGTCCCAGAAAGTTATGAAGGACAGCACTGTTATGTTTTGCTAGTCACAAAAGAGTGAAAAACGGCAAGTTGATACGAAATCCCTCAGTTCCCACTGGGCAGGCTGTGTTCTGTGGGTAAGGGTTAGGGTCGGGCGAGGATAGAAGAGGCAACAGAAGATGTGGTCTGGCATTGTTAGGTTTATTTGTGGACCTTGTGCCTTGTCATGGTGAAGCATGTGAGAACCCTCGTCAAGGATGGGCAGTGGAGAAAGCTTGAATGAGTTCTGCTCAGAAAACCTCCAGCACCTTCTGATTACCCACAAGACTGCAGTAGTCTTTGCCCCTCGTCTTTGATCTTAATCATAAATAGGCTGAGAGCCAGAATCTGTTTTATAATTTATCTGACATCCTTAAATAGCAGTAAAATGATGTCACCCACATCTCAGTCTGTCTGCTATGAGAATTTGAAAAATCAGTGACTGTTTTTTTTTTTTTTTTTTCTGTTATCAAAAAATGTTATCCAAATGCCCCCTTCATGTACTGAGGTCATGTTGAGAAGGCATTGACTTGTTGTCTCAGCACCTCATTGTTTCCAAGTGCTCTAACCTCTAACGTCAGCTACTGAATGAAAGAATCCATCGAAGAGCTGTTAGAAGGGATTAGAACATTTCAGTTTGCACAGTCCCATCTTCAGCCCTGGGTACACCGGTCAGCAGGACGGTCACCATCACAAAAGATCACCCTGGCAGTGTCCCCGGCCTCTGGTTGTTCTGATCCACAAGGGGCTGCCCTGGTGGTGAAACAGTGTGCCCCACTTCCTTTACTGATGTGCTTATTAGATACATCTATATACACATAGCTACACACATGGTTGGCTTCATAGGGCTTTTGGTTTCCAATATTTTTGAACTAAAACCTTTACTAGTGTGTCCATCCTTATAGTCTCCCATGCAATTACTTATATTTCTAAACCCTCTGACGTAGTTTGGGTATTTGTCCCCACTTAGATCTCATGCTGAATTGTAATCCCCACTTCACCTGGGCCTGGTGGGAGGTGTTTGGATCATGCGCACAGATCCTTCATGGCTTGGTGCTGTCTTCATCATAGTGAGTTCTCATGAGATTTGGTTGTTTTCTGATTTTTTTTTTTTTTTTTTTTTGAGACAGAGTCTCGCTCTGTCACCCAGGCTGGAGTGCAGTGGCATGATCTCGGCTCACTGCAACCTCTGCCTCTCAGGTTCAAGCAATTCTCCTACCTCAGCCTCCCAAGTAGCTGGGACTACAGATTTGGTTATTTGAGATTGTTGTGGCACCAACTCCTGCCCACTCTGTCTCTTGCTCCTGCTTTCAACATGTGAAGTGCCAACTCTGACTTTGCCTTCCGAAGTCAGAGGCCTCCTCAGAAGCAAATGCCAGCACTATGTTTCCTGCACAGCTTGCAGAACTATGAGCCAATTAAATCTCTTTTCTTCATATTTTACCCAGTCTCAGGTATTTTATTATAGCAGTGCAAGAACAGACTAACACATCCACTGCATACATTTTCTTTATACATGCTTAGGAATCTGCATGTTTGAAAGAGAGAGACTCTAAAAAGTTGGCTATTTTGAACACAAAAGACATTTCTTCGTATGGAGATTATCCAGTGGCAGTTGGATTCCCAGGGAGATGTTACTGAGCCCCTTAAATGTAGTGCTATTAGTGCTATTCAAGGCCTCGTTACTGGGGCCTGAATCTTTCATACAGGCAAAAGGGGGTGAGCAAGGAAGGTAAGGGTCATACTCAAGTGGATATAAATTGCACACTTCCTATGTGCCAGACACAGGACTGGGCCTCAGAAACCTGGTGGTGAAGAAACCAGGCAAGGGTCCTGCCCACCCAAAATTTGCAGGACAGACGTAAATAAAATCGTTATAAAGTATGATAAGTCCAATGAAGGAAAAGAAAAGAATGCATCAAGGAATGGTCTGTGTCTGTTTTGCCCATCATTGTATTTCTGCTGTTAGCCTGGTACAGAGTAGATACAAATAATAATTACTTGGTGAGTGAATGAATGTTTTAGCTCAATGTTTTTCAAAATTTAGCATGTGTCAGAATCACACAAAAGGTTTGTGTGCTAATAAACCATTTCTGCGAAGCAAAGGTTAGATTCTAAAAAGAATGATAAGCATTTATTCTTTCACAGTTTCCATGGGTCAGTAATGTGGGAGCAGATTGGTTGGATGATTCTGGCTCACAGTGTCTCCTAAGGTTACAATCAAACTGTCTGGATTCAGGCTAGATAATGTGTTTCCAAGATGACTCACTTGCATAGCTGAGGGCAGGAGGCCTCAGTTCCTTACCACATGAACCTCTTTCCGTAGCACTGCTTGGGCATCCTCACAACATGGCAGCTGGCTTCCAGAGAACAGGGGATCTGAGAAAGAGCAGGGAGGAAGGCCCAATATTTTTGTGATGTTGTAAGCTAACACATCTGCTACATTATCTTTGTTACACAAATCAGCACCATTGTTATGGGACGAAATTACACAAAAACATGAATAGCAGGCACCAGTCATGGAGTCAGTTTGGAGGGTGCCTGTCACAGTTTCATAAACCAGATTACTGGACCTACCCCCAGAGTTTTTGAGTAGCTGGAGATTGTGAGAATTTGCATTTCGAACAAGTTCCCAAGTGATACTGACACTGTTGGTTCAGGGGCCACGCTTTGAGAACCATTCTTTTAGCTTTGTGGAATCTTAAGAACTTCAGAAATCTAGTCCACAGGCTCTGTACTGATGGATGTACCAGCAACATGATATGCATTTGGCTCAGTAGGAGGACTCAGGAATCTTGAATAACTACTAATCATGTACTTATTGCAATCTTCAATCCCAAGTGGGATAATTATTTTTATTTATGTTTAGTTAAAATAATGTAACATATTACTAAAACTATAACTTTTTATATATTTTTGTCTTTTGAAATTCTGTAACATTAAATCCTATATTCCAGCAGTATTGGATGTGTGTATGTGTTTTTTGTTTGTTTGTTTGTTTGTTTGAGATGGAGTCTCGCTCTGTTGCCCAGGCTGGAATGCAGTGGAGCGATCTCAGCTCACTGAAACCTCCGCCTCCTGGGTTCAAGCAGTTCTTCTGCCTCAGCCTCCCACCTAGCTGGGACTACAGGCGCATGCCACCATGCCCGGCTAATATTTTGTATTTGTAGTAGAGACAGGGTTTCACCGTGTTAGCCAGGATGGTCTCGATCTCCTGAACTCAAGATCTGCCCACCTTGGCCTTCCAAAATGCTGGGATTATGGGCGTGAGCCACTGTGCCTGGCCTATTCCAGCATTATTGGATGTTTTAATTATCAATACAATTATTCTTTTTGTTTCTTTGGAAGACATAACTATAAAATTTACTCACTTTACTAATGAACTCAGGTTTTGTCCTTAAAACTTATTGTCAAATGACATACATAACAGTGTGGACTGTAAATGTTTTCCTCAAAAGTGGATTTTTGTTTGTTCCTATCAAGTTGGGAGCCAGATTCTTGGATATACTGATTAGTGGGGTATACGTTTGTAAAAAGCAAGCAAAGTTCCAACTCTCGTTGATTTCAGGAAGGCATTCTCTCACTAACATTTGGGCGATGAAATTCGGTGTGGTCGACTTGAATGTTTCTCCCTGTAAAATTTGTATGTTGAAATTCTAACCCTCAAGGTGATATTGGCAGGTGGGACCACTGGGAGGTGATTAGGTCATGAGGGTGGAGCTTCCCTCATGGATAGGATTGGTGCCCTTGTAAAAGAGACCCCAGACAGCTCATTTGCCTCTTCCACTGTGAAGACACAACAGAAAGATGGCCATCAATGAACCAGTAAGTGGGCCCTCATGAGGCATTGAATCTGCCGCATATTGTTCATGGACTTTCAGGCCCCTAAAACTATGAAAAATAAATTATTGTCATTTATAAGCCACCCAGTTTATTGCATTTTGGTACAGCAGCCCAAATGGAATAAAACATTCAGCCAACACCTTCCTCTCAAACAGCATAACATACTTTTTACACTTTCATTAGCAACTCCTAGCCCAGTACCAGTAGTCTCTTTGGTGGCTCATATATCACATGGTCTTGCCTTATTGGATTAGGAACTCTGTCTGTCTGTCTGTCTCTCTCTCTCTCTCTCTGTGTGTTTGTGTGTATGTGTGTGTGCGTGTGTGTGCGTGCACATGTGTTTTCTGCTGGGAAAAGGAAACAATAAATATTAAAGGGAAAAGGAGTATAGAAGCAACTTCTGCTCAGTGCACCAGTCTGAATGTTTCTTGGTTAGTAGGCCTGGAGATATTGTGACATCAGAATTGTCATTGATCCAGTACCCCATAGGCAGGGCTGAGCTTTTTCTTTGGTGCTGTAAGATCTGTGCACTATTTCCTATGGAAAAGAAAATCAGATTTCCTAGTGAAATCAGATTTGGACAGAAATACTTAGTTTGTAACTAAATAAATTCTTCCTGTTTTTCTGAAAATAACAGGACTTCCCTTTCTGCTTAAAGAGAAAGAACAATAAGTTTCAAAATTTGAAGAACACATTGACCTAGCATTGAAGAAAGCAAACTCTAAGAACCTCTTCAACAAAAGTCATTTTAGTGTTGGAAAAACACCTGATTTCAGAAGTTTGCAATTTACAAACACAGAAAATTTATCAAAGATAAGAATGATACTGTTTTCCTTATAATAAATGAATTCCAAAACATATGAACAATTATATTATTGATACAATATAAACACATTCTAATATGAAATTAAACTATGCTTTTATTACAAGCTTACTTCAATATTAATAAGATTCTTATTAATGGATAAACCGCATGGCAAAAACGGCAAAAACCACAATTACTTTTGTACCAACCTAGTAAAATTTGAAGTCAGATCACGTGATTCCCCCAGTTCTGTTCTTTTCACTCAGTATAGTTTTGGCTATTCTGGGTCATTCTATTGAATGAGTCTTTTGTGATTACATATAAATTTTAAGATTGTTTTTTCTGTTTCTGTGAAGAATGTCATTGGTATTTTGATAGGGATTGTATTGAATCTGTCGATTGCTTTGGGTCAGATGGACATGTGAACAATATTGATTCTTCCAACCCATGAACATGAAATATATTTCTATATTTTTGTGGCCTCTTCAACTTCTTTCATGGATGTTTTATAATTTTCATTATAGAGATCTTTCACTTCTTTGGTAAATTCCTATGTATTTTATTTCTACTTATTGTAAATAGGATTACCTGCATGATCTCTTTTTCAGATTTTTTATTGTTGGCATATAGAAATGCTACTGATTTTTGTATGTTGATTTTGTATCCTGCAGCTTTACTGAATGTTTATCAGTTCTAATTAGGTTTTTCTAAATATAAGATCATGTCATCTGCAAACAAGGATCATTTGACTGCTTCTATTTGAATTTGGATGCCCTTTACTTCTTTCTCTTGTCTGATTGCTCTAGCTAGGACTTTCAGTACTATGTTGAATAATAGTGATGAAAGTGCGCATCCTTGCCATGTTCCAGATCTTAGAGGAAAAGTTTTCAATTTTTCTCCATTCATTATGATACTAGCTATGGATCTGTCATATATGGCTTTTATTGTGTTGAATTATGTTCCTTTTATTCCCACTATTTTGAAGGGTTTTTGTTGTTGTTGTTGTTTGGTTTTTTTTTTTGAGACGGAGTCTGGCTCTGTCGCCCAGGCTGGAGTGCAGTGGCCGGATCTCAGCTCACTGCAAGCTCCAAAACGATGTTGAATTTTATCAAATGCTTTTTCAGCATCAGTTGAAATGATGATATGTTTTTTGTCTTTCATTTTGTTAATGTATCACATTGATTGATTGCGTATGTTGAACCATCCTTGCATTCCAGGGATAAATCCCACTTGGTTGTGATGAATGGTTTTTTAATGTGTTGTTGAATTCAATTTACTAGTATTTTATTGAGGATTTTTTTTAATCAATATTTGTCAAAGATGTTGGCCTGTGGTTTTCTTTTTTGATGTGTCTTTGTCTGGTTTTAGTATCAGGATGGCTTGTAGAATGAGGTTGGAAGTATTCCCTCCTCCTTTATTTTTCAGAATGGTTTGAGTAAGATTGGTATTAGTTCTTCTTTAAATGTTTCGTAAAATTCAGCAGTAAAGCCATTGAATCCTCGGCTTTTCTTTGCTGGGAAACTTTATTAAAATTTTGATCTCATTGATTGTTACTGGCCTGTTCAGGTTTTGGATTTCTTTATAACTCAGTCTTACTAGATTGTATGTGTCTAGGAATGTATTCATTTTTCTAGGTTTTCCAATTTATTGGTGTATAGTTGCTCATAGTAGCCTCTAATGAGCCTTTGGATTTTTGTGACATCAGTTGTATTATGTCTCCTTTTTCATCTCTGACTTTATTTATCTGGGTCTTCTTTCTTTTTATCTTTGTCTGGCTAAAGATTTTTTCAATTTTGTTTATCTTTTCAAAAAGCCAACTTTATGTTCCATTGACCTTTGTATCATTTTCTTCATTTCAATTTCATTTATTTTGCTTGATCTCTATTATTTCTTCCACTAAATTTGGTTTTGGTTTGGTCTTGCTTTTCTACTTTTTAAAGATATATCATTTGGTTGTTTCCTTGAAGTTGTTCTACTTTTTTATGTAGATGCTTATAGCTATAAACTTTCCTCTCACTACTACTTTTGCTTTATCTCATAGGTTTTGGTATGTTGTGTTTTCATTATCATTTGTTTCAAGAAACTTTAAAGTTCTTTTCTAAATTTTTTCACTGGACCATTGGTCATTCAGGAGAATACCTTTTTATTTTCATGTGTTTATATAGTTTCCAAAATTCATCTTTTTAATTCCAAAATTCCTCTTGTTAATTCTAGTTTTATTCCATGGTGGTCAGAGAAGATACTTGATACAATTTCAGTTTTTTTCAAATTTTTTAAGACTTGTTTTGTGCCCTAACATATGGTCTATCCTTGAGAATGATCCAGGTGCTGAGGAAAAGAATGTGTATTCTGCAGCCATTGGATGAAATGTCCTGTAAATAATTATAGGTCCATTTGGTCTGTGATACAGATTAAGTCTAATGTTTCTTTGTTTTCAGTCTGTATGATCTGTCCAGTGCTGGAAGTGGGGTGTTAAAGTCTCCAGCCTTTATTGTTTTGGGGTCTCTCTCTTTAGCTCTAGTAATATTTGCTTTATGGATCTGGGTGCTCCAGTGTTGGGTCCAATATATATTTATGACTGTTATATCTTCTTGCTGAATTGACCCCTCTATCATTGTATAATGACCTACTTGGTCTTTTTTTTATAGGTTTTTGGCTGGAAATCTATTTTATCTGATACAAGTGTAGCTACTCCTGCTTTTAGTTGGGAAGTGGGTTCTATTAGCGTGGAATGTCTTTGTTTATCTCCTTATTTTCAGTCTATATGTGTCTTTATTGGTGAAGTGTGTTTCTTGTAGGCAGTAGATCACTGGGTCTTGTTTTTTTATCCATTCAGCCACTCTATGTCTTTTGATTGGAGAGTTTAGTCCACTTACATTCAGTGTTACTGTTGATAAGTAAGGACTTATTCCTGCCATTTTGTTGTTTTCTGATTGTTTTTGCAGTCTCGTCTTCCTTCTTTCCTTCCTTCTTGTCTTTCTTTTAGTGAAGGTGATTTTCTCTGGTGGTATTTGCGTTTCTTGCTTTTTACTTCTTGTGTACCTGTTGCGTGTTTTTCAATTTGAGGTTACCGTGAGGTTGGCAAATAATATCTTAACAATTCATTATTTTAAACTGATGACAAAACTGATTGCATAAATAAAGAGAAAACCAATAAAAATTCTACACTTTAATGTCATCCTCCCACTTTTAAAGTTTTTGTTGTTTTTCTTTTTATCATTTTTTTAATGTCGGTGTCTTGAAAAGTTGTTACAGTTATTAATTTTTATCATTTTTCAGTCTTTCTACTCAAGATATGAATAGTTTACAGGCTACAATTAAGTATTATAATATTCTATGGACTTACTATTATCAGTGAGTTTTGTACCTTCAGATTTCTTGTTACTCATTAACATTCTTTTCTTTCAGATTGAAGAATTCCCTTTAGCATTTCTTGTTGGATATGTCTAGTTTTGTTGAAATCCCTC
This sequence comes from Piliocolobus tephrosceles, assembly GCF_002776525.5. Taxonomy (NCBI): domain Eukaryota; kingdom Metazoa; phylum Chordata; class Mammalia; order Primates; family Cercopithecidae; genus Piliocolobus; species Piliocolobus tephrosceles. Next base: position 98,094,686 of record NC_045448.1, read on the forward strand.
AGTTTTTGTGTGTCTTGGAAAGTCTTTATATCTCCTTTATGTTTGAAGGATATTTTTGCTGGATATACTATTCTAGGATAAAAGTGTATTTGTTTTTCCTTCTGCACTTTAAATATGTCATGCCACTCTCTCCTGGCCTGTAAGGTTTCCATTGAGAAGTCTGCTACCAAGCATATTAGAGTTTCATTGTATGCTATTGTTATTTGTTTTTCTTTCTCTTGCTGTCTTTAGGGTCCTTTCTTTATCCTTGACCTTTGGTAGTTTGGTTATTACATTTCTTGAGGTATTCTTTTTCAAGTTAAATCTGCTTGGTGTTCTTATACTGGAATATTGGTATATTTCTCTAGGTTTTGGAAGTTTTCTGTTATTAACCCTTTGAATAAACCTTCTAGCCCCATATCTTGCTCTGCCTCCTCTTTAAGATCAATAACTCTTAGATTTGTCCTTTTGAGGCTATTTTCTAGATCCTGCAGGTGTACTTTATTCTTTCTTATTCTTTTTACTTTTGTCCCTTCTGACTATATATTTTCAAATAGCCTGTCTTCAAGCTCAGTAATTCTTTCTTCTGCTTGAATAATTTTCCTATTAAGAGACCCTGATGCGTTCCTTAGTATGTCAATTGCATTTTTCAACTCTGGAATTTCTGCCTGATTGTATTTAATTACTTCAATCTCTTTGTTAAATTTATCTGATAGGATTCTGAATTTCTTCCTTCTGTTATCTTGAATTTCACTGACTTTCTTCAGAAGAGCTATTTTGCGTTTTCTGTTCAAAGGTCACGTATGTCTGTCTCTCTGGGTTTGGTCACTGGTGCCTTATTTAATTTGTTTGATGAGGTCATTTTCCTGGATGGTTTTGAGGCTTGTGGATGTTTTCTGGTGTCTGGGCATTCAAGTGTTAGGCATTATTGTAGTCTTCACAGTCTGGGCTTGTTTGTACCCAGCCTTTTTGAGAAGGCTTTCCAGGTGTTTGAAAGGAGTTGTATGATATTATGATCTAAGTTTTGGTCACTTCAGCTGTATCTGCATTAAGGGGCACCCTGAGCCCAGTAGCACTCTGGCCCTTGCAGACTTGTAGAGGTACTGCCTTGGTGGTCCTGGATAAGATCCAGATGAATTCTCTGGATTGCCAGTCAGAGACTTGTTCTCTTCCCTCACTTTCTCTCAAACAAACAGAGTCTTTCTCTCTGTGCTGAGCTGCTTAGACTGGGGAACAAGGGACAAAAGCACCTTTGTGGCCACCATCACTGGGACTGTACTGGGTAAGATTTGAAGCCAGCATAGCACTGGGTCTCACCTAAGGACCATGGTAACCACTGGCTGGCTACTGCCTATGTTCACTCAATGTCCCAGGACTCTACAATCAGCAAATGATGAAGCCAGCCAGCTTATGTCCTTCCCTTCAGGGCAATGAGTTCCACCTGGCCCCAGGTGGGTCTTGAAATGCCATCTGGAAGCCAGGGCCTAGAGTCAGAAACCTAGGAGTCTACCTGGTACTGTATTTAGTACAGCCAACCTGGCACCCAAGGCGTAAGACAAAGTCCTCCCCACTGTTCTCTCCCCTTTTCACAAGCAGAGGAGTGTCTCCCATGGCCACGACCAGCCAGACTCACAGTGAGCATTATCTGGCTTCCACCAATGTACATTTAAGGCCCAAGGACTCTTCAGTTAGCTTATGGTAAATGCTACCAGACCTGGGAGTCTCCTTTCAAGGCAGGGGGCCCCCCTCTGGCCCAGGGCAGGTCAAGAAGGGCTGTGTGAGAGCCAAGGCCTGGAATCTGGCACCCCAAGAGCCTGCTTGGTACTCTACCCCACTTTGCCCAAGCTGGTATCTTTGCTGCAAGACAAAGTGCCCTTTACTCTTCCTTCTCCTTTTTTCGAGCAGGAGTTCCTCTCTGTAGCCACCACCACTGGGAAAATGCTGAGTGTCACCTGAAGCCAACATGGCTCTTGAGTCTCACCCAAGGCCCACAGTGAGTACTGCCTGAGTACCACTGCTGATTATTCAAGACCCAACAGCTCTTTAGTCAGCAGATGATGGATCCTGCCAGGACTGACTCCTTCTCTCCATGAAGCAGGTTCCCTTCTGGCTCAGGTGTGTCTAGAAATGTCATCCAGAAGCTAAGGCCTGGAACGGAGGCCTCAGGACTCTACTTGGTGCCCTATCCTACTGTGGCTGAGCTAGTATCCAAGTTGTAAGGGTTCTCTTTACTCTTCTCTCTCCTCTCCTCACAAGGAAGGAAGGAGTCTCTTCCAGAGCTGCAACCTGTGCTGCCTGGAGCTGGGGGAAGAGTGGTACAAGCACTCCCTTGGCTGTCCTAGCTTGTGTCTCAACTAGGTCGCATGCCTCCAGGTCCACTGGCTCTGAGCCCAGCACAGCACTAGGATGTGCCCAGGAACGGAAGTCCTTGTGGCCTAGACTGCCATTGAAGTTTACTTAAGACACAGGAACACTTTAGCCCCTGGTGGTGAGGCTTGCCAGAACTCAGATTGTGACCACTGGGATGGATGATTTGCCTTTGGCCAGGGCTGGTCTAAATGCTCCCTCCATAGGTGCTGGCTGAGTTCTGCCCGGTGTTGCTTTCTGCTGTAACAGAGCAGCACCAAGTTCCATTGCAAAGTCTCCCAGTCACGGCACTTTCCTTCCCCACAAGTGCACAGGTTCTTCCTCCCTGCTGCTGGATGGAGGAGGCATGGTGTTGGCAGTGTAAGACTGAGTTTCCTACTCTCTTCAGTGTTCCTTTCAGTGATAGGAAGTTAAAAACAGATACTGTGATCACTCGCCTGATTTTTGGTTCTTACAAAGGTGCTTTTCTTGTGTGGATAGTTGTTGACTTTGATGTTCCTGCTGGGAGGACAATTGGTGGAGGATTCTATTCGGCCATCTTGCTCTGCCTCCCTATATCTTTATTGAAGTTTTAAAACTAATGTTTACTGAAGTTAGCCCTCTCAAATTTCTAAATTAATATTTTTCAATCATGTTTTCTATGTTTTTAACATCAGATTTTTGTTATTACTGAGCAACTCCACCTAACAAAATATTCTGAAGAATCATTATTAGAGTTGACTCTTTACTGCAATTTATCATGGAAACCTGACTCAAAGTTGTGTATTGATTATTGATAATTATTTTTCAAAACATTTAAACCATAACTTTGCAAATATGTTTTGACTTTTGGTATCAAGATTATTACTTGGAATTCAGTAAAAGCCTGATAGCTTTTTAAGAAATCCCATTTTATTAACATATGTAAGGCGGAGGAGGTTTAGAGTTACTATTTATCCTCACATAAGTATGTGTCCAAAGCTTTCACCAAACCTTAAGGAAGAGAATGACTGCCTTACTTCATTAGTTTCTCTTTGCAACTTTTTTGAATAATCCCCTAGAACCTTGCAGTCCTCATAAAAAGAAAGAAAATAACAATATAACTAAATGTTTACACATTTTTTGAAACACCAAATAACTCCACCCCACTTTCTGGTACTGCCATCCTGACTTGACTTTAGTGTATACCCTTCCAAATCTTGACCACATCCAGATCTTAATATTGTTGTAATGAACGAGGCTCCCTCACTGTGAAGCACCACAGCCCAGTGCACGGTGTTCCCTGAATGAAAAACAAATTGAATGAATGGGAGGCTGTAATTTATATCATCTTACACAGACTCTCACCTTTGATTTAACTGGTCTCATATGTAGAAGGGTGGCCACCCTCCTGGCTTGTCACTTTATGTGTGCACTGTGGCTAAGACCTTAGATTCTACAGAGACCAGAATCAAATCTTGGCCCTACCACTGAATAGCTATATGACCTTGAACAAGTTACTTAGCATTTCTAAACCTCAGTTCCTTCATCTATAAAATGAAGATGCTGATAGTACCTTTAACTTTGAATTACCATGTGCCTAAGCACAATAACTAATATTTACTATTTGCTATTATTGTAATGTGTGTCATCTAAAAACTTATGCCAGGTCAAATAAGACTCTTTCCCAAACAGCAAAGGACTGTTCTTTCATTAAGACCTATAATCAAGGTGAAAATAGACTTTTGTTTTCTTTGCTATTACAGAGATCATATAGTTACATCAAACAGGTGTATCATAATGTATGCCTTTGTTAGTTGTTGAGTATTCTGGTTGTTTCAGAGTGCTTGATATTATCAAACAATTATGTTGACGAGTCATTACTATATTTTTGTGTTAACACAAATTATGTGCAGTATGTGACTATATAGGCTTTTATTTAAACTATTTCCTTAAGATAAATTCCCAGGAGTATTAGTGCCAGTGCAAAGGGTATGACATTCTAGTGATTATTGATAAGAGCTGATATATTGCTTTCCCAAGAATTATGTAGTTGAGTTTCTAATTAGACTCCATATTTGTCCTGTGGGTTCACAGAAGAAAGTACACTAGTAGATACATTGGATTGGATTGCATGTACTATCTCCTTCTCTAGAGAAGCAATAAAGGAATTCGTACACCTATTATTGGACTGCACATGTATTTTTAAAACTAAAAAGATGTAACATGAATCAGGGAAATTTAGATGATCCATAAGGACTCGTTTCTTTGGAACAACTTCTCCATCTCATTAGCTTCCTTACACTCAGCCCATTGGGAGCTACTTGTTCACATATGAAGAGCATTTCTCTCTTTCATCCCTAGTCAGATACTAGAGATTTTACCTTGTTATTCCGTGCAATGAAGTCATTTTGACTGTGCCTGACTGAGGATAAGGAATAATTTACTTGGAAGTCCTGCAGCTTCTATTTTGCCCACGTAATGACATATTTTTATAGGTGAGTGATCTCACCTGGGGTCTTCAAGCATGGCTGGATGGGTTTGCCATCTGCATGCAGTAGGGCATCCAGGCACACCAGCAGGCACCAGCCTCACCCACCCTGGCTCCCAGCCTGAGTGCTGACAGGCAGACAGACCTTGTAGCCAGGGGCTCCGCCTGACATATACACGGACGTGGAACTCCTTTTTAAGGTACAATTGCCAATTATTTTTATTGCAGAAGCCACCAACACCCCCATCCTGACTTTTTTTTTTTAACGCAACCACTACTCATAATATTATAACTAATATTTCTGAAGTTTACAGGTGCAAACACTGTAATTTCAGGCTAATTTATATATGCACAAGAATAATAGGCTTAAAAACATGTCATAACTTCTTTCTTTTCCATTTTATATTGGTTTTTGGAATCCCATTTTTTAATATGTCACCCAAACTCAGAACATTAGCACAAAATAATAAGCTACTTAACATCTATATTTAGGATTGTGTAAAATGTGTCACAATTTTGTTGGTTAGGAACAACTTTTTTGTATTTTCCTGTAAATAATGAATCCTGAGTGTGTGATAACAAGAAATAATGAGCTAAAAATTGACCTTCCAGTATTATTCTTGCATTATATTATTTTGTTTAGGGTGGTAGAGTTTTCTTAAATTACATCAGGTTCAAATTTCCAAAGCATCTTTTAGTTACAAATATTTTCTAGGACTGCCACTTAAAAAGTCACTTTTATCTCTTCAAGAATCTCAAGTGTAGCTCTCATTATTTTCCATTTTATGATTGAATTTAAGGAGAAACCACAAAACAGCTGCTAGAGTTTTATTAGCCTGGCATATTTAATACACTTAGCCTTTCACCCTCACCCCTCATTCAGAAAAGTGTTCTGCAGTGTTCTATTGGTGACTCTTAGAAACTGCTAATTTACTTCATGTGTGAGTTATGTTCAAGTGTTTATTAGAACTGATTTAAACTGGTAGTTTTCCTGTTATTTGTATTATGTTCTGTTTTATATCCATAGCTCATTTGGCTATTTAATGAAAGGCTATTTTCATCAAGGAGAAAATTTTGTTTTTCTCAATGATTTGGGATGTTATTTTAAATATTCTGCCAAGTGAAAAACAAGATAGTTTTGGCATAACCACAGTTAAGCTAAATGCTAAATGATTATACTAGACTCTGATAACACATCAAATATATCTATATATGCCAATTAAAGATGTATAAAGGAAACCTCAGCCATCTAGAATTTGTGATAATCTGTACATGTGTCAAACAGGTTTTAGAACAAATAAGTGCTCATTCCACTTATTATGCTGAATCATATAACATGACATTTTATAAAGACCAGTAGAAATGCTTTTTAATTGGTTTGATAATTGTCTTGCATTATACAACCTTTTTTTTTTTTTTTTTTTTTTTTGAGACAGAGTCTCACTCTGTCACCCAGGCTGGAGTGCAGTGGCCGGATCTCAGCTCACTGCAAGCTCCGCCTCCCAGGTTTACACAATCCTCCCGCCTCAGCCTCCCGAGTAGCTGGGACTACAGGCGTCCGCCACCTCGCCTGGCTAGTTTCTTGTATTTTTTAGTAGAGATGGGGTTTCACCGTGTTAGCCAGGATGGTCTCGATCTCCTGACCTCGTGATCCGCCCGTCTCAGCCTCCCAAAGTGCTGGGATTACAGGCTTGAGCCACCGCGCCCGACTCATTATACAATGTTTAAAAGCATACAGTTTAGCAAATGAATGCCTCTTGAGTGATAATTGCCTAGAAAATACTAATGCTTATTTTCTTCAAATGAATCCCTCATATGGACTCATTGTAAAAACTGGCCATATAAGAAACTTAACATTCATACCGTTTAAAGATTCTAAACAGCTGGTCCCACACCCATTTGATTGGCTTGGAAAAATACATTAAAAAGTGTCTAAATCTTGATCTGCCTATCAAAAAGTCCAGCCTCATGTTGAAAGCAGTAAAACTTTTGTTAGTGATTAAAGTTGTTAATTTTTGGTAGTCCTTAAACAAAATTACTTAACATAAAAGTTTCTTAAATGCTTTTTACAAGCTGTCCTTTACTGAATTGCATATTATTAGATGATTTGTATTCTTCTTGCATTTTGGGTAGTCCTGAGCAGACATAAGAGAGGAAATAAAAAAAGAATCAATAACATTTTTAGCATAACCAGATGTGAATTCCCCACATCAATCTGGCATGGGGAAATGATTACGAAGTAATGTGAGACTTTGAATTTGTGCATATATGGTATCGGGGCAGAAAAGACAACACGGCCAGCTTGACTGCTTATCCTCAGGAAGGCGTGCTTGCAAGACCGGCCCTTGGCTGATGTCTGGGAACTTGGATTTTTTGGGAAGGTTCCCGCCCCTCTAATTGATAAGCGTTGTTCACTGTGTGTGTACTGTTGATGCAAGAAATGCGTTTTATGCTGGACACTTGCTTTCCTTCCGAGAGTCTGGAATTTTAGTATACGCCAGGCAGAGACTGCTGACATGACCAGTTTCAAATAAAAACACTGAGTACCGAGTCTCTGAAAAGCTTCCCTGGTTGGCAACATTTCATTTGTGTTGCTGTCTCCATTATTTCTGACTGCTATAACACATACCATAGACTGGATGTCTTAAACAACAGAAAGTTCTGTCTCATGGTTCTGGAGGTGAGAAGTTAGAGAGCAGGCACTGGTCATTTTGGCTCTGGGTGTGGACTCTCTTCCTGGTTCAGAGACGGAGCCTTCTTGCTGGTTCCACACATGGTGTTGTTGCAGAGAGAAATCATCTCCACAACATCTTTTCTTACAAAGGCACTAATCCCATTCATGAGGGCTCCACTCACATGACCTAATCACTTCCCAAGGCCTCACTTCCTAACACCATCACATTAAGGATTAGGAAGGATCTCAACCTGTGAGTGGGGAATGGAGACACATTTGGTTCATACCATTGTCACAACTCAGTGCTGGGGGAATTCAGTCCCTGTGCCACTCCCTGGGAGAGGATTCTTGAGGCTCGCACCTGGTGTCCCCTGGACTTTTTACCCCGTGCACCTTTTCCCTGTGTTGATTTTGCTTTGTATCATTTTGTATACATCATCATCGTGAGTAAAACTCTGTGCTAGATGCTGGGTCTTCCTATTGAATCGTTGAACCTAAGGGTGTGTTGGGAACTGACAGTACCTTAATGGTGGTGACGGAGAGTTCATCTGAGAGCTGTGTGCTGTTGGTAGTCATTTGTGAATGACAAGGCTCAGCATTGGGGCATTGCGGAAGAGATCTGATGGTAGTTCATAAACATTTTTCTCAGTATGACGTTTAGGATACTTTCTTCAAGCCATCCTAAGAATGGTCATGGGCCTTCTACCTGTCATTAAATTTAAAGGTGAAATCTTTAGTTTTGTTTAATTTCGTTTTATTTTTAAAGAAATGTGCTCTAAATCTCTGATGATTAGTACCGTAGGCAGTTTGATAGATGTTGAATTTAATTGAGGAGGCCTCAAACAGCACTTAAAGACTCTATTCTTCCCTAATCCTGTCCTCGTTCTGCCTGCCTGCAGTATCTACTCCCCACATACCCCATTCTGAACCATGTAAGAGCTATTATTGTATATGTCCAAACATTGACATCTACCTAGTTCTTTTTTGCAAAGTATGAAGAAATATATTCTTCAAGTGTTTGTGTATTGCTAAGTACTATTATTAACTCTTAGGAAAATTGATGTGTAGATGGAATCAAATTTAATACTAATAATTTTCACTATTACATGACAGAGTCTGAATCTAAACTCAAATTTATATGTAACAACAGCCTTAAAGAAAATTAAAAAGCAAAGTATGCATATGCTAAATGAATTGATCATGCTGTCTGAAAAATATTAAGGAATATTCTACATCTTTGACACCATAAATCTCTTTGTCTACCTTTCACATAACACAATTAGTTTTATTTTTATTACTAGTTTTGTTTTGTTTTGTTTTGTTTTGACAGGACGTCACTCTGTCTTTCAGGCTAGAGTGCAGTGGCACAATCATGGCTCATTGCAGCCTCAACCTCTGGGCTAAAGTGATCCTGCCACCTCAGCCTCTTGAGTAGCTGGCACCAAAGGCACAAGCCACCATGCCTGGCTGATTTTTTTTTTTTGTAGAGACAGGGTTTCACCATGTTGACCAGGCTGGTCTCAAACTCCTCAGTTCAAGTGATCCACCTGCCTTGACCTCCCAAAGTACTGGGATTACAGGCGTGAGCCACTGCACGCCTTACTCCATAGTGAGTTTTAAATTAATTTTTTCATTTTTTTTGAAGATGCCTCCATACCAATTCCATATCAGTGGCTGCAGCTGGCTGCCACTTAAACACTCAGGGTAGATTCTACTGTTACTTTAATTTTAGGATGCTCCAAGCCATGGTTCATAGTTTCAGGCAGCCACAAGTTCATGAGACTACAAAACAAGATGGAGAAATCATTGTTGCTAAATGTGTATCCAATAGGCAAAGATCAGGAAGAACTGTGCAGAAAACTTAGGACCAACACCCATTCTCATAGCATCTATTGGCTTTCAATTTGGACTGCCATGAGCTAACTAACAAATCCCTCTATTTCTGAAGCTGAAGAAGTTCTTTTTAAATATAGAGTACTTATATAAGAAAATACTAAAAGTGTACCTATTTACATATATTGAAAGCATAACTATTTGCGTAGTCTGTGACAAAATCTATATTGTATATTTAGCAGATAACATGATTTAAGATATAACGGTTAACTAGCAGCAAGGGTAAAATTTTTCTCTGGAAAAACAATCAGATTCAAGCATCTGATAGCTCTTTGAGTCCAAGAGGATAGCAAGGATGTATAGGGAAACTCCCCAGAGTTACTTGGATTTGGTAGCAGTTCAAATCTAGATTAGCTGTCAACATGCAGAATGTCTTCCTGCCTATGAGACAACTTAGGGATTCCTCAGCAGTTCTCAAAAAATGTGTGTTAGAACAACCTTTTCTTTAAAGCAGGAGACTAGACCAGCACTGGTCCAGGAACGTGTCCTACTGCTCTGCAACTAGATGACTGTAGAAACTGGAAGGCTTTAGACACCTTACAGCAATTTCACATAGGCATGGCATCCAAATAGGTGATCATTTTTCTCATAATTCCTCATTATGGTGTTTTACAAAAGCATTGGTCTGTGATAGTTTGGAGCTTTTCTCTAACTGGCCTTTCACCTAAAGGGAATGCTCGTTAAACATTCAGATTCCTGGACCCCAGCACAAACCAATGGAACCTGAATTTCTGGAAATGAAGACAAGTCCCAGGAACCTGCATTTGATCAAGCTGCCTGTGTCATTCTTTTCTATGCTGAACTTTGAGGACTACTGCTTTATGGGGAGGACCAACTGCACGGCTAACATACTCCCCTAAGTATAAGATTGGCTTTTGAAAACCATCCAGTTTAAGAACCAGAGTTGCAAAGGTCACAACTCCAACACAATTGACTCCAGTCCTTAAGGATGCCATTGTGTTATTAGCTCATAGAAATGCCCAAGTAGCAAAGAATTATGGTTTCTGGGTACAGTTCCACTGCTAGGTTATACGGTGACTTTGTGCAAAAGACACCCTTGGAGCCACCTCCCTGCCATGTGCAAGGAAAGTGTTGTAATAAATATATTGATTAATGATGCCCGTGATGAAGTCCACCCCCTTCAACGTGGTTCCTTGTGCAGAGCTGGCAGAGCAGATGCCATGCCCAGGTGAGAGGCAGCCCCCAACGCTGGGCAATGCACAGCAACTTGGTCTGTAGCCCCCGATTAGAAAGCATGAAGCTGTCCTCAGCTCCACAGAAACAGGCTCTGGGAAAACTTTAGCCACCCGAGAACATTCACACCAGAGCGTTTCTTGTTTGTTTAGGTTTGTCTGTGGGTTGTTTCGTTTTGTTTTGAGACAGAGTCACACTCTGTCGCCCAGGCTGGAGTGCAGTGGTGCAGTCTTGGCTCACTGCATCCTCCACCTCCCAGGCTCAAGTGATTCTCCTGCCTCAGCCTCTCAAGTAGCTAAGAATACAGGCACATGCCACCATGCCCAGGTAGTTTTTTGTATTTTTAGTAGAGATGGGATTTTACCATGTCAGCAAGTGACTGGAAATAAAGGAATTTAATTCTCCATGGGCAGATACCATTCACCATGTGAATTCCTTGTATATGATTTTATGCAGGGGAGAAAAAATGTTTGAGAGCAGTCATTACTAATCAGGAGGCAAACTTTTGACCACCTGCATTCACGTTTCTCCACGAGTGCAGTCACTCCGAGCATCTCGGGGGTGCTGCTTCCTTGTTCTCAATTGGTGCCACCTGAATGCCTGAATGCCTGAATCACATGCTTTGGGCTGACCTAAGGGAGCGGCAGCAGCCAGGCAGCTGTGGAAGAAGGAAGGAAACTGGTAGAAGGACCTGGAAGAAAAACAGGAAGAATTGATCCAGTAACTTGAGGTTCTGACCATCGCTCTTGAGAGCAACTTGACTGCATAGAATTTGAACTGCTTAATCCCCTTCTCTTTGTTAAGAGTGTGTTTTACTCTCAACTATGATACCGTATCATGACTCTGACATCTTCTACACAAGCTGTCCTTGCTGTCTCTGGAGCAGTATCCCTTCTCCTGTTTCCTTCTACCAGGCAGCCCCTTGAGCTTCACACTTCTCCACCTTTGGGCAGCCTTTCTGGATCCCCTCGGCAAAAGTAGGCCCCTTCTCTCTTCTCTCCCAGTGTCCCTTATACAGGACTCCTGTGATATGGGATTTTCATGTTGCACACATGGTTGATTAATTAGGGAATATTACTGTCATCGTCAGATAAATATTGGCTATATAACAAGAATAACCGTGCTGCTTTATGTTTTTTATAACAAGGGAATATCCCTTTCAGAAAACAGATAAGCATTTTTTTTTTTTTTAACTTTCAAGTTAATAGTGGCACTGATGGTGTTGAGAAAAGAAAGAAAGCCATTAGTCTAGATCAAGAATAAAATGTACTCAGGCCGGGCACGGTGGCTTGTGCCTATAATCCCAGCACTTTGAGAGGCTGAGGTGGGCGGATCACAAGGTCAGGAGATTGACACCATCCTGGCTAAACACGGTGAAATCCTGTCTCTACTAAAAATACAAAAAATTAGCCAGGCGTGGTGGTGGGCACCTGTAGTCCTAGCTACTCAGGAGGCTGAGGGAAGAGAATGGCGTGAATTTGGGAGGTGGAGCTTGCAGTGAGCAGAGATCGCGCCACTGCACTCCAGCCTGGGTGACACAGTGAGACTCCGTCTCCAAAAAAAAAAGAATAAAATGTACTCAGTGATGATTAGCTGTTATAGCTATGTATTTGAAACATGAAAAAATTAAACCTTTAGCAGTGATAGTGCAGTGAGAAAAATAATTTTGTTAATATGAATCTTAAACTCTGTGTCCCTCTAACTCCATTTCTTTCCATTCAGAGAACTATAGTATTTTATAAGAGCTGGTCCATTGTACAGTTTTATGTTACAACTCTTCGAACAACTGTATTATAGTCAATATATAATCAAGCAACTATTTTATAATTTAGTTTTTATAGTATTTGTTTCTTTGGAACGTAACAGTCCCACCATTGCAAACCAGATGGGACGTGTGTGTAGAATATGATATAGGAGACTCTGATTTGGGGGTTGCAAATCTGTCCTTCACTAGAGTTTGGTTCCCTTAAGTTGACTGACTTCTTTTCATCTCTCCTTACCAGGCCTACGGTGATAGATTGAATGAGTGAATAAATATATGTATATAATATTACATTTTAATATGCACCCATACTCCATGAACTGCATACACACCACTTAATGGAAGTTATAACATTGCAAATGTAACAATAACAAAAAAGTGAATGCAAAGCAAGTGTCTCTGGCCACAGTCATACCCCATCACAACCACCTCCCCCTACAAAACAATCATTCCTCTCATGTGGAGTTGTTCATTAGATTCTAATTTTTCGTTTTCCTGTCAGGAATCCTCATCATGATGTCCATGTGCAGAGAGGTGCACGTGTACGAATACATCCCGTCCGTGCGGCAGACGGAGCTGTGCCACTACCACGAGCTGTACTACGACGCAGCCTGCACCCTCGGGGCGTACCACCCGCTGCTCTATGAGAAGCTTCTGGTGCAGCGCCTGAACACGGGCACGCAGGGGGATTTGCATCGCAAGGGCAAGGTGGTTCTACCCGGCTTCCAGACGGTGCACTGCCCTGCACCGAGTCCAGTCATTCCACACTCTTAAAAAGGGTTTCTTGGGAATCAATGTGCAATAAGGTACTACTGTTGTACTCAAAGTCACAAATGAATACTTGAAGATAGATTTTAGACAATGTAGTTTTGAGTCTTTAAACTGTAATTTAGTGGTGGTCGTGAGAATTCTTCACTTTCTAAGCCATTGAGTATTTATTACTGCTTTGAATATAGAAACGGATTTTTTAAAAAATAGGGCACAAGAAAGATGCAGAACAAAGGATAGCTATAAAGAAAACATGTGTATGACCATGGGTATGGTACCTCCAGAAATGTTAACAACTTATTCTTCTGCCACGAGTACCCCTCATCAGGGTTGGTTTCAGTAATAGGTTTTGGTGATGCTCCTGACCACATGAAGTGGTTTATATTTAGAAACATCCAAGTTGAGGGACATCATTTACAGCATCGAGTGCATCACTGGTACATGCCTTCATCATTAAATATCCTAGGTTTTATGACAAACATTGAAATTACCACTCAGATGTGTTTAACAGCAAAAATTCCCAGCACATCCTGGCAAATGCTTGTGTTTCCAACCGTTGCATTCTTCATCTCTGCTTCCCATTGCCCACTGAATGCTTTGCTTTCTGTGCGTCAAGACGGAGTTCTAAAACCAGAAAACATCCACCTTGAAAGGTCCAAGAAAAAGCCAAATTCCATATAGCACCACAGGGGAGGCCCTTTGTCTCCCTGCAGTATTTCAACCAGGAGAATTAGTACCACATCCACCAGGAGGCACATCACTGGCAAGTAACACAGAATCACGGGGCTGCAGTTGCCCCTGGACACTCCCTGGTTCTGGCTTTTCTGCTTTGTACCTCCTCACCTGAAGATCTACTCCACAGCTTTCGCATAGTCAGTGACACACTTGACAATTGGCACAGCCATGCTGGGGAAGACAGGAAACACCTCGCTCCTTCCAAACTAGAAGGAAAGATTTTGGAGCCGTCACCCTGTGCTTCTAGGGATGCACGCCTGTCTTTATTGTATGGGTTCTGGCAGGTTTTTATCAGCCAGGGGGAGCTCAACAGTGATGAGCACTGAATCCTCACTAAATCTTCCTATAGACATTTAGGAATCCAATCCTTGCTTTCGCAGATATGTTTTATGTCAGCAGTGTGACAAAGCCATATAATTAAATCATGTATGCGAAAGCATCGCTTATTAACAAGGAAAATATCGAGATGCTTCAGAGGGAAAGGCACCTAGAGGGAAATTTTCATCCCAATATATTAGCTATATTCAGGGTTGGTTTTTTTTTTTTTTAAATCTCAACTGTCACTGATACATTGAACACTTTGCCAAGAACATAGTGAAACAGAAACATTTTGTAATACCTTAATTAAACATGCTATTATTTCAATGTATAACCAAAAGGTATCTCCATGGTACAGTGAAGACTTGTTGCAATGACAATAGCAGCTTAATTAAAGGTGTTCTCCCTTGCAAAGTGTATGAATGTCAGGAGAGTTTAGTGGAAAAGTTTTGTTTCAGGATTGGTTTCTAGACTGTTCTCAGGACTATTTTCTTGAGCAAGAACGGCTTACAGAGACTGGTGGCTTCTGTTTGGTTAGTCTATTCAACAGATATGGAGCTGAATAACAAGACATCTCCTATAGCTTATTATAATAGTGAAGGAGAAACTGAAAAGTTTTAATCACAACAATATTCAATAAAAGCCCATTTTGAGAGTTTTGTTATTAAGTCTATGAGAAGGGATAGATAACTTTGTCCTATGTATTAACTTATGTCTAAATAGACATGGTTAAGCCATGTTCCTTTCCAATTTCTTTTTTTTTGAAATGGAGTCTCGTGTCACCCAGGCTGGAGTGCAGTGGTGCCATCTCAGCTCACTGCCAGCTCCACCTCCTGGGTTCACACCATTCTTCTGCCTCAGCCTCCCAAGTAGCTGGGACTGCAGGTGCCCACCACCACGCCCGGCTACTTTTTTGTATTTTTAGTAGAGACGGGGTTTCACCATGTTAGCCAGGATGGTCTCAATCTCCTGACCTTGTGATCTGCCTGCCTTGGCCCCCCAAAGTGCTGGGATTACAGGCGTGAGCCACCCGTGCCCAGCCGTTTCTTTCTAATTTCTTGAAAGAATTTGGTCTCGTCCTTATGTTTACATGTGTATAATAAGTTCACCGACTCTGGAATGTGGGTGAGGTGGTTCTGGTGGGTGAATATTACTCTCTACAATCCTTGGATCTTTCTAGATCTTCCTGGCCATTAAATGCCCCTGACTATTGAAGCTCCTTTTATAGTTTTGCGAGTGGATTTAGTTGTAGGCATCCTTACTATCCAGCACAATTCCCCTTGGCTGACGTGAGAACTTGGTTAGAGGAGAATTTATTGGGGTCAGTGTAAGTATTCAAGTTCAAAAGCCTCAGAACCCCACACTTAAAAGATTTTTAAATAGAATTTTGTTGTAATCATTGTACTTTTAAAATAGTACTTTCAGTTTCACTGAGGTGACAAGAAAGACTGAAGAGTACGACAGAAATTTAATTACAATTTTTGCTTTTATTATGGCCTTACAGACTCTTGGGAATCAGGGTCCGTTCAACAGTCAGTAAATGTAATACACATATTAATATAGTATTGACTGGGCATTCTTCCATAAAAGTTTAAGTTATTTAACTTCTAAAAAATGTTAGGCAGTTATAGTTAACGTGATGATTACTTCTAGTATTAGCCAAATGGGTCCTAAGTGGCAGTATTTTGCCAGACATTGACTAAATCTTTACATGCCTAAATCCTTACATTTACTGAATTCCAGTAAACACACAGTTCTTCTGTGGAGTAGTTAACAATAAGTGGCAGCTCACTGAATTTCTCCCAGGTTCTGTCTCTTCCAAAATCCTCCATCCTCTCTTATGAAGGGAAGCTGATTAAAAAAAATCCTCTTGGTGCAAGCCAAAGCTGTTAAGGATTCCTTTTTGCACTCTCAGGACCAACAAACATTCTTTTGTATTTCAAGATAATGTCACCCGTCGTTGTTGTTATCACAAAGAAACAAATTTTGACCAGCAGTGACAATTCAACCACATCTAGACTCTCCCTAACTTATTTCTCCAGCCGGTCACACCAAGCAGGTGGGTAACCTTTAACAGACCTGGTGTTCTCATGGAATACCAATGCCCATCCCAGGGAGCTGACCTTTCCCACTGTGTCCTTATAGAGCTGCTCTTACAGAGAACTTTGTGCTCAGGACCAAGGGATGGTCAATTAAAAGTTGCATGTCAGCATCAGGCTTGTGCATTAAAATGGGCAAGGGAGGCTTTTATATATCTTTGAATGACCAGGTCTTTCCTCTTCTGCCTGAAGGCAGAGCTTTAAGGAACAGCACTTCCCATGTATCTGGTCCTCTTGGTCTCTCAGATAGACACTTAATCAACCCTGGACTCTCCAGTAGTCCTCCGTCATTGTAGCCATAGCATCTGCACAAAAAGAAGTGCTAAAATAATCATTAGCATTTTCAAAATTAGGAAATCAAAGTAGCTGGGTCACTCTCTTACATGTGTATGAGCCAAGTCATTCTGCTGGGACAGATCATACTTATGCTGCTGGTTGACTCTTCTAAGCAGTAACACATCTCCTGCATTAATTAGGTAGATCCCATTTGGGTGCATTAAGTGGGATCAGTCTTAGATGAGTGCCAGTATGTGATAGAAGAATTTCATACACACAAATGCCATGATTCAAGTTCTCTCTCCATTTTTTCTTATCGATCAACACGCAGTACATGTGGTCAGTTACCTGGTTGAATTTCTGCTTCGCTGTGGTAAGAGACAGAGAAAGGGAGTGAGGTGGGATCAGGGGAATTATCAGAGAGACATGAGTGAACCTATTGGCCAGGTAGCTTCCACGTCTGTTCTATTGTATTGTCTGTTTTGATTTCTGACTTTCTGATCGTTTAGAACTCTTACCCAGTGGTTACATGACTGATCAAGGCAACTCTATCTGGAAAGTAATTGCTTAGGTAAAACGTTCCTGAGTTTCAACTTGTCTTTTATACTCTGGATATTCTCATTGTGAGATTATTATGCATGTTTGTGTCACGTGGGCATTATTTACACACTTGATAAATGAAAGGTATTTCTCTGTCCGTTCAAGGAAATAAAATGTAAGTTCTTGTTTTATTAAATGAAGCCTTTTGGTTAAAAAAAGAAAAGTAATCTAACATGTTTCTGTTCAAACTTGAGCTAATGAAACTTAAAGAATTAAAGACATTGATCTAGTTCTTAGTATAAAAAGCGTACATGTAGTAGATATAGTTATATAATTGTGTATATACATATCTACAAACATGGTTGGTTTCATATTGCTTTTTCACCAATATTTTTGACTGAAACCTTTACTATAAATTTTATTTTAATTATGTAACCACTAATATTTTAAGAGAAGGAAGCAAATGTTGTATGTCCTTCTGTTAAAAAAAAAAATTCAGTGCTCCGCCAATCGCTTCCCACACACTCATACTCTGTACATCTTGGATACGTTAAAATGGTCTGACAGAATTATTTAAAAGGCACTATGTAGGTAGAACACTACCTTAATATTGTATCCTAGTCAGAAGCCTGATTTAACACTGAACTTTGAAGGGAAGCTTAGCTATCGCTCATGGCTTTCAAAGACTAGAAGAAACATTTACTGGTTCTATGGAAAATAGTCTTCTTGCTAGGTAGATTTGAAATAAAGAAATTGCACTGGGAGTGTTAAAATCTAACATTTATAACAAATCCTGTTTTACTCTAGATGAAATACTTAGTTCTTCCAGTGGAAACCAGTGAACTTTTTTAACAGCTTTGGGAATTCTTTTGTATAATAATTTTTAAAATGAAATGTGTACTCTTCAAACTAATTAAGGCTTGAAGTTTTCCAGGAGTCGCATTTTAAAAGTGTTTGTACACATTTTAACACTTTGATATTTTCTATTTTGGTTTTGTATATTTTTATGTATACGCAATGTACAGACTTTTTTCTTGTAAATAAAACATGTTTTCATTTGTCTAGAAGTTTCTTGTTTTAATTCATAGAAGTTACACATACAAATGAGCAAGTGGCAAAATAACAATCCATCTCTAGGAAAACAAATGGCAAAGCTGAAATCTAATTAGAAGACTGAGTGGCAACAGAAGGAACAGCAGCAGGCCTTCAGCCACGAATATGGACGCAGCCTGGGCCTGAAACCACAGGTGGGCAGGATTTTTTCTTCCAGGGATTAATTGCCACATGCAGGAGAATGAAAGTGGCGAAATCAAGTGGAAAAGGCATATTTGGGCTAACAAATCTTGATGTTGACTTAATAAACCAGGATTTTGATGAATGCATGGTTTTGGGAGACTCTTCCTCGGCTTGACAGGGCATTCAGTCTTGGAAAACATAAATAAGTTATTTGAGAAAAGCCTAAAGACAGCTGAGTCACCTGCAACCCACCACAATGTCAAATTAGCCTTGGTATTTTCATACTTGTGACAGGAAGGGAAAATCAGTTAATTAGGCTCCTGGAAAGAAATTCTTGGTCATTTGCGCTTTCTGTTTAGAATGTGAGGAAATCCTCAAATCAAGAAAGTCTTTGGGGTTTTTGGTGTGAGGACAGTGTGAGCAGGTAGGAAATTCAGAGTCGTCCATCACCTCAAACAGCTGTGCTGAATCAGAGAGGACTCCCACCACCTTCGTGCTGTTACCATATTTCGTTCCCCACAGATGACCACGTTCTTCCAGGTAATTAAAAGGTAGGCATGGCTACACCAGCCCTGATCGGGAAGGTCTGGAGTAGATCACTGGAAGGATACTATTCCATGTTCTCGGAGAAGCCAGGCATGCGCAAACCCCAGGGACTTTGAGGGGTACACACAGGAGACTTGGTGTCAGTTAGCGCTAGATGCTGCTGGGAGGATTCAGAGGAAGAGAAAGGAATTGTATAAGATAAGTTGCACTCACAGATGGCAGGAGCTAGAGGAAGGAGGTGAAGTGAACAGCAGGATAGAGAGAGAAGGCTAAAGTGAGAGGGAGTGAAAAGTAAGTCCAGGAGTCCCAGATGCCATTTGCATATCAAAATCAACAACTCAGAAACAGAACTACCTCACAACCAAAGGCCTACCCAGGCAACCCCACTGAATGCACTGAAGCGCTGTGTTCAAGACACCCTGGTGCACACAGCGTGGCAGGGAGAAGGCCCTCCTGCACTAGAGCTCTGCAAGCCCCTCGTTGCCTAGAGCAGGGGCTGGCCCACAGCCTACTTTTGTAAATAAAGTTTTATTGGAACACAGCCACACTCATTCATTCACATGTCTATGGTTGCTTTCACCCTACAAGGGTAGAGTTGAGTTGCAACAGAGACTCTGCAGCCACCATGCCAACCTGGCCCTTTACAGAAACAGTTTGCTGACCTCTGATCATGAATACAATCTGTGGAGGAAAACTCTAGGCTGGTCTTGTGGTAGATGATGTACATGTAATCATCATAAGACCACCTTCTAAAATAGGTATTATATTAGTCCAGTAAAGTTGAAGTCAGAGTGGTTAGGTGTCAGCCTCTGACACACAGCCAGGAAATGACAGAGCCAGGCATACAATCTCTGACTGGCTTCAAAGCCTTTGGTCAGGAGCATTGTGTTAGTCTTCTAACAGCAGCCTTGCCCTGGGATGCTGCCCTAACACTCAAAAATTCTACAGAGGATCATTGCACTTTGAATATTGTGATAAACTGTGCTTTCAAATTTATGGAGACTAACATTGGGCTTTTCCAGAGGCTTTTCCAGTCCTCTAAATCCCCAGAGCCCCGGAATCCTGAACTGTATGAGTCAGTCAAGTAACAATTATTTTGTTATAAGAAGGCAGCCTCTATGATTGTCACAGCCCAGTGTAAAGAGTGCCTCTGATGCGGTGTAGAGAACACAGCCAGGAAAGATTGACATTCCACAAACTCTGTGCTCAGCCACTCTCCTAGCTCAATTGTATCATGCTGGAGAAACAGGCAGTACTTAAGAATGAGGAACCCCCTGAGAAACTGATCAGAAAAGTAAAGCAAAAGAAAAATCAATGACTTTGAAAAATATGTCTTCTCTTGTCATTGCTGGCTTACTATCCCAAGGATGGGAAAAAAAAGGAGATAGAAACAGCAACATGCTCTTTAGTTTTTAAAACAATGCTGGCATGAAGAGGTTAAAGAGGGTATGGGAGAGCCCAGGTGGGTGCTAGAAAACCTAGAAGAAGACATCCAGGGACCTTGGCCACCCATGTGGGCCCAAGTAGAGGAAGAGCCAGCAGTGATGGTGACTCACAGAACTCATTTTTTAGGAATATTGTGCAAGTAATTGCATTCTCGGATGGCTTTCTTCTAAAAACTACATAGTAGGTATGTGTGAGAAACAAATATTTTTCCCTAACTAAATTTATTTCTTACCTTGAATCCCCTTTTCAATGCAAGGTAAAAACTACCCTATTTCATCTAATCTAAGACATCGCTAAGTATAAAATGCACCATTCTTTTGCACCCCAGTACAAAGAAAAACGTAATCGAACTAGAACATGAGTCTCCTATCCCACTTAGGTGTGCACTGTGAAGCACAGTAGCTGTGAGCCACATGTGAATTTGGCGTAGTTGAAATGTGACCAGTCCTGAATTGAGGTGTGAAGTGGAAAATACAGGCTAGACTTCCAAGACTTAGTATGAAAAGGTGAATGTAAACTACCTCAATAACTTTGTTATATTGAGTACATGTTGAACTGATATTTTCAATATATTTCTTCAAATAAAAACATGTTACTAAGATTAATTTTGACGTTCCTTTTTATATCTTTGAACATGCTTACTAGAAGATTTAAAATTGTCTGCTCACATTGTATTTCCAGTAAACAATAGTAACTTCGAACTTCCATATTTGCTGAAAAACCATTTTAGACTTATTTAGGCATAGATTTTTCATTACATATCACCAAGGGATATAAAGGAAAGCACAATATGTGTGAAACTGATGATTTAAATTATTCTTAAAACAGTTATACTTACAGTAGTTCTCTTCTGAATCACCTTTTGAAGAAGTCATTAATTCTTTTTTTTTTCTTTTTTTCTTTTTTTACTTCTTACTTTTTTTCTTTCTTTCTTTTTTTTTTTTTTTCAGACACAGTTTTCACTCTTTTTGCCCAGGCTGGAGGGCAATGGTGCAATCTTGACACAGTACAACCTCTGCCTCCCGGGTACAAGCGATTCTCCTGCCTCAGCCTCCTGAGTAGCTAGGATTACAGGCTTGTGCTACCACACCTGGTTAATTTTGTATTTTTAGTAGAAACAGGGTTTCATCATGTTGGTCAGGCTGGTCTTGAACTCCTGACCTCAAGTGATCCACCTACCTCAGCCTCCCAAAGTGCTGGGAATACAGGCACGAGACACCATGCCCAGCCAATTTCTATGAATTTTTTTCTATCCCAAATTGTCTTCTGCACCATCAGAAGCAATGACAATGCACTACTTTTAAAGAGCACTCCATGACTGTTTCCAGGATTTTCTTCTAAGCTACTGATACATTCTGTAATTATAACCATGAGTATGCGTGAAGATCAACAAAGCAAATTTCTGAGCTAAGAATGATAATTTATTCCTCGAATTTACAATTTTTCTTCATTTGTGACTTAATAGTTTTGTCATTTGCTGGCATCATTAGCAGACAACAGTAGGGGCCAACGGCTTAAGAGAAAAATATGGATGGTATACTTCACATTGAGAAAAATTTAGCAATTATCATAGTTTTTACACTTGCAAATTAGGAAATGATTACTATATTAATAAAGCAAGTTGTTGTAACAACTCCCAAATATAAAATTTGGGTTGTGCATCCATGATAGTTCAATAGAGTGCTTGGTCAACATCCTTCCACATGGGGAATGCAGATACAGGTTTCTACACCTTGAGACTCTTCCCCCTGCCTGAAGGCTGCAGCGCCCCCCATTGCAGCCTCTGCATGAGCCACCAGATGGGGAGAGAGCTGCAGGACCTCTTGGACACTTTCAGGTCTAGCCTGGGATGGTATGCAGGACTTCTGCCCACTGTGCTGAAATCAATCACATGCTAGTTATGTGACCTTGTATATTACCTGATTTGGAAGATGATGTTGAATAGTAAGAGCTGATATTTATTAAGCACTTCATTCTGCCTAATGTCCTACCATATCATACCACATGAAAGAATGCATTTAATCTTATAGACAAAACACCATTGATTTTACATTTGACAAATGAGAAAACTGAGATATGGAGAAATAACCTAGGTTACAGAGCTGGTAAGGGGCAGAGCCAATCCGGGTAGCTGGCTCCATAGCCCTTGATCCCTTTGTTATGCTATTACTGTGTTATCGACTGTTAAAAGGAGCCTGCCACAAAGCCTTATTAGCCACCAGACATACTAAACAGCCATACTTAATGGACAGTATGAGACAAATAATTAGTATTTAAAATTTAGCCTCTGTCTCCCTTCCCCAAGGAAAATAGGCCCGAAAAGTAGAAAATAACATACATGTTGAGACTGAACACCCACTATGTAGCAGATGCTGCACCAACATTACCTCATTAATTCTCACAACATCCTTGGAAGACAGATATCACCCCCATTTGATATACAAGGAAATAGAGGCTCTAGGAGGCTCTCTTCCTTGATCAAGGTCACTGTGGCAGGACAGGATATCAGCCTAGGTCCTTTGGCTCAAAGTCTCTAATATGTTCACCCCCACTTCTTTGCGTAAGGAACAAAGCAAATGCAGGTACAAAGATGGGGGCTTGCCTGTGTCAAAAACATGGGGACATCCACCGTGAATGGGATTTCCAAGAAGATTGTCTTAGACTGTAGCTCTTTTATGTCCTAACTCAGTGAAAACATCATAGAATGACTGCAACAAAGCCTTGGGGAGTTCCATGCGGCCATGAAAGCCATGTCTTCAAACAAAAGTGCATGACGCGGGAACTAATATGATGTAATGTTAAGGGAAACAAGTATGATAGAAAACTATCTATGTCATAATCTCTTTATTATCCATATAGGTGCACATATTTCTTATAAATTTATACACAGATATATGTATATGAGTCATACCTATATACTTCTATGACTTAAAAATCTTTAAAGATGGCCAGGTGCAGTGGCTCATGTCTGTAATCCCAGCACTTTGGGGGGCCAAGACAGGCAGATCACCTGAGGTCAGGAGTTTGAGACCAACCTGGTCAACATAGTGAAACCCCGTCTCTACTAAAAATACAAACATTAGCCAGGCATAGTGGCGGGCACCTGTAGTCCCAGCTACTTGGAAGGCTAAGGCAGGAGAATAGCTTGAACCTGGGATGTGGAGGTTGCAGTGAGCCAAGCTCAGGCCACTTCACTCCAGCCTGGGTGACAGAGCTAGACTCCGTCTCAAAACAAACAAACAAACAAACAAAAAACCAAAATCTTTAAAGATGTCAAAATATAACAGTAGTTATTATCTTTGGGCAGTGGGGAAAAGGGTAGTTTCTATCTTGTCCTAATATCTTATATCACACACATGTTTAGAAGGACAGTAAATATAATCACAAATTTTAAAAAGCAAGTTTAAAAAATATTAGGGAAGACTTGGGGTCTAGTGAAAAGAGACTGGGCTTTGATAAATGGTGTGAGTGATCAGAGAAGAAAATTCACATCCTGATTTTTGTTTCTGCATTGTTTTAATCCAAGTGTGATGAAGGCCAGAGCCCCAAATGTCCACAGCAACACAGGCTGCATAGCACCCGGTGACCAGAATTGCATCTATATCCAAGCCCTTGGGGCAAGCACCTGGGATCACATTATTGATTAGAAAGGCGTGGGTCAGTCCCTGCCTCCCAAACTAGCTATGTGACCTTGTGTATATTACTTATTTTCTCTGAGTTTAGTTTCCTCATGCATAAAATAGAGATACTGACAGTACCTACTCATTGAATTATTGCAATTATTAATTTAGACACTGCATATAAATTATTTAACACAGTCTGACACCTAGTGAATATGAATTGGTGGTGGTATTATTATTATTATATTTTGATCTCCCCAGTCCAGTATATCTAAATAATTAATAGAGGAGAACACTGATGAATGCTAGACGTTGCAGATGGTTGCTTTTTCAGGGAAGTTTCATCTGCTTAATTTTTAAAAGTGAAATAAAACCAAGTCTTTGTGGTGATGATTTGTTTTCAAGGTCCTCTAAACAAAACTCTGCAGGAATCCTTTTTCGTGAAATGAGAAGTATAGGTAAAAATGTTTTTTAACATGTTTTCTTGTCCTGTGTTTTTTGTTTGTTTGTTTTGCTTTTTCCATATAGAGGATCTGCACCTGTTGTTGAGAGGTCTCCGATTCATGGCCCCAAGGACGGGGTCAAACATGTCTAAATGATGCTTGTCAGAATCCACACACCCACTAAACAAATGAAGCTAGCAAAAGGAGGGAGTGTTGTAAAGAGCACAGCGGCCCTCTGCGCTCTCTTCTTTCCAGCTTCACGCCGTCCTGGAGCTTTCCCACTGTGGTGTATTGGTTATCTTGTGGCACAACAGACTGCAGTGGCTCAAAACAAGAGTGATGTGTCATTCCTCATGCTTCCGAGGTTTTGCTGGGCAGCTCCTCTGCTTGCTTCTCCTGGCACGCTCCAGCAGCTATGTTCGGCTGGAAAGGCAGCCGGGCTGGACGGTTCGAGATGGTCACATTCACATGTCCAGCAGGTGGCACTGGCCATCACCTGAATTCCCTCCTTTCCCCTCCAGGAGGCGCTCAGGCTCCAGTGAGCCAGGGTGGGTCCCTTCCAGCAGACCTCAAAGTATGGTCCTAAGAGGGTAAAAGGGAGAAGGTGGCCAAATGACCCTGGAAAAGGGACATGTGTCAGGATGGGACAATTGGTGGCTGTAGAGCAGCTCACCACACTTGAGTGTGAGCCCTCACTTCCGCTGCTGAAGGCCAATTGCTCCTTGCCCAAGTCACTGTGTTTCCATTTTCCCATGACTTCATCCAAATTGGGAGCAAGATTCCCCACCCATGGAAAAGCAGAGAGATGTTCTCGCACAGGACAGTCTGCAGTTGACTCGCTATGGCCAATGCTGCACCCTGGGGTCCCCTCTCAATGCAGAAAAGAGGCTGTGCACCCCATCTCCCCGAAATCCTCACTCCATGTGGGTCTGGGTAAGAGTGTCAATCAGAGGCATTCAGAGGAGATTTCAAAGATAAGAGAGAGTGAAGGGCCATGAGTTTCTACAGGCAGCTGGGGACAAAGGTGTGAGCAGATGCGTGATTCACAACAGCTTCCCAGCAACTTCTGAAGACCCGCTACTTCATTGCTTCTACTGGGAGAATGGCAGGAGCTTGCCAGAAGTTCTAGAGAATTATGGGGGCTTCCTGGGGTGCACTTAAGAACTGCCCTCAGGTGTGCCAGCTTGAGATCACTGGTGGCAGCTTCCCCGACCTTCACTCATAGCTCTTCCAACTGTTTGTGCAAGCCACTATTTCCTTACATTAAAGGCTCTAAACCTTGAGTGCATCGTGTGGCTTCTGTTCGCTATCTGAATGTTGAAGGACACGGTTTTTCTTACCAAAGGATTCCTCAGGTCTGACCAGATACGAACGTAGTGGATACCTTATTGCCAGTGGAAATGGGATGTTTACCACCCATGACATGTTGTGGCAAAGCCATTGAAGTTCTCAAATGCAGTTAGTTGCCTGGAACCAAGGGCCTATAGAAGGCCAAATACGGGAAACTGAGCAGCTGCTACATGGAATGTTCTGATGGAAATGAAGAGTCCAAGGTTTAATGTGGGGCTTAATGGTTATTTCTCACTGGACCAAAACTTTGGGGAAAAGGCAGTGACACGCTTGTCACTTTAAATTCTCATCTTAAGGCATGCATAGAGAGGTTCTACAGCTGTCCTCAAGAAATCCCTTATTTCTCATAGTTGAACAACCAGGACTCAGGGAAGCTAACCAAGCCAAAACTGAATCCTAAGAGTAGCTGAATTATAACACAAATTGAAATTGCAGTGTTGTCTGGCGTCTTACGCAAAGTTAAAGTGTTGATCAAGAAAGAACGTCCCTGAGATTAGAATGGGATCAATATGATCCTATTCCTGTGATTCTGAGGACCTAGAATCCCACATCCCAGCAAGCGCCCCACCCTGCCAAAGTAGCCCTTTCTTCCCAAGCAAAGTGAGCGAGCCTCCTCTTCCTTGAAGACTGTGTAATAACCGCATTTGAAGTAGTTAGCTTGCAGGGGGTGATGATTCTCCCTCAGACCCACCTCACCAACTCTCAAAGCTTTCACACCTGTAATTAGAGTCTAATAACAGCTATGGGCCCGGGCAGTGGCTCACGCCTGTAATCCCAGCACTTTGGGAGGCTGAGGTGGGTGGATTATCAGGTCAGGATATCGAGACCATTCTGGCTAACACAGTGAAACCTCATCTCTACTAAAAATACAAAAAAATTAGCCGGACTTGGTGGTGGGCGCCTGTAGTCCCAGCTACTTGAGAGGCTGAGGCAGGAGAATGACGTGAACCCAGGCGGTAGAGCTTGCCGTGAGCCAACGTCGTGCCACTGCAGTCTAGCCTGGGCGGCAGAGCGAGACTCCGTCTCAAAAAATAAATAAATAAATAAATAAAATAAAATAACAGCTATGGATTCACTGTGGACCATCAGGGGAGAGGTATAAAATGTGATCTCAAAAGAGATTCTATATGTGATATGGTTTGGCTCAAACCAAACCATATTGGGTGGTTTGGGTGTCCCCACCCAAATCTAATATCAAATTGCAATTCCCAATGTTGGGAGGGGCACCAGTTGGGAGGTGATTAGATCGTGGGGGTGGATTTCCCCCTTGTTGTTCTCATGATAGTGAGTGAGTTCTTATGACCTCTGGTTGTTTAAGTGTGTAGCATTTCCCCTCTTCACTCTGTCTGTCTCTCCTGCCACCATGTGAAAATGTGCTTGCTTCCCCTTCAACCTGCCACCGTGATTGTACATTTCCTGAGGTCTCCCCAGCCATGCTTCCTGTGCAGTGTGTGGAACTGTGAGTCAATTAAATATCTTTGCTTTATGAATTACTCAGTCTCATATAGTTCTTTATACCAGTGTTAGAATGGACTAATACAATATGCATCAAAATAATTACAAAATTTTATTGGTTTACACTGAGTATAACCTGAGGAATATGTATAGAAATAGATTCTGAAATAGATTCCTGGTCAAATCTCTATTTGACCATACTGTTCCAATCTGTTTCCCAAGTTACCCATCAGGTTGCCAGATTTAAATGGGTGCCATAGTTACAGAAGGCTCTGTAGCTGATCTAGCCTGCTGGGCAAGAGGCCTTACTTACATAGGGGCCATATGTCTACCAGGTCCAGTGTGGGCATTAGCAGGCCCTGACAGAAGATTACATGTGGAAAATCCCTTAAAATTTTGGAATAAGATCATCTGCTCTTTCGTATAACTCCTTTCATTTTAAGAAATAACTCCTGACTTGCTTCTGGGCCCTGGTAGCATTATGTAACTCAAGATGCACATTGAGAGGTGCATCTTCTCTAAGTCAGTGATCCCCAACATTTTTGGCACTAGGGGCTGGTTTTGTTGAAGACAATTTTCCCACAAACAGTGATTGTGGGGGGTAGGATGGTTTCAGGATCAAACTGTTTCACCTCAGATCATCAGGCATTAGATTCTCATAAGGAGCACACAACCTAGATCCCTCGCTTGCATGGTTCACAATAGGATTCCTGCTCCTGTGAGAATCTAGTGATGCTGCTGATCTGACAGGAGGCAGAGCTCAGGTGATAATGCACACTCACAGACCACTCACCTCCTGCTGTGAGACCTGGTTCCTAACAGGCCACGGACCAGTACCAGACCATGGCCCAAGGATTGCGGAGCCCTGCTGTAAGCCACTGAGCCATAAAGCTGGGTATGGTAGCTGCTGTCCATCACCAAGTCGAACTGTTACATGGGAAATTGGGCTTAAAGGCACAAGTAAGTTGCTTGAACAAGTGACTTCAACTTCTGTGCAGCTTGTCCTTTTGCACTGATACCTTTACCTCAACTCACGCCACACCAGTGGATTGAAGAAGAAGAATAAGAAAACAAACAAACAAAAAAAAACCTTGACTTCATTTTCATATGGTTCTGTTGGCATCTTTGAAAGTCAGCAGCTGCAGCTCTACAGCACCACATGGGAGTGACCTCAAGGGCAGTGGAAAGGGGGGTCCTCCCAGCCTCTGGAGGAGAGGGGCCAGAGGTATGGAACCACATTGAGTGAGAGGTCACGCCTAATGGCATCATGGGATGTTCAGGGACTTGGAAGTGAAAAATCAGTGCTCTGGGAAAAAAGTGCTTGAATGGACCTTTCTGAAGTCACAGAGCATGAGGACTTGGGCCCCTTGGAAATTCTTCCCAACTATGGTAGAGGTGGCAGCAGAATAAGGTAGCCTGATGGTGGCTATCAGTCACTCTTTCTGCCACCTCCCCAAAGTGGGCCCACTAGACTCACGTGTGAAGTAATTGTACTGGCAGGTTCGATGGTCAAGTATGAGCTCCACAATATGGACTTTCCCCCACCAAGGCTGACCCGGCCATAGCATCTACTGAGTGCTGACCCTGACCACAGCAGAGGGTAACACTAAGCCCTCTAATTTAGCAACTTTCTTTCTGGCAGTCAGCTGGCCAGCTGGTTGGATACATTGGACCCCCTCCCCCATCACAGCAAGTAGGGGCAGAAGAAGGGATGCACCTTCACTGGAATTATCACTTCCTCTGAATATGGATTCACATTCCCTGCCTGCAATACCTCTGCTGGTGCCTCTATTGGACTTTTAGAAGACCTTATTCTCTGTCGTATTCCACAGGACAAGTCTTCCGATCAGGTAACTCATTTTACAATGCAGGAAGTGTGGTGATGACCTTATACCCATGGAATCCACTGGTTTTACCATACACCTTATCACTACAAATTGTAGCATCAACAAGCTAACAGCAATGTGACCAGAGACCAATATATATTGTCATTTTTCCTGTAACTAGAATACAACGGATCAAGGAACTTCTCATAAACCACCAACAAAATATTGGCTCCCCATTTCCACCTCATTGACCTTGGACGTTGGTTATGGGACTCCTGATGCCAATTGAGCATGAATAGATGTGAATATGTCCAAGTCATGCATTTTTCTAACCTTATTTTTTTTGTTGTTGATTAAAGACATTTTGCACTTAAAGGAAAGGCCATAACTTATTTTTTTTGTTACTGAAGCTTTATTCTTACAACCAAAAGAAGCCTAGATGGTTCTCCCAAATCTCCATTTGGACTTGATGTTTTCTCCTTAGGTGAGAGTCTGGCAGTGGATTCTAGCACATTACTGAGAATTGATTGAAGATTTTTTAGGCTTGTAATCACAACCCATGCCTTGCCCATGTTTCTTCCCTCCCCAGATACCTTACAGGAGACCCCAAGTGTACAGTCTGCCATGATTCAGTGCTAAACCATTTATTGTGCTCAATTAAATGCTTATCAAGAATGATGCAGGTGCTAATGGGATGTGTATGCAGGATCAAGCCTTGACATTTTGATTTATCTCTTTGTCGGCTAGCGGCAGTGGAAAGGAGCTCTGGGAAGGTTAAGAGTTAATATGCTGCCACAGCTCCTGGGGGACTTAGTGTAATAGTGACACGGACAGCTGACCCTGGAGTTTCTAAAAGGCAGCATTTGAGATTAAAAACTTCATAAGCCCAAATGTCAAGTTTATAATTCCTTTCCCAAAGGAGTGAGCAGACAGTGTATTATATTCCCCAAGCTTTACTTGCAGGCAGTACTTCAATGGCAGAGAAGAATACCTTGATATATGTGAACAGCCTTGATGGAGAAACGCCTCCCCTTCCCAGTCCTCACCCCACAAAGAAAAATAACAAAAGCAAAACTCCAAGGCTACAGGAGATCAAAAATCGCTTCTTTGTTATCCTGTACCCTACTCAAAAGTGCTGCGAACAAGCTTCTCTTTCTTTATTGTGGTCAGCCTTGTTAGTGCTCTCCAAAATCCAGATTCTTTTCTTTCGGAGTACAAAATAATTTTATTCTGAGGCTAAAACATACATTTCAGTCTTTATTTACAAAGTGTTACATCCTAGAGGAAGGAAAATGCTGGGTGGAGGAGATTGTATGGGAACTTTGGGTAATTTGGGTTGTGAGAGCTCAGAGCTCTCATAGAGGTTCGCGTGTCTGAGGCCAGCAAGTAGGTCAGTATGAGATATTCAGATTGGAGAATGTGCAAGGATCGAGAGAATCCTGCAATAGAAGGATGTGTTCCTGGGGCTTAAAAGCAGTCAGTCTTGGGTTTTGTAAGAGTGAGTAGGAAGTTACTGGGCATGACTAGTTTCCCAGGAGCTTTGACTCAAGATACACACAAAGACTTCATTAGCCTTCCTTGCAACTGTCAGTAGTCACATGACTGAGTTTAGCCAATAGAATGTGAGCAGGGATGGTGCATACCATATCCGCCCATAGCCTCTACAAACCTGCCACATTGCATGTCCAAGTTCTTTCCTCCTCTGCAACCAAGTGACAAAGGCCATGTGACCTTGGGAAGCCACTCTGAAAATGACAGACCTTCCATCAGCCTGAGTTCTACAGCGATACACATCCCTGTTAGGTCAAGACAAAAACTTTGGTAAAACGGTTGCTTAACACAACTTGGAAAGGAGGGAAAACAGCTGAAATGCTGCCTGCTGGTGCATTTAACATGATGCAAGAGAGAGATGAATTTGGGAAATTCTGGCAAGTTTGTAAGCAAAAAAAAAAAAAAAAAAAAAAAAAAAAAATCAAAGAGAGAGAGAGAATAAAGAATGTGCATAAATTTAGGGTCTGGCAGGGTTAAAAGGAGCAGAAAATACCTAGACCACACGTTTTTAGGAAAAAGACTAAAAAAGGCTTCCATCAATAATGACCCATTAAGTTTTCTCAGTTAAGTGACTTGTCCTGTGGCAAGTATCAGATCAAGGGTGGGGCTTTTTCTCCCCTACCCTTACTAGTGGTTCAAATGGCCTCAGAGCAGCTGCCATTACATTAAGGCTATAATGGAGTCCAGGAAGAAAATACATTCAGGCTTGATAATTACATCTAGGAAAAGTCTTGTGTTCCCACACAGAACAGAGTGGAATCACACAGATTAGACTGAAGCCTTCAGAGGTTTGAAAGAATTACCTTGCCAAGAAAGCCGGACAAAATGAAAACAAAAACAAACGTCTTTGATGCTTTGAGTCTTACAGCAACCTTGGCTCCTCAAACTCACATGAGCAGAAAGTGGGCAGTGAAAGTTCATGGTCCCTAAGAGGATATCCTTTCTAATACTCTGAAGTTCCCTTCTGCTGTGAACACATAAAATAAAGAACAAGAAAGCCCTCCCAGAGGACAGAAGCACAAAAATTGATGGATAGGGAAGTTCCTTCTAGGCTACACAGAAGCAACAGGATTGTATCAAGAACTTTGCCCCATGCCAGGGCAGAGGCTTGCAATCCCTGCCTGTAAGGATTTTATTATTGCTACGGACCAATGACTGCTGTATGTGCAAAACCATTCCCTTTTTTAATAGGGACATTTTTGTTGTGGTTATCTTATTCCTGCTTCAGCATTATGGGTGAGTATAATGGAGGATGCCAGGCAGGGTAGGAAGAGGGTAATTTGTCTTTTAGTTTGTCAAACCATACAAAGCTACCTTCAGACCTGGTAGAATAGACTGCACATAACCAGGAGAACTTGGACTTTAAACTTGATGTGGTATCTGGGTAGGTCTTAAATTGTCTCCTCTAGGGAGAGAAGAAGGTATGTTCTCAACCTTTTTCCCAGGAGCCTTGACTCAAGATACACACAAAGACTTCATTTCCCAGCCTTCCTTGCAGCTGTT
This sequence comes from Piliocolobus tephrosceles, assembly GCF_002776525.5. Lineage (NCBI taxonomy): Eukaryota > Metazoa > Chordata > Mammalia > Primates > Cercopithecidae > Piliocolobus > Piliocolobus tephrosceles. The sequence continues at coordinate 98,126,716 of NC_045448.1, forward strand.
GGTAGTCACATGACTGTGTTTAGCCAATAGAATGTGAGCAGAGATGGAAATAAGGATATGAATGGATATTTGGGGAACAGAATGACGGACTAGGACAGAGACTGTTGGCATCACACAAGACTTCATGTTCTATTCTGCCTTTTGTATACTCAGCTAGACAGTATCTCCTAGTCTCCTTTACAATTAAATGGGGCAACATGACTGAGTTCTAGCCAATGGAATGTGACTGAAAGTGACAGGTACCAATTACTGGGCTGGCCTAAAACACTTCTCATGTGTGATGAGGCTCCAGGTTCTTTCCTTAATGGCTGCATGGAACCAAGCTCCCCAAATGACCTGAACTACTAGGAACTGCAATATGAGCAGGAAACAAGCTTAGGCTTGTCTTAACCCAATGTATATTTTGGGGTTGATATATTATTCCAACTAACGTTACTCTGAATAATACACTGATTGTCCCCTTCTGTTTTCCAAATTCCCTAGGCCACTAATCAATACTGAACATATAAATATGCATTTAATTACAATTTTACCAATAGTTGAATGGCCTCTCTCTCCTCCACACAGCCCCTTTGTGCTCCATTACCCAAACCTCCTCTATTGGAGATACTTTCTTCAGTTTGCTTTCTTGTTGGTCTCAGGCAAAGCAGTTAAACTCCTGAGTCTTAAAACCATGGTGGATATTAGCAGAAATGCCTTACATGGCTATGTGAGGTATGGCTAAAATAAAATCTAGCCCATATTGAGCACAGTGCCTGATACACAATACACATAATGGGGAAAAACTTTTTCTCTGCCATCTTAGGTTCAAACCTATAGACTGCAAATTAACTGACAAAAGATTAATAAGAGAAAAGACATATAATATTTATAATATTGTTATGTGCAGAGGGTCTTCATAGAAAAGAAGTAAAAACCCAAAGAATGTTAGACTTGGGGGCTAATATACCATTTTAACAAAGGGTGAGAAATTGTGGAGAAGTGACTAGAAAAAGGAAGGAGGGTTTGGGCTTCTGGGGTCAATAAATTATGGGAAGAGAACTAGCTAATATGTAGGGAAAACTAATGGAAGATAAGAGTTATTTTAGTAAGGTTCACTTATGTAAACTTAGCTCTAGTTCTCTGTCTGTGGTGATAAGAGTCGCTCTCCTCATCCTGTTATGGGGACTGGGGTTGAGGGTATTTTAGGCCACTGCACAAAGGGAAATTTATGCTCTGCTTTTAGGCAGAAAAGGGGAAGGCAGAGAAGCTTTCTTACATGTGTTGATTCTCAACTGCCTTTAGCTCAAAATAATCCTCATCCCAAAGTAGCATGTTTTGAAGTGGCATATTCTGGACCTCTCCATGTGTGTTCAGTAAATTTTCTGTATGTTCAGTAAATGTGGTTGTTATTGTTATCTTAAAGAGACCCATATTCATGTGAAAATACCACTGTTCTGAATTCTAAGAGGGTAAACACCTTCAAAGGGTGAAAAGAGTGTGATTCCACCATGCTTGAGTGGATCACTTAAGATTAGCTGATGACCCAGATGGGGAGAGTTTGGGGTAAAGGAGCAGACATGGAATTGAACCTGTGACTCACGAGAGGGCCTGGAAACACCACAGCAAAAGCACCCGTGGTAGGATCCGATGGCAGAGCGAGTAAGGGGTGAGGCAGTTGATCTTCATCGAAAGCAGACATCTGGTAGCTGAGAGGATGAGGAAACTAGGTTTGGGAATAAACAGAATCATAAAGGAGTAGCAGGCATGTGGGAGAAAACTGTTTAAAAAGTAAATAACTAAGCCGTGGGAACCTAGAGACTTGGGAGCCACTCTCTTGGGACAAACCTATATTTCTTCTTTGCCTGAAGCCAGAACAAGACCCATGTAAGCTCAGTGAAGGAGTGTGGGAGACAGTCAGAGGTGACACCTGAGGCAGAACCAAGCCAGTCAGTAAATCAGTCAAGTCAGGCAAAAAGACCTACTATAGGTAGTTCCAGAATCTCTGAAATTTTAAAATAAGAATGGCTTGGGAGCAGTAATCAGGTTGGAAGCTGCATTAGTATTACTCAATACTGAGAAGAGCTAAATATTCATATAAAAGACTAGTAGGTGTTGTTTGTTCTATTTGACTTAGTATTCAGAGGCATTTTGTAGGGTGAGGGTTCCCAGGGTACCTATTTCCCCATATTGCCAGAAACAGAAGTCTGAGACCAGACATCTATCTAGTTTGTAATGAAAAGCCACATTTTGTTGATCTCAGCCAAGCTTCATAGAGCCCAGAAATAGCAGACATTTGCTTCAGATTCATCTTTCTCATCTCCACCAAGATCCGTTTTTTCATAATGCTGCCCTCAGGCCACTCATATCATAATACAGGTTCTTATGCCACATTCCTAGACCCCCTAAGTCAGAACCTCTGGCTGTGGAGCCCAGAAATCTGTACTGTTTACAAGTCTTTTAGTAATCTTTATCACTATCATTGTGAGCTATTTGTCTGTGCAACAGTAGATGCTCAATAAATGTTCATTTGTTTTTTCCTCCACGTTTTTAAAGAACATTTGAAAAGATCCTTGCCCCTGGAGAATTATCTCCCAGCTCCTACAAAGCTGAGTATCAGAAAGAAATTGAAATTGACTCCTTTACTTGCATATAAATGCCTGCTGTGACCTGAATGTTCGTGCCTTCCCACAAAGTCCTAATTATCAGTGTGAACATGATTAAAGACTTTATAAAAGAGGCCTAAGAAAGACCCCCTGTCCCTTCCACAATGTGAGGACACAGCAAGAAAATGCCTTCTATGAGCCAGGAAACGGGCCCTCACCAGATACCAAATCTATTGGCACCTTGTTCTTAGACTTTCCAGCCCCCAAAATCATAAGAAATAAATTTCTACTGTTTGTAAGTTGCCCGGTTTGTGATATTTTCTAATAGCAGCCCAAAACCGACTAAGACAATACCACTGCCCTGGCTGTTTCCAAAGGTGTTCAGTTGTCTCTTTTATTTTATATAACTCCAACCTGTAAAATGATCATGGAAAGTCAAAGATCTAAGCATTCTGAGTTTTTTGTTAGCTTTTGTGTGTTTCACTGACTTTGTATCTTCAGTGCCTGGCACACAAAAGGTACACAATAAGTGCTTATTGTCGTGTATTGAGTTTTAAAATAAGACTCAAAGTAGAATCTCGGCTTAGTTTATTGGTACAATTCTATTCATATCATTCATCATTTATCAGAAGTTCTATAGCAAAAGTTCAGCAGCTTTAGTCTCTATTATGAAATAGCATTGTTCTTAGTGTTCTTTCTGTGCACTTCACTAATCGCTGTGACTGAGTAATATATAATTATCAGAGCAAGCTTTGCATTCATATGAGCACTTATTGCATCTATGCATGCCTATTAAGACATGCCACAATTTTTAACAGTAGGAGAAAAAAATATTAAAATTGCCATGGAGATTTATTTGCTGTTGTTTATGAAGTGTGCCCCAATTAAGACCATCAGTCTTGAATTCATTTTTGATCATTTCACTCTAACTACACTCTTAAAATAATTCTTGAATAGGATACTAGTTTTCATCACTCACAATGGAGAAAGACAATATCAGAAAAGGAAAATAATCGGCACTGAATTCATCCAAAAAATTTTGTGTGGATTTTTGTGTGATGCCTTCAAATAGCATGTACTTTGTATCAGGTACTATTCTAGCAGGTGGGGCATTCAACAAAGAGAAACACAAGATCTCTGCTTTGTGGGCATCTCATAAGAAAGATACAAGTATTTGCAAATAGTTGCCCAATGGACACCACTGCTTGTTCTCTCTCTTGTTCACCCCATACTAGTTAATAACATGGATCCAGGAAAAGTAAGAGGACACAGTATATACAGCAACCTGAAGAGTGGCATGTTCTGTTAACCACCCAGAGTCAGTTAGGAGAAGAGGTGGGCTGGTAGATGGAAAGCAATGGTTCCTACTCTCGGGGAATGCTCTCTCTAGAGGAGAGAAAGGAATTGTAGTACCATCAGCATTTCCTTAAGAAAGGACAGTGTGGCCGGGCGCGGTGGCTCAAGCCTGTAATCCCAGCACTTTGGGAGGCCGAGACGGGCGGATCACGAGGTCAGGAGATCGAAACCATCCTGGCTAACACAGTGAAACCCCGTCTCTACTAAAAAATACAAAAAACTAGCCGGACGAGGTGGCGAGCGCCTGTAGTCCCAGCTACTCGGGAGGCTGAGGCAGTAGAATGGCGTGAACCCGGGAGGCGGAGTTTGCAGTGAGCTGAGATCCGGCCACTGCACTCCAGTCTGGGCGACAGAGCGAGACTCTGCCTCAAAAAAAAAAAAAAAAAAAAAAAGAAAGGACAGTGCATATATGTTACATCGTGAATGGGGCACAGGGTGGGATGCCTGGCCAAAGCCTGGTACACCGGACAGGCTCAGCAGTCGGCTGTCTGGCTGGATGTTAGCACTGGAATTTCCCACAGCCCTGGAACGAGCACCATGAAAATATCCCTGACCTCTAGAAGCTTGCAGTACAGTTGAAATGACAGAATAAATGAAGCGTCCAATTAGAGAGCATAGAAGGACCAAACCGTAGTGACGGTAAGTTTGTTGTCCAGTCCTGCTCCCCACTAGCAGCAAGTCAGCTGGTAAATTGCTGAAGCTCCCTTGGTCTCTTCTTTTTATTACCGTGAGGATATACTCATATCCCCAACCTCTTGCGTTGTGGTGTTCGATGAGTGGACATGGATAAAGTGCTTGGGAGGCAGCCATCATACAATGCACACTCTACACATGTGAGGTCTGCCTATTCTTTGCTAAGCAGCAACCACAGAAATCTGCCCAAGCCAATACTGTGCCTGAGAGCTCTCTAAGTTAAAAGAGATTCCCAAACAGCACTCACTTCATGCTACAAGAGAAAGAGGTGGTGGTTTTCAAGAAGAACAGCAGACGTTCATGACTGTGCAGGGAAGGCATCCTTACCTTCTTGTTGGGAGCAGGTTTGTAAGTAAGCGTGTTACTCCACAGGTGTGGGCTAGTGACATGAGGTCATCCTCTCCAAGATCAGTGGCAAAGAGACAACAGTCAACATGACATATGTTTTTTCTCAAAAGAAAGACTTCTAATTCCTTCCCATGAAGACCACATTTTAGTAGCAGCCTAGTTGAATTAAAGGCGTTTCAGGGTTTAATTTAAAGAGAAAATAAGGTTTGCCACAGTAATTAACCAAAAAAGAGACAAGATGTCTTAGAAGAGAGATTCAAATTATCCCAATGCTGAAGTTAATAGGAATGCTTTTTTGCTTTTCTCCCTAGAGGTTATGTCGATCTGGCAAATTAGTAATGTGCCTCAGCTCATTGCTATTCTATGCCGAGAACTTGTGCTGCAAGATAAAAGAATGTGACTGTGGAAGTAAACCCTACAATAATGCCTTTCCCTGAGCATCTCTAGGGGGTATCTGGTTTATTCACCCTTCCCTTTCTCAGCCTAGTGATTCCTGAGCAGTCATCCATGAATCCCTATTGTAAAAGAAAAGGTAGATAGTAAGGTTAATTTTCATACCACAGGCAAGAAAGTCAAAGAGTCATAGCCAAAGGAATAGTCATAAATAACCAAGAAAACAGCCAGTGTGAGGAAGACCCAGGGACACCCAGTTGCTACATAGTACCCCCCTCAACCCAGTCCCATCTCCAGGAATCCTGACTGCCCTTCCACCAGGCTTTCTTTCCTTCATTTATTCATCCATTCATTTATCATTTGTCAGATATTGAATGGCCATCTGTGATGTTTCGGGCACTCTGCCACCCATTCGAGGCAGAGGCATAAATTAGACAATCACTGTGTGTCTTAGCTGGGGTTAGGTGTTCCCCAGCTCCAGTCTTCTGTAAATCTGTCCATCTCTCTCAGAAGCCCAGTTATAAATTCTATCTTCATTGTTCCTTGAATGTTTTAGTTAATATGTCCTTTTGTTTTTTCTGGATCTCCTTAATAGGCATTTCAGATTTCATTAAGTTGAATATTTTTTCAGATGGTCAAATCCAGTCTCATAACTTAAAATTCTATCTACATACCAACAACTACCAACCAATTCTTTACCTTTTGGATTCTAGAATTTTATATCAAAATGCTTTCCTGACGTCTCTACTTATAGAGACTTGTAGATCTCTAACAGAGATCTCAAAGTTAACATGTCCAAAATTCAGCTCCCAATTTTTCCCCTCGAAACCTCCCACAGACCTCCATCTTAATAAATACAATCTCCCTTCCTCCATTTGCCCAGAAAAGGAAGAATAAAGCCACCTTTGACTCTTCCCTTTCACACACACCCCCGTATCCAATTCAGTCACAAATGTTGCTAGTCTTCTACCTTTGTGAGATTTTGAACATCACCACTGGTCTAAACCATCATCTTCTTTTCTGAGAAATATTGAAGGATCCTTCTAATTGGTCTTCATGCTTTCTTTCTTGCTTCCCTTCTGTGTGACAACTTGGAAAAAAAAGTTCCAAACCTATCACAGGTAAGCATTAAAAGTGTTTCCTTGTTGAATAAAGAATGTTGGAAATTTCTCATAATCCAGCAGGTTTTGTATACTATTGCTACATCAACTGGATGGTTTCTTTCCTGAACTTCAACATATGGTAGTTCAACAAAGAAAAATCACACCATGCTTTGGACTTAAATTCTAGGGACTCCCAATACCATGTTAATTAACTAGATCTACTGGGCTTTCTCCTTAAATGCTCTGTGGGTCCACCCCTCAAAAGGAGATGGTGCCCAGTAGTGGCTGCCACCTTCTTCCCAGAGTAGCAGCTGCCGCATCCTACCTTGGTCTGTCACTCCTGTGCTCCGGCAGACCCATCTCAGTCATCTGCTTTGTGAATTCCAACTCCTGCTGCTGCTGTAGGCTCCAGATGAACAAGCAGCCTCCCTTGTCTGTTTTCTGGCTCATTGATTCCTCCACTTGACTTTAAATTCTAACCAAATACCTTTTCCTACTTCTTTCCTGGGATTCCTTTGTCCCCTGCCTCTGTGCTGTATGTCTGAGTGCTGTCATTATCATCCAACTCAGTGGAGGCATTTCAGAAGAGACTTGAGACAAAACACGAACATCATAATGAAACTATATATCTTTATGGCTGCCATTATCTTAATATAAAGAAGGAATGACTTTTAAGGGATTAATAAATGATGTTGAGAATTTAGGAATGTTACTAAATATGTGTGAGTCTGCTTTCTGTTAAAATTTACAGCTTATAGGAATAAAGCTTGGCTACTTTATATAAGGAGAAAAAGAGCAAGAAAGAAAGAAATCACTGACAAACTTCCCAGGAGCCAATTCACAAGATTTTTTTAAAACAACATTATTTCTTCACGTAAAGAGTTGATGTTTAATAAAGTCTTTCATACTTTTTTGTAAAATGCATTTCCTGGGGGGCGGGCACGGTGGCTCAAGCCTGTAATCCCAGCACTTTGGGAGGCCGAAACGGGTGGATCACGAGGTCAGAAGGTCGAGACCATCCTGGCTAACACTGTGAAACCCCGTCTCTACTGAAAAGTACAAAAAAAAATGTATTTCCTTAAATTTGATTATATTCAGTTGTTCTTGAGAAAAACTCTCCAAATTAGAAAAAATAGTGATAGATTTCTAAGAAGGCATATTTTCAAGATGTGCATCAAGTTACTGCTCATGCATTATTTATTCACATTCAGATCAGAGTCTTATTGACAGAGAAACTAGCTTTTTTCATTTCTGCAAGTATCAGAACATTTAAGGTCATTTAACAAACAAACAACTGATACATGCTAGGAACCACTTTAATATTTGGGAATCAATGGTCACCAAACCAGAAATGCCAAAGAATTATGGCAGCCAAAAACTCAGTAGACTATTTCCTGCCATATGGTTGGGTGTGTCCACAGTGTGTACTTCCGGGCTGCGGTCTACCACTTCTAGTCTATTAGACACAGGGGCAGCTATTGAAGTTCTACTCAGCATAGTGGATAGCAAACTTCTGAAACAAAAACTGTCTCAAGATATGATAAAATAACTACACATAGGGAGAGGATTCTGGCAAGATGCTGAAATAGGAAGCTCCAGGAATCTGTTTCCCCATCCAGACAACAACTGCACTGGCAGAATCTGCCTGATGTAACTATTTTGGAATTCTGGAGTCTATTGAAGGATTGCAACTTCCAGGGAATGTCTTAGAAGTAAATTTCAGTTAATTTTGGTCAACTGGGACTCAGCACAGTAGTAGCTACCTATTGACCACCCCAGCCCTGTGGCAGGCGGCTGTACACATCACCTGAAGAAACCTGTATACAGTTTCTGGGAGCCAGGGTGGGCAATAAGGACCCAGTCCTCCAAATATCTGTGTTGTGATTACTGATTGCTACTTCTCGTCACAGAAGTATAGACAAAGAGGCAGGTGGCCATTGCTATTGCCCTACCCTCATTATTGCTAGCCCCTCTCTGGCTGAAGTGACTTCCAGGGTACTTAAAAGCCCAGCATTATTTTTCTTCTCTTTAACTTTTATCTTTTTCCCTTTTGGGAGACATCCATTAGGGACTGGAACGTTCCAAAGTGACTGCATATATGGGGGACATTGGAAGGTGACTATGCATGCCCAGGGAAAGGTACAGGCTCAGAAAGACCTGAGAAGACCTTAAGTTTACACCTCAGGCTAACCCTCAGCACTGAGACAGCCTGTAACAATTAAAAAAACAAAAACAGCAACAAAATAGCAACAAACAACAACAACAACAACAACAACAAAAAACAAAACAAAACCAAGAACAAAAGCCCAGCAAACCCCAGGGAAGGGAGAGAACCTAATTTCCAGTGTTATCAAATCATTAACTTCAAATGTCCATTTTTAACCAAAAAAATCAAGAGACATACAAAAGAAAAGGAATGTATGGACCATTTTAATGGAAAAAAGAAGAAGTTGCTCCCGAAAAAGATCTGATGTCAGATCTACTAAACAAAAACAATTATCTTAAAGATACTCAAAGGAACTAAAGAAAGATGAAGAAAAAGCCAAGAAAATGACCTAAGGACAAAATAGAAATATTTGTAAACATGTAGAAAACCTATGAAGAAACAAAAAATAAGTTTGATGCTAAAAAGTGCTATAGCTGAAATAAAAAATTCACTAGAGGATTTTTCAAAGGCTGATATGAGAAGGAAGAAGAATCAACAAATTTGAAAATAGGACAAAGGAAATCATTGAATCTGAGGAACAGAAAGTAAAATGATTGAAGAAAAGTGAACAGAGCTTAAGGGACTTCTGGAACACTGCTGAGCAGAACAACCACATGTGTGGTGGTAGGCTCAGAAAGAGAAGAGAAAACAGGGAAGATAAGCTATTAGGAGAATTTATGGCCAAAATCTTTATAAACTTGATAAAAAACGTAAGTAAAAATATTCAAGAAACTCAGTAACTCCAAGTACAATGAACTCAAAAAGATCCACACTGAGACATAATATAATCAAACTGTCAAAAGCCAAAGACAGAGTCTTGAAAGTTGGCAAAATAAACTTTCTAAATTAACTGAGACCTGTCTCAGATTTTCTGGGTCCACAACAGCTCATCTCAATTCAGACTAGCCACACTTGTGCATGTAACCATAACCACCAAATTATACAGTGCAGCTCGAGAGGTATTCTACCTGTGGCCTTTAGTGTGAGTATGTGATTCCTGTAACATATATAGACAGAGAGTAGCTTGGCACCTTTTGTTTCAGGGGAAATAACATAATCAGGCTTCCTTCCATGTTTATAAAGGCTTCCCTGCTTCATATTTAGTTCAAAGGTTCTTGGGACGGGGTGGACAAATGCACACAGGGGCCATGGAACCTCCTGGGGAGGAAAGGGATTCAAAAACACACCTTCAATATCACCACCACACCGCTGAAGAATAGGGGTGACTTCATATAAGAAGTCTAGCATTCAAGGACATCAGGGACCTGAAAGTTCTCACAGCACAAGAGAAAGAAAAGCCTAGAATAGTCCTCGGCTCTACTTTTGGGTTTAGAGTGCAAAGGGACAAGATTCATTCTGTTTACAGCATGTGGTCATGTTGGAAACACTAACACTATGAGCTTTCCTGGGGGAAAATATGTGTGTGTGTGTGTGTGTGTGTATCTGTGTGTGTGTGTGTGTACAAAGCTGTACTGGTGGGGGTTGAGCACTTGGAGTTACAGAGTGACCATAGTACTGTATGCAAGAGACTTTCTTTAGAGGGAGCCTTGAGATGTCTGTTGCTGGCACACCAGTGACAGCAGTGCAGGCTTCAGCCACCTAAGTAAATCCCTCCACGAGCAGGGAGGGCCCTGGGATACAGTTGGGCTTGGGGAACCAGACATACACAGCTCAGCAATGAACAAGGGCCCAGCCTGCCATGACAGGGCCTCCTCTTGCCTTGCTGCTCTGAACGCAGTGTACAAAGTGGCAGTGCAGAGATCTCCAGGGAGGTCATTAGATATATGGAGTCTTGGGCCTCCTTCCCACCAAATTGGAACCTGCATTTCGATAAGGTCTGCAGGGGCTTTACATGCACATGGAAGCTTAAGAGATTCTGCTTTAGTGGATTTTCCAGCTCTGTAGAAGGCACGAAACACTAGAACTGACATTCTGGATTAATTTATCACCCAGGAAGTCAAAGAAGCAAAATGCTTTCTTGGGTTTGGCAGAATGGGGACTCCTAGAAGTTAAATTTGATTAATAAAAGTAATGCGACCTAATGTGTACCCTCTACCTGTGAAGGGGACATATTTCTTATACTACTAAAAATAACATTATACTATTTTACTACACTTGAAACCAAACTGCCAAATGTAAAAATGTTGAAGGTAAAAAAGCATATTATATGTGTGTGTATATATATACATACATATATATGTGTGTGTATATATATACATACATATATATGTGTGTGTGTATATATGTGTTTGTGTGTGTATATATATGCATGTATTTATATATCATATTTATTAGATATATTATCAGAAACTGGTTGGTTGTTCTTTGCCACCACGTACTACTTTGGATGGAGTATTCAGGGAAGGCTTTAGAGACTCAAGTGTCTGGCTAGACCTTGATGGAAGACTTTAGTTGAGCAGAGCAGTGGAGACAATGATTAATAAGAGGAAAAGCTTTGGTTACAGAGGCATCAACTGACTGCAGTCAACTGCCCGTTGAACTCATGAGGATCATTTCACTCTGTGTCTGTCTCCTGCAGAGACTCCAGAGCCATGATCGCTGATAGATGGACTAGCAGGAGATCAGTGATGCTTTGGGTATTGGTTTGCACACAAGATAGATGGAAATGCTTCCATCAGGCCCTTCATTCAAAACATGTTTAGTAAGGACCTAGTATGTGCACTGGGAGGGAACTTGGGTGGATGAGGCAGGAACAAGTAGTATGTTTTAGACTGGATGGGTCTTTTAAGAGCTTGCAACCAAGCAGTCAGGTCAAATTAAAAGTGGAGTGACACTGAGTGGACTGGAAGGGCCAAGATTGGTGATATGGATGGTAGGCACCACAGGAATTTTCGAGGGGAGATCAGTGAGGCACAGCATTAGAATTTAGACCCTCTTTATCAAAGAAGGGAAAAGAGTTATTGTTTTTATTCATTTGTTTACTATTCCTTCCTCAGACACACAATTACTTGTGCATCAGAAATGCACAGTTATCACTGATATCAATGATGAGGACATACTGTCAAGCACGATTGATTAAGAAAAAGATCACAAGGACAAACTGAGTCTCTTTCAAAAGACAAAAAGGAAAGGAACCTCTCCTTCCAGTATCTTCCCTGTAGGGCCACAGGGGCCTGTCCTTGGCAGTTCAGTATAACAATTGAAGTGGGGTTCTCTTCTAACCAGAGCAGTGCCCTAAAATTCACATGGTAGTATTGAGCCAAGGTTCCAGGAGCCTGTCTACCCATATTTGTGAAGATTATCAGGAGCAGACTGCAATGAGACCACTTCTCTCTGAAGTTCCATTTGAGGCTCCACCTTGAATAACTTCAGTGACCAGGTTAGTCTGAAATCCTCAGGACAGAGAGGGCTATTGGGGGCTTATTCTCGGGTCAGAATGTCTTTTCCAGCTAACATGCTTCTGGGCTTATGTAAATTTAAACCAAGTGGGAAGATGGATGACAGAGGGATGGAGGGGTGAGTAGACACACAATAAAGCAAGGATGATAACGGTAGAATCTATGTGATGGGTGTAGATTGACACCTTTTGTTCCAGGGAAAATAACATAATCAGGCTTCCTTTCATGTTTATAAAGGCTTCCCTGCTTCATACTCAGTTCAAAGGTTCCTGGGACGGGGTGGACAAATGCACGCAGAGTCCATGGAAACTCCTGGGGAGGAAAGGGATTCACACGCACACCTTGACATTTATAGTTCAATATCATCACCATGGCTCGTATGAGTTTGCTAGGGCTGCCATAACAAACTGGGTGGCTTAAACAACAGAAATTTGTTGACTTAGAGTTCTGGAGGCTAAAAGTCTATGATCAAGTTGTTGGCAGGGCTGGTTTCTTCTACAGCCTTTTTCTTTGCCTTTTTGCTGTGTCTTCACACGATATTCCCTCTGTGCATGTGGATGTCCTAATCTCCTCTTCTTTATAAGGACACCAGTCAGATTGGATGAGGGCCAACCCTAACACATAATTGTAACTTAGCTGCCTACTCAAAGATCTTATCTCCAAATACAGTCACATTATGTGATACTGGGGATTATGACTTTAACATAAAAATATGCTTCAGGCCATATCACGGATGTTCACTGTAAAATTTTTCCAACTTTGCTATATTGTTAAATTTCTTCATAATAAAATGATGAGTAAAACTTAAATCAAGCAAATGTATCTCTTGTTTACAATTCTTCTGGACAGTTTGCCAGGGAGGAGACTACAAACCCTCAGCCAGTTGAAGTTTAAGAGTTTTATAGATTTCACATCCTCCATGTCAGCCCTTGTCTCTCTTCCCAGCCTCCAGCAGCAGAAATAAGAGGCTGGGCTGCAGCATTCTGCATTTTATTTACAGAGGCTACTAAAATATCATGATACTTGGTGCAACATCTTAATGTCTCCCTATGGTAGAAACAGACAATATCAATTGTTGTCATAGTCTGAGACTGCAGTGCCTTCATTTATAGTGAAAATTCTTCATTGAGACTCAGGTAGTTCTCCAGCCTCCAATACCTGCTGACAGTCCAGGACAGGAAGAAAGGTGCAAAGTCAACCGCGGAGGGAGGAGCACACAAACATGTGATGAAAACTCACCTGCAGCCCCTACTAAGACACAGCGGAACAGGGGAGTGTGTGTCTCTTAAGGATCAGAACAGGGTAGGACCCCTGTCCTGTATTGCCTCTGAAAAAATGTAAACAAGCCCCAAGCAAGCCCAAGGGGTCAAGCTAAAACAGCTCTTACTTGATTCTGTCCCTAAGATAAGTCCTCAGGACAGCTCAAGGAGTCTGTCATGTCTTCTTATTGTTTTTAAATGTTCAAAGCAAATTTGTCTAGAATCACACATGTGGTCCTTTGTAAACTTATTTCCTAAAGAATAAACTTCACCTTTTTCTATTAAAAACAATCAAATAGATGCAGTTAAGATCCAACTAGTATCCAGAGCAATTTACAAATATGTAGTAAATTTGACGAATTGGTACATTGCAGAGTCCCATGCTGCTATTTCGGGGCCATGAAAAATTTTTAATTATAGTGGGAATAGAGGAGCTGGGGTGAGGAGAGGGGAGGAGCTGCCTAAAGAGTCCCAGTGGGCTGTCCAGAGTGGTCACCGACTTCCAGCAACATCTGCAACCACAGTAGGCTCAGATTTAGGGCCGCTTCAGTCCATTTTCAGTTCTTCAATAAAGCATGATGGAAATCAGTTTTTCCTCAATCAGTATTATGTTGGCTGTGGGTTTGTCATAGATGGCATTTATTACATTAAGGTATGTACCTTCCATGCTGATTTTGCTAAGGGTTTTAATTATAAAGGGATGCTGGATTTTGTCAAATGCTTTTTCTGTGTCTATGGATATAATCATGTGATTTTTGTTTTTAATTCTGTTTATGTGGTATAGCACATTTATTGACTTATATATGTTAAACCATCCCTGAATCCCTGGTATGAAATCCACTTGATCATAATGGATTATTTTTTTGATATGCAGTTGGATTTGGTTAGCTAGTATTTTATTGAGGATTTTTGCCTCTATATTCATCAGGGATATTTATGCCAGTTATTATTTTTGTTTTCCAAATAATTCATCCCATGGACTAATCACACCAGGCAGAAAATGGAAACACTTCAGGGTTTCTGCAGAAGTCTAAGAAAGTGATAGGAAAGGCAGGAAACCAGAGCTTGGATGTTGCCCTGGTCAACAACTTGCAGTGACCTTGAGAAAGTCGGGCTTTCTGCTGGAGTTGGCTTCTCTCTTAATTGAAGATGACAGTTTTAATCTATGTCCCAAGAGAGCTGAGAGGAAGAAAGGACTCAAAATATCCTGAATGTCACTGTCTATGACATCCCACACAGTAAGATTCATGGGCTACATAGGACACATACAGCTTGTTTTATTAAAAATAAGGGAGAACTTTCAAAATATGAAAGTTTAACCTACCGTGGTAGAGGACTAGGAGACAATATGACATTTCTTTAGTGTTATATACAGCCATTTGATGTGGTTTGGATGAAGTTCATTCAAAACACATATGAAGGAGCACTTGAGGTCCACAGGTATGTGAGAGTCCAACTGGGGGAGTCCTGGCTGAAAACAGACATCACACTCAGAGTGCATCATTCAAGGAAGTTTAATCAAATGATTGTTTGTAAAGGTTTGGGCGTAGTGTTGGAGACCATAAGGGATAGCACAGGACCTGGGCACCTCTGGAAGTGAAGAGGCAAGAGAAGGAGGGATCACTCAAACCCAGTTCAGAGAGACGGCCACCTGAGAGCAGCTGTGACCTAGTCCAGGGATGAAGTCCAGCCTGAGGTAACACTGGAGGAGGGGATCAGGATGAATAAATGCCCAGCCTCATCTTCTCCTCCCTTCCATCTCTGCCATCCCCACTGGCCCAAGTCGACAGGAGGCTAGAGTCAAGGAAGCCCACTGATGCCATCCATATGGGCCAGGCTCACAGATCCAGAAAGGTGTGGGAAGGAAGGAGGGTTTGTGGTCAGCACAGACTTCAAAGGAGTCCATTGTGTGATTAAAAACATAGGCTCTGGAGTCAACTGCTGAGAACTACTCTTGACTCCTCCATTTACATGAGTTGCATGAATTATGCAAACTTCCTGCAAACTGCTGATAATACTATTACCAAGTGAGACAAAAATCACTGAACACATAAAAATTGTGCCTCAAGGAAGCAGGAGGAAAGAGTGGAAGCTGCTGGCCTTGTATCCATTCACTTGCTTTACAGTAGTATGCCTCTGGTCTGAGCTTTGTGGCAACGAAACAAATGGGGAAAGAGACTAACAATATCTGCTAGGAGGAAGAGACTTTATTTATTGAATGCCATTAACAGAATGTCCCTGCCTAATGAATAACTTTGAGCAAATAAAACCAGAATCTACAACGTAAGGTTCCCTGGGGAGAATGCCACATAAGTAGCATAACTCTCTGGGGCACAGTATGGAATGGCTGCAACATCCCCACTGTGTGGATCCTCACAGAACCTC
This sequence comes from Piliocolobus tephrosceles, assembly GCF_002776525.5. Classification (NCBI taxonomy): domain Eukaryota; kingdom Metazoa; phylum Chordata; class Mammalia; order Primates; family Cercopithecidae; genus Piliocolobus; species Piliocolobus tephrosceles. Next base: position 98,142,403 of record NC_045448.1, read on the forward strand.
ACTTGGAGCCCATCTAGTAATCTCAGCTGACAGTGTCTCTGACATGGGAAGGAGGCTCCTGGGTGCTATCCAGGCTGCCCCACTCCTCTCTCTCTTTGTCTGCAACTTGGAGCCACCTGAGCCCAGAATTACCAGGAAAATTTTGTATGAGTTAACATCTCTCATGTGGATGAGATTGATTTGATAAGCAAATCAGAACAGGAACTAGAGGAAGGCAAGCAAAATGTCTATGACACAAATTGAAGATGACGACACTCACTCTCACAGACAAATAAGAGCAGGGGCTTCCTTGGATTTTGTGCCCTGGTGCCTGTCATGCCTCACCATAGTTCTGCCCTAAACCATCCACCGGGTTAGCTCACTTGGCCATGTGTGAACCTTGGTCAGTTATCCCTGTCATCTTGAAGATGCTCAGTAGCTGCCCTTCCTGTCTTGTGGCTCTATCAAGTCTCTTTTCTGGTTCTCCACAATTCATGTGTGCTCTGAGAAGTGGCAAAGTGGCATCAGCTTGATCTGCAAATTATCAGAGCCCACTTCAGACCCATGAAAACATTATCTGCATTCTAACAAGTTTGCCAGGTGAGTTGGGTAGATATTAATGTTTGAGACACTCTGCTCTAATTCACTGCAGTCTTTTGTAGCATATTAATGATTGAAATGGCAAGCACAATTCAGTTCTCCATTGTCCCAAAGCTAAGCCAGGAGGCAATATTTAGTGCAAGGCACATACATACTGTTCTTGATGGTTTTCATATAAAGCTAATTTCCCAGGAACCAATTTGCTATGGTTTGAACGTATTTCCCAAGAAGCTGGTACTGGAAACTTAATCCCCAATGCAGCTGTGTTGGGAGATGAGGCCTAATGAGAGGTGATTAGGCCATGAGGGTGGCGTGAATTGCCACTCTCACTATCACTGGAGTGAGTTTGCTATAAAAGGGGGAGTTTGGGTCTCTCTCCCTCCCTCTCTCTCTCTCTCTCTTGCACCTTTCACCTTCTGCCAGAGATGACACAGAAAGAAGGCCCTCACCAGATGTTGGTCTTGGAGTTTGGACTTCCCAGCCTCCAGAACCATGAACCAATATATTTCTGTTCATAATAAATTACTCAGTTTTGGGTGTTCTGTTTTAGCAACACAAAACAGAAAAAGACACCATTTTTTAAAGGGCTCTATTCCTTTTATATCTCTGTGTACCTAACTCATAAGGCTGTTGTTGAGAGTAAGTGAATAAATGAATGCAAAACCCCTGTGTGGTACCTGGTACATGGAAAGCATTTGGTGAGCATTACCTCTTACTACCTTAGATGGATTTTACGTAAGAAAAAAAAACTGAGTTATATGTTTCATTGATTTGAGGGAATAAATTGAGAAAAATGTAGCCATTAAATGTTCTTAACTTTTTTACCCTAACATCAACAGCTTCTCACCCTGTTTCCAAATTGACATGCAGATCAGTATACTCAAAGAACCAGGAGGCAAATGAACCAATCACACACAGCTAAGGATGATGCACCACAAATGGGCGTGCTTCCTAATTTTTCACAGCCATGTTTGAGGATTATTAACACACAAAGGGGATTTGTTGAATGCTGGGGCTCATTTTCCTGTCACTCTGTACAGAAATAGAGATTTGCACAGGGAGATTTTATGCTTGTTCTTGGTTATTAAAGTTTTTCTAGGCAGTAAAGGAGAGAATTTTCTGGCTTTCGCTAGAGAAAAGCTGTCTACAACCTCATGAAAGGATAGAATGCTGTAAGTTTGGTAGGAGCCAAGCAAAACAAAGTCATATATTTTTATCTTAAAATCAGATTTCATGCATCTATTCTGTTGTGAATTTATTGTATAGGGTCTTTTGTGACTTTGGAGTTAACAGAGGGTTTAGGCTGTCATATCTAATTCATTTATAATTGTATCCAGCAAGTTATGTCAGGACAGGGCTGACCTTGGTAGACACAAAGTTTCACAATTCCTCACAATAAGACCTTTAGCCCAAGTCCCTGGATGTGTAATTAGCAGCACAGATAATTTCTGCTGTTGACTTTTAGTTTTCCCTCAAAGAATTCCAAGGCTCAGTTAGGGCAATGTGTATTTACTATCTCCTCACGTTTTTAAAGCAAGGCATCCGCTGGGTCTCTCACCCAATGTCAACAACTGCTAAACATTCTTGAAGCTGTGAATTGCTGGGAAGATGAGAAATGTTGTTCCAAATACCAGTTTGTGAACCTTAGCCTTCATATTAGTTGGATGTGAAAACAAGACCCTTGATTTTCAGGATACTGGCTTGAAAAATCACGCAGTGGATTACCACTGAATTCTTTACCCTGCCCTGAAAGATCACCATGTTAACTGGTCAACTTCCGCTCTACAGAATAAAACTGGTAACACATCAACAAAGGGCATTTTAGACAGGAAGCCATTTCCAAGGAACACCACTTTGACAGCCAATGAGATGTACTAAATGTATTATGTTAAAAGGAATAAATGCATTATGTCATAGGAATAAAAAGAGTTTCTAAGAAAGATGTGGAATAGTTTCAAAAAATGAAATCCAGAATAAATAGCTCAGGAGAGTAGGAAGGGGTTTGGAGAAGGCAGGTATGAAACCAACGTCAGCTCTTGAAAAAGTTTCAATAGCTTGTAAGAAACTTGAAAAAAAAAAAAACAGATACTAAAATTTACAGGCTGGTGTTCAGGTTTGGAGTTCAATTTTTCAACACATGGAGTTAAATTCTTGTGGGACTTCAAGTCAAGCTGACTGATAGGGCCTTTAGATTTTTTTTTTTAACTGGGCAAGAGATGCTGATAGAAAATGGCAAAAAAAAAAAAGCATTACAAACAAAGTGGAAGAGGGAAGGCTAGGATGGAATGAATAAACCATTTCAAGCTTTGCTCCATTGCCCAAGCATGTGGGGGGCTCCACAGCACCTCAGGAGCCTGGGCTTAAGTTCTACCCACTCCAAAAGAAGGGACTTGTTATGTTATCCTTTTCTTAGAAAGGGAAACCACAGTTCTTGGTTTTCTGTTGTCTGCCATATGTGCACTTGATTCTCAGATCCAGATCAGGGGTCATCTTCCCTCTCCACAGTTTCCGGGGGAGGAAGCAAGGTCAGAGCTCTTAAATACCTTAGCAAAGTTGAGCAGCCAGCCAGGCCCAAGGAGGACTCAGCATTTATTTGATCCTAGAACCTGCTATTGTCCCACTATGACATCTTAGTTGCAAATGGGGCCCCGGGGATGAGCTGTAGGAGTTTTATAACCATAGAAAATTAAATAAATCACCTGAAGGCAGAAAAATATTTCATCATTAGACAAATTGTAATCAGTTTACTGGAAAACGTCTTCTATTGTGTAAAGAGATTGATATGACCATTGCAATATTATTATTTTTGCTATTTGTAAGTTAGATGGGAGTCAAGAATCATATCTAAAACCATTTGTTATAGGAGGCCATAGGATAAATTCCTGGATTTAGAAGAACAAGCCAATGAGATGGCCAACACTCCTCCACCTACATCCCATTTAATAATTATGTATACAAGCACATGTATGCAGTGACATCCCTTTCCACTGCCCACTTGTAACAAGCTGCCCTATTCTCTTACCTCTAATACTATCACCACCTCTGTCACAGGGCAAATCCCAAAGTTGGGATTCAGCCTGGGAGGCCATGTGGGTTCTTGCAAGAAAGAAATCAAGAGCAAGCAGAGTAAAATGAAAGTATGTTTACTTGGCCAGGTGCGGTGGCTCACCCCAGTAATCCCCGCATTTTGGGAGGCCAAGGTGGATGGATCACTTGAGATCAGGAGTTTGAAACCAGGCTGGCCAACATGGCGAAACCTCATCTCTACAAAACATAGAAAAATTAGCTGGGTGTGATGGTGTACACCTCTAATCCCAGCTACTCAAGAGACTGAGGCTTGAGAATCACTTGAACCCCGGAGGTAGAGGTTGTAGTGAGCTGAGATCATGCCACTGCATTCCAGCCTGAACAACAGACCCAGACTCTGTCCCTCTGCTCCCCACCGAAAAAGGAAGTATGTTGATTAAAAGGTAAAGAGGCTGGACAGGTTTTGGCTGGCTTCTTATTGCATGCTGTTTTATCAGCAGGTCTTTGTGACCCATGTAAATGAAACAGTAACTGAGACAGGTCCCAATCAATTTAGAAGTTTATTTTGCCTAAGTTAAGGACATGCTCAGGAGATTCTGAGGACTTGTCCCCAAGGTGTTTGGGCTACAGCTTGGTTTTATGTGTTTCAGGGAGACACAAGAGATCAATCAATACACATAAGATGTAGATTTATTCAGTCAGGAAAGGTGAGACACCTGGAAGTGGAGGGAGGGGGCTTCCAGGTCATAGGTGGATTCAAAGATTCTCTGATTGGCAATTGGTTGAAAGAGTTTATTTAAAGACATGGAATCAATAGAAAGGAGAGTCTGGGTTAAGATAAGGGGTTATGGAGACCAAGGTTTTTATTATGCAGATGAAGCCTTCAGTTGGCAGGCTTCAGAGAGAATAGATTGTAAATATTTCGTTCTTTGAAACCAATGAGAACAAAGATACAACATACCAGAATCTCTGGGACACATTTAAAGCAGTGTGTAGAGGGAAATTTATAGCACTAAATGCCCACAAGAGAAAGCTGGAAAGATCTAAAATTGACACTCTAACATCACAATTAAAAGAACTGGAGAAGCAAGAGCAAACACATTCAAAAGCTAGCAGAAGGCAAGAAATAACTAAGATCAGAGCAGAACTGAAGGAGATAGAGACACAAAAAACCCTCCAAAAAATCAATGAATCCAGGAGTTGGTTTTTTGAAAAGATCAACAAAATTGACAGACCGCTAGCAAGACTAATAAAGAAGAAAAGAGAGAAGAATCAAATAGATGCAATTAAAAATGACAAAGGGGATATCACCACCGACCCCACAGAAATACAAACTACCATCAGAGAATACTATAAACACCTCCACGCAAATCAACTAGAAAATCTAGAAGAAATGGATAATTTCCTGGACACTTACACTCTTCCAAGATTAAACCAGGAAGAAGTTGAATCCCTGAATAGACCAATAGCAGGCTCTGAAATTGAGGCAATAATTAATAGCCTACCAACCAAAAAAAGTCCAGGACCAGATGGATTCACAGCTGAATTCTACCAGAGGTACAAAGAGGAGCTGGTACCATTCCTTCTGAAACTATTCCAATCAATTGAAAAAGAGGGAATCCTCCCTAACTCATTTTATGAGGCCAACATCATCCTGATACCAAAGCCTGGCAGAGACACAACAAAAAAAGAAAATTTTAGACCAATATCCCTGATGAACATCGATGCAAAAATCCTCAATAAAATACTGGCAAAACGGATTCAGCAGCACATCAAAAAGCTTATCCACCATGCAAGTGGGCTTCATCCCTGGGATGCAAGGCTGCTTCAACATTCGCAAATCAATAAACGTAATCCAGCATATAAACAGAACCAAAGACAAGAACCACATGATTATCTCAATAGATGCAGAAAAGGCTTTTGACAAAATTCAACAGCCCTTCATGCTAAAAATGCTCAAGAAATTCGGTATTGATGGAACGTACCTCAAAATAATAAGAGCTATTTATGACAAACCCACAGCCAATATCATACTGAATGGGCAAAAACTAGAAAAATTCCCTTTGAAAACTGGCACAAGACAGGGATGCCCTCTCTCACCACTCCTATTCAACATAGCGTTGGAAGTTCTGGCTAGGGTAATCAGGCAAGAGAAAGAAATCAAGGGTATCCAGTTAGGAAAAGAAGAAGTCAAATTGTCCCTGTTTGCAGATGACATGATTGTATATTTAGAAAACCCCACTGTCTCAGCCCAAAATCTCCTTAAGCTGATAAGCAACTTCAGCAAAGTCTCAGGATACAAAATTAATGTGCAAAAATCACAAGCATTCTTATACACCAGTAACAGACAAACAGAGAGCCAAATCAGGAATGAACTTCCATTCACAATTGCTTCAGAGAGAATAAAATACCTAGGAATCCAACTTACAAGGGATGTAAAGGACCTCTTCAAGGAGAACTACAAACCACTGCTCAGTGAAATAAAAGAGGACACTAACAAATGGAAGAACATACCATGCTCATGGATAGGAAGAATCAATATCGTGAAAATGGCCATACTGCCCAAAGTTATTTATAGATTCAATGCCATCCCCATCAAGCTACCAATGAGTTTCTTCACAGAATTGGAAAAAACTGCTTTAAAGTTCATATGGAACCAAAAAAGAGCCCGCATTGCCAAGACAATCCTAAGTCAAAAGAACAAAGCTGGAGGCATCATGCTACCTGACTTCAAACTATACTACAAGGCTACAGTAACCAAAACAGCATGGTACTGGTACCAAAACAGAGATATAGACCAATGAACAGAACAGAGTCCTCAGAAATAATACCACACATCTACAGCCATCTGATCTTTGACAAACCTGAGAGAAACAAGAAATGGGGAAAGGACTCCCTATTTAATAAATGGTGCTGGGAAAATTGGCTAGCCATAAGTAGAAAGCTGAAACTGGATCCTTTCCTTACTCCTTATACGAAAATTAATTCAAGATGGATTAGAGACTTAAATGTTAGACCTAATACCATAAAAACCCTAGAAGAAAACCTAGGTAGCACCATTCAGGACATAGGCATGGGCAAGGACTTCATGTCTAAAACACCAAAAGCAACGGCAGCAAAAGCCAAAATTGACAAATGGGATCTAATTAAACTAAAGAGCTTCTGCACAGCAAAAGAAGCTACCATCAGAGTGAACAGGCAACCCACAAAATGGGAGAAAATTTTTGCAATCTACTCATCTGACAAAGGGCTAATATCCAGAATCTACAAACAACTCAAACAAATTTACAAGAAAAAACAAACAACCCCATCAAAAAGTGGGGAAAGGATATGAACAGACATTTCTCAAAAGAAGACATTCATACAGCCAACAGACACATGAAAAAATGCTCATCATCACTCGCCATCAGAGAAATGCAAATCAAAACCACAATGAGATACCATCTCACACCAGTTAGAATGGCAATCATTCAAAAGTCAGGAAACAACAGGTCCTGGAGAGGATGTGGAGAAATAGGAACACTTTTACACTGTTGGTGGGATTGTAAACTAGTTCAACCATTATGGAAAACAGTATGGCGATTCCTCAAGGATCTAGATCTAGATGTACCATATGACCCAGCCATCCCACTACTGGGTATATACCCAAAGGATTATAAATCATGCTGCTATAAAGACACATGCACACGTATGTTTATTGCGGCACTATTCACAATAGCAAAGTCTTGGAATCAACCCAAATGTCCATCAGTGACAGACTGGATTAAGAAAATGTGGCACATATACACCATGGAATATTATGCAGCCATAAAAAAGGATGAGTTTGCGTCCTTTGTAGGGACATGGATGCAGCTGGAAACCATCATTCTTAGCAAACTATCACAAGAACAGAAAACCAAACACCACATGTTCTCACTCATAGGTGGGAACTGAACAATGTCATCACTTGGACTCGGGAAGGGGAACATCACACATCGGGGCCTATCATGGCGGGGGGAGAGGGGAGGGATTGCATTGGGAGTTATACCTGATATAAATGATGAATTAATGGGTGCTGACGAGTTGATGGGTGCAGCACACCAACATGGCATAAGTATATATATGTAACAAACCTGCACGTTATGCACATGTACCCTAGAACTTAAAGTATAATAATAATAAAAAAAAAAGATTGTAAATATTTCTTATCAGACTTAAAAAGGTATCAGACTCTTAATTCTCTCCTAAATCAGGAAAAAGACCTGGAAAAAGAAAGGGGTTATCTACAGAATGTAGATTTTCCCCAGAAGACACACATTTGGGGACCATTTCAAAGTATGTCAAATAAGTATATTTTGAGTTTAATTCTGTTGATTTCTTTGAGGACCTACCATCCCTCATGTTGGTATCTTTTTGCTACAAAGAGTATGCTTTTTCAGTCTTAAGGTCTGTTAATGTTAACGCTGGTCAGGTGTGCCTCATTTCCAAAGGGAGAAGAGCAAAATGAGGCATGTTTGACCCCCACTTCCCATCATGACCTGACCTAGATTTTCAGGTTAACTTAGAAATGCGCTTGGCTGAGAGGTGGGGTCCAATTCGTTCAATTGGTTGAGGGGCTTAGAATTTGTTTTTTGTTTTTTGTTTTTTTTTGAGACGGAGTTTCACTCTTGTCACCCAGGCTGGAGTACAATGGTGTAATTTCAGCTCACTGCAATCTCCGCCTCCTGGGTTCAAATTATTTTCCTGTCTCAGTGTCCCCAGTAGCTGGGATTACAGGTGCCCACAACCATGCCCAGCTAATTTTTTTATTTTTAGTAGAAACAGGGTTTCATCATGTTGGCCAGGCTGGTCTTGAACTCCTGAACTCAAGTGATCCACCCACCTGGGCTTCCCAAAGTGCTGGGATTATAGGTGTGAGGCACCGTGCCCAGCCCTAGAATTTTATTTTTGATTTACACCTGTGTCTTGTTAAACAAGTTCTACCAAATTTCTATCTCATCTCCATCTTCACAAACAACAGCAAAAGGGCATGAAGAAATACAAGATTATGAGGCACACCAAAGCTGCCAAAGTGTTCTGACTGAATCCTAGGCAATGTCTAATGACAAAATCACAGCAACTTTAGTTTAAAGATCTTACTTGGCCTATATTTGTGATTCTAGAATCAGGCAACACTTCATTCTATAAAATAGAATGAGTGTTCTGATCATCTGAGCAGAGGAGGTTGGCTTGACAGACAGAAAAGGGCTGAGGAATGCAGGCACAGGGAACAAAAAGATTGGTCATTTCAAAGTTACTTTTCCTATAGGGTTAAAAACAGAGGGAATTGACTGGGCACAATCACTCACACCTGTGAAGAAAATGAAACTATTTTGCCCAAAATAGATTTCTTTGGCATATTTTGAAATGGCTGCCACCTAGGCATCCTGACAGAAGTGGCTTTTCAAAGCTGCCTTAAGTGGTATATTAGTCTGTTCTCACACTGCTATAAAGACATACCCAAAATGGGGTAATTTATAAAGAAAAGAAGTTTAATTGACTCACAGTTCTGCATGGCTGGGGAGGCCTCAGGAAATTTACAATCATGGTGGAAGGGGAAGTAGGCATGTCTTACATGGCGGCAGGCGAGAGAGTGTGTGTGGGAGAAATGGTCAAACACTTATAAAATCATCGGATATCCTGAGAACTCTGTCATTATCATGAGAACAGCATGGGGGAAACCACCCCCATGATCCAATCACCTCCTACCAGGTCCTGCCCTTTACACATGGGAATTATGGGGATTATAATTCAAGATGAGATTTGGGTGGGGACAGAGAGCCAAACCATTTCAAGTGGGAAAAAGGTGCATCTGCAGAGAATCTCTGTTAATGCATCCAGGCCCCTCCCCTTTCTATTCCTTTCCCCAGATCCAGGAGATGTTGAGAATCTGACACCTTTAAAAGTCTGAAAAGAAATGGTTTACCATCTATTCTGTCTGACGGAGGCTTCATCTACATAACAAGTCCACCTTTGCATCCAAGCCTTTTCTCTACCTCCCACACTCTGTTTTACCAGAATCTAAGCCCCTAGTCTTTCTGTAACCTCAAAATGGTATACAAGTTTCTTAACTCACTGGGAAGTTAGGACTTCATTCTGTAGACTCCTGTGCATGCACACTAAATAAATTTGTATGCCTTTTCTCCTATTAATCAATGTGCCTCATGTCAGTGATTTTTAGCAAAACTTTAGGGGGCCAAGGGCCTACAGCCCCAACACCTCTAATCCTAGCACTGTAGGAAGCTGAGGTGGGAGGATGGCTTGAGCCCAGGAGTTCAAGACCAGTCTGGGCAACATAGAGAAACCCTTGTATCTACAAAAAAATTAAAAATTACTTGGTGTGGTGGCACACACCTGCAGTCTCAGCTACTCTGGAGGCTGAGGCAGGAGGATCATTTGAACCCAGAAGTTTGAGGCTGCAGTAAGCTATGATCATGGCACTGAACACTCAGCTGGGTAACAGAGCAAGACCCTGTCTCAAAAAAAAAATTAGGAAAACTGTCCTATTTCAATGTTCAGTTTGATTACATGGCACTTGGCACCAGTGACTCCATTCTGGTTTGGCCTGATCTACTAGGGCCCAGTGCAGGAGGCCAGCCCAAAACAGTGGTCTCTTATGCACTTCGTTTCCCAGCACAGATGTTCCAAGGAGAGAATGGGCAGCAAAATGTTTCACTTCCATTCAACAAATTGCTTCATTTGGAACTGAGTCAGAAAGTTGCTAGCCGTTTTTTTACATTGGTGATATTCCCAATATGTAGTCATATTTTCCTACATCTTAAGGTTTTGCTTCCAAAGAAGCAAGAGCTTGGAAATTCTTTATAGAGAAAACATGTCTAGTGAGTTAAAATCTGCTCACACCCTGCACTGAGATTCTATACACCCAGTAGACTAACCTTGGGTCTGACATTCCCTGTGCTAGAGCTAAGGCCTTTCAGTATTTAATGTAAAGTAAATTTTCATTTTCTTCTGTTAAAATGGCAATCCTCCAACATTTTTTTCTCATCAGTTGGCAGTGAGTGTAAGTTCAGCACTTACTTATTTCCCTGGTTCAGCAAAAAGATATACATGCCACTTGACAATAAAGATTTAGTAAAAACTCATTTTGGAGGGGAATTACTTATTTGAATTTCGCCAATGAAAGTAAGACAATTTCCAAACGAGTCTATATCTTATGTTATTTTGCATGGTTAATGAGAATGGAGTCATTCCAAAATGATTGGACATTTTATTTCTAATTTTACAATTCTTTGAGTTATTTAAAACTTCTCCATTACTTCTCCATTGCTTATCTAATTTGTCCTTTTTGTTCCAGAAACTATGTATTTTTTTCCTCAATTAATGGATTTGTTCTTATCCATCAAGAATAGGTAACGATTGGCCGGGTGCAGTAGCTCATACCTGTAATCCTAGCACTTTGGGAGGCCAGGGCGGGCGGATCACAAGGTCAAGAGATCGAGACCATCCTGGTCAATATGGTGAAATCCCATCTCTACTAAAAACACAAAAATTAGCTGGGCACGGTGGTGTGCACCTGCAGTCCCAGTTACTTGGGAGGCTGAGGCAGGAAAATTGCTTGAATCCAGGAGGTGGAGGTTGCAGTGAGCCAAGGTTGTACCACTGCACTCCAACCTGGTGACAGAGAAAGACTCCATCTGGGAAAAAAAAAAAAATATATATATATATATATATATATATGTACACACACACTATAGGAACATATCTTATCTCTATGATATTAGTTTAATTGTTCTTTCCATTAGAATCCATTCATTTCTACTCACTTTGTTTCGATAACAAATATGAAGAAAATATCTGGGGATAAATTCACTTATCCTCAATTTTTTCCTCTTTTTTTATATTCTTCCCATTACTTAATAATCTTAGTCCACAATCAGTCCTATTTTACAATCATGTAATCACCTTTGCTTTCCTAAAAGTGATCAGTTTAGTATTTAGTTGGTTGCTGAATTTGAGAGAGAGAGAGAGAGAGAGAGAGCATGTTTATTTCACCTTAAAAACCAAAGATAAAGGTATTTGCCTCTATTGCATAACGCTTTAATCACCAGTGCTACAATGGCTATTGCAGATTAAATCCTAGCCTATGCAAAGGCTGTGGCCAAAACATCTCTGCCAGAAGCCACCCTGTGGCACTCCTCAGGCCCCTCTCTCTGGAAGGAATGTGTATTTCCTGCATCCAGTCTCCTCCCAGGATATTTAGTGGCCACCTAGGCAAAGGGTAGGACCTTTGGCTTTCTTACTCTCACACACCCGGGACTTTTCCTGCCCTCGTCAGATACAGCTATATGTTAAAGAATTTGTTTAACATCCATGCCTGTGGTCTTCCTCATCATTCCAAGATGAACAAGCATTGTCAAAATGGACAATAAACTTTAATCTATTCTCTTTCTCCAAAATGACATTGAACATTTTCTCAGGCATTGAGATGGCCAGTCAGAGAACATACATTAAAGTCAGGGGTGGTCTTCCTTCTTGGGGCTTCGGTTCACCAATCCTCCACTATGCACAATTCTTGATTCTAAATGGCACCAGTGATATCTTACAGAGGGGAAATTCCAGCGTTCTTTGCTTCTTGTCCATTTGGGATAATTTTTTTCTCTGAATTCCCAATATTTTTTTCTTGTTCTTCTCATTGATCTATTGTCGAATTTTAAAACTACCATCCCCATGATTCTGCTTCCTTTCTGATCCTTCATCATTTATTTTGCCTATAGACAGAGAGGGGCTTTAAGCTTCACTTGGGAAGCCTGTCCAGGATTCCCTGAAACATCATTTCCAACTATTGGAATCCAGAGATCTCAGATGGATTTAGTGTCTGTGGTAAGCAGACCAATGGTGACCCAAGGACGCCCAGGTCCTAATTCTTGGAACCTGTGAATATGGCACTTTACATGGCAAAAGGGACTTTATAGGTGTGATTAAAGATCTTGAGATGGGGGGTCATCCTGGATTATCTGGGTAGCCCCAATGTGGTTTTATGAAGGAGCAAGAAGTCAGAGTTAGAGGAGATGTGCAGACAGCTCAGAGGCTGGAATGACGTACCACCATGAGCCAAGGAATGCGGGGCTTCTAGAGGCTGGGAAAGACCCACAGCCAATTCTCCCCAGAGTCTTCAGAAGGACAGCAGCTTTGCCGACACCTTGATTTCAGGTCAGAGAGACTCATTCTGGGCTTCTGACCTCGGTACTGTAACGTAATAAATTTTCATTGCATTAAGCCACCAATTTTGAGGGATTTTATTACAGCAGTCATAAGAAATGAATGTTGTGTCTTTTATTTCTTCATGTAACCACCTTAGTTCTTTTCACGCTATCATCACTTGCTCTTTAATGTCTGTTATTTGTTAATGTCCCTTCCCCCTATTTTTTTTTTTTCTGCCTGTATTTCACTGAGAATCTCTAAGTTCTGAGCACTGATACCATCCCGTCAATGGCCAGGTGCTGCCCCTGCCCCTAACAATCTTATGTCTTTGTTTCCCACTAATTATTACACTCTGGAGGGGAGAGCTGCACAGTTGTTCATAGGGGCTCAGCAACATTTTTGCCTCCTTGCTTTACACACACTTTGTGCTCTCTCTGTCTCCTTTCCCAAAATTGTTCTGTCCTCTTGAAGTTAAGTAATCCTTTTCTTTTCATGAGATTTCAGAAAAGTGCCTCTCTGGCCACATGTCCCATTATTCATATTCGTCTACTGGATAATGGATCTTGTCTCTCCTTTGCATTCCTAAAAGTGATTACTTTGGTATTTAGCTGCTTGTTGAGTCTGAGAAAGAGAGAGACAGACAGAGAGTAATATAAATCCTTTATCTTTCCTTCTAAGGTTTAATCTTTAGCTAATTAACTTCAAGTAAGAAATTTCCCATCTTCTAAGTCTAAGCAACTACTCTGCTACCCAAATTTATATCTCTTTTCTGTTTTTAATCCAATCAGCCACATCTTTCATTTAAAATGTAAAGGCATGCACATATTCTCAGACCATCCTTCTAAAAACTCACTTCCTCTAAGATTCAAAGTCTTCTGAGACTGTATATCTCTCCTTTGCTTATAAAGTTTGATTTCTCATGAGACAAATAGGTAGATTTCTTTATCAAACTGTCTGTGTAATGAGAGTATAAATTGGGAAATTTTTCAGGCAAGCAATTGGACCACAAACTTCAAGACCTTGAAAACCTCAGAGCTTTGTCAGAGCAATTCGTGAATAAATTTCATAAAGTCAGAATTTCATAGGAATTCATGACATAAATTTGTTTACTTATGAAATAAACTTATGAAATAATTGGAGACATACACAAATGTTTACATATATGTATTTATGATTGAATCATTTATATAAAATGTAGGCAACAAAAAACCCAATAATAAATGTGTAACCTTATAAAATTAAACACTGTGCAGTAAAATTTGAAAAATTGGATTTCTAAAAGGTCAGGTATTCAAAAATTATTTAATGACATAAGAAAGTGTCCATGATTCAAATACTAAAAACAAAAACAAAAGCAAATCCCAAGGTACAAGGTGAGTATAACATGAACTCAATTGAGAAAGCACAGACACACTCATTCACACACAAAATGGAAAGTACCACAAAGAAATACACCAATCTGTTAATAGTATTTATCTCTACATAGTGATGATATTAATAGTAACATATTATTTTATTTTTTTAATTTATTTTTATTATTATTATTTGAGACAGAGTGTCACTCTTGTCACCCAGGCTAGAGTGCAGTGGCACAATCTTAGCTCACTGCAACCCCCGCCTCCCAAGTACAAGCGATTCTCCTCCCTCCACCTCCCCAGCAGCTGGGATCACAGGTGCCTGCCACCACGCCTGGCTAGTTAAGTTTTGTGTTTTAGTAGAAACGGGGTTTCAACATCTTGGCCAGGCTGGTCTTGAACCCCTGACCTCAAGTGATCTGCCTGCCTCGGCCTCCCAAACTGCTGGGATTATAGGTGTGAGCCACCATGCCTGGCCCATTTTATTCTTAATGCTTTCTGTATTTTCCAATTTCTCCACAATAAACACCTAAAACTTTAGGAAACAAACCTAAAAACAAAACAGTTATTTGAATGTTGGCCAGTATAGTAAGTGATAAGAGTGCAGACTGAAGCCCGACTGCCTGGAGACACAATCCGGGTTCCAAACCACACTGTCTGTGTAAAGTGTTTAGACTGTGCCTTCTCCATGGTGAGTCCTAGGTGAGGGTCCTGACTATGGACTACAGTGGACACTTTCAGAGTATCAGGCTGGGACCTCCACCCACACAGGTGGGTGATAATCGCAGGAGCTTCAGTGACTTCCTGGCCAGGCAGCAGTAAAACATCTGGTGAAGGGGGGGACAAACAGCATTCTCCCCCTAGGAATTCTGGAAATGAACCTGAGAAAAGAGTCAGTCTACCTTGACTGCCTGGTCCGTGATATGTAAAATTGGGAACTATTAGATATTCCTCTACCCTCTCCTCACTTGTCCCAATACCTGTATCATTGGACCCAGGTATATTCATATAGATCCCATCTGTGTGTATGAGGAGGCAATGAAGTCTAGAATCATAAATACCATTGTTTTGTTGTATATTGTAATATCAACAAATAACTAATTATACATTAATAATAAATATGTATCATAGAAGCACATGGATTATATAAATATGCATGAACCATGATTCTAGACTTGGTCACCAACCTGCAGAATGAAATAGAGAAGAACATAGATGAGGAACCTGAGTGCAGCCTGGCCCACATGGTCTAGATGCTCAGCAACCCCTCTGGTCCTATTACCTCGCCCTTCTTGTAAACTCATCTAGGACTTTGCAACCACAGGAATCCTAACTAGTACAAATCTGGCTGACGGTGGGCTCTGCACAGTCCCACAGCTGCAAACTTCTTCCAATGCCTCTCCCCGTGGCTCGTGAGAAACCACACACCAGATGACAAGCTGTCCAGGAGGTCTTGGGGCTTGGGAGCATGGGGAGGGCAAGAAGCCACAAGTCCAGTGAGCAAGGAAGTGACCAGAACAACTGGCCAGCTGCTTCCCAATAGTGGAATACTGCTTCCTTTTAGTGGAATAGACACTTATCTGGACATACCCAAGTGGAGGACCCAGTAAGCTTCTCAGAGTGTTTGTATGTAGAGGACTGTTCCATTAGATCTTCACAGATTTGAAACTTTGCACTTTACTAATACCCAATTTGAGTTAATTTACTTGAGATTTCAGAATCAAAGTCATAAGATTCTGAGAAAGTCAAAATTATATCATGTATAAATACTAGGTTGGTGCAATGTGATTGTGGTTTTTGCCATTACTTTCAATGAAAAAAAAGTGCAATTACTTTTACACCAATCTACCATTATGATTTGCTAAAAGAGTTTTTATAAGTTTTAATATTTACAGCATGCTTAATTTGTCCATGTGTGTTCTTTAGTGGTTAGTATATTCTGAATATTTTTTCTTTTGTAAATACTGAATACTCGAGGGGACACACTTTGAAGCTATGCAAATTTCTGGTTCTCCTTAAACTTTTGTCCTTTAATATTAGCATTCATCAATGGACTACACCTACAGTAGCTGTTACTGGGGTGTTCTCATGGTCACCGTCTATTTCCCTCATTTCTCCTGCACATATTAACTGGGCCTCTCCTGTAATGAAGAGTTATGCCCTTTCCCCCATTTGTTTGTCTATTAAATTATTTTTGCAATATAGACTCACAGATACTTATATAGTAGTTATTTCTTTTATTTCATTGCTCAAATTCTTCCTGTTTTGTCCATTATAAACTCTTTAGATTAGGTTTTGTGTCCTTTTAATATACTCTCCTTTTTTTCTTTCCTTCCTTCTTTGTTATTTTAAATGGTACTTATTTGCTTTCTGTTGCCACAGGATGCTCCAGGCTCATCCTGGATTGTTCCTGTTGCAGCCTTGGTGAATTAGTCAGCTGGGCTGCCATAACAAAATGCTATAACATATGGGTGGCTTAAACAACAGCAGTGTATTTCTCATAGTTCTGGTGGCTGGAAGTTCAAGATCAAGCTGCCTACAAGAAAGACTTCCTTCTGAGGCCTCTCTCTTGGCTTGTAGGAGACTGCCATCTTGGTGTGTACTCACATGTTGAAGACAGAGAGCACTCTCTGGTGTCTTTTCTTATATGAGACTTCATCTAACACTAATTACCTCCAAAAAGCCACATCACCAAATACCATTATGTTAGAGGTTAGGTCTTCAACATAGAACTTTGAGGTAGGGGACACAAAAACACTTAGTCTGTAACACTTAGAATCAAGCACTTCTTCCAGGAGCCCTGGTTTACTTTATTAGAAAATGCTTGTATTTAGGAGCCAAGTCCTGGGCATTAGGATTGCTTGTTGCTACTGAGGTGTTACTGCTTCTAAGTCCTCTCATTAGGAAGAACTAGGAAATATCTGTGTATACACTAATTTATATATATACACAATTGTTTATTGATTTATTAATAGACTTTATTTTCTAGAGCACTTTTAGGAGTACAGCAAAATTGAGTGAAAACTACAGATTTCTCACATACCCTTGTCCCCACACATGCATGACTTTCCCCACAATTTACATCTCACATCAGAGGGGTACATTTCTTATAAGCAGTGAACCTACATCGATGCATAATTATCACTCAAAGTCCATAGTTTACTTTAGGGTTCAGTTTTAATCTTTTGTAGTATATGGGTTTTGACAAATGTACAATTTCCAACATCATGGTATCATATAGAGTAGTTTCATTGCCCAAAAAATCCTCTGTACTCTGTCTATTCATCTCTCATCTCTTCTTCTTCCAATTTCTGGCCACCATGAATCTTTTTACACTCATCATTTTCCTTTTACTTAATGTCATATAGTTGAATTACACAGTGCATAGTCTTTTCGGGTTGGCTTCTTTCACTTAGTAATATGCATTTAGGGTTTCTCCACACTTTTTAATGGCTTGATAGCTCATCTTATTTTAGCACTGAGTAATATTTCATTGTTTGGATATTCCATCATTTACCTATCTATTTACCTACGGAAGAACATCTTGGTTTTCAGGTTTTGGATTGTTGCTTCCTGTCTCTAGGCAATTATGAATAATGTGTCTACAAACATCTTCCAAGTAGGAAGCAGTGTACAGCCTAAATCACTGGGAAAGCTTTTTGTGTGGACATAAGTTTTCAGTTTACTTGGGTAAATATCAAGGAGTGTAATTTCTGGGTCATACGGTAAGAGTACGTTTACTTTTGAAAGAAATTGCCAAACTACTTTCCAAAGTGGCTGCACCATTTTGCCTTCCCACCAACAATGGATGAGAGTTCCTGTTGCTCCACATACTCACCAGCATTTGCTGTTGTCAGCGTCCTGGATTTTGGACATTCTAATAGGTGGGTAGTTTAATTCATTGCTGTTTTACTTTGCAACTTTCTTTTTTTTTTTTTTTTTGAGGCGGAGTCTCGCTCTGTCGCCCGGACTGGAGTGCAGTGGCCGGATCTCAGCTCACTGCAAGCTCCGCCTCCCGGGTTTATGCCATTCTCCTGCCTCAGCCTCCGGAGTAGCTGGGACTACAGGCACCCGCCACCTCGCCCGGCTAGTTTTTGTATTTTTAGTAGACGGGGTTTCACCGTGTTAGCCAGGATGGTCTCGATCTCCTGACCTCGTGATCCGCCTGTCTCGGCCTCCCAAAGTGCTGGGATTACAGGCTTGAGCCACCGCGCCCGGCCTACTTTGCAACTTTCTAATGAGATATGATGTTGAGCATCTTTTCATACGCTTATTTGCCGTCTGTATATCTTCTTTGGTGAGGTGTCTAGGTCCTTTGCCTATTTTTCAATCAGATTGTTTGTTTTCTTTTTTTTTAAATTTAATTTAATTTTTTATTATTATACTTGAAGTTCTAGGGTACATGTGCACAATGTGCTGGTTTATTACAGATATATACTTGTGCCATGTTGGTGTGCTGCACCCATCAACTCGTCAGCACCCCTCAACTCGTCATTTACATCAGGTATAACTCCCAATGCCATTCCTCTCTCCTCCCCCCTCCCCATGATAGGCCCCGGTGTGTGATGTTCCCCTTCCCGAGTCCAGGTGATCTCATTGTTCAATTCCCACTTATGAGTGAGAACATGTGGTGTTTGGTTTTCTGTTCTTGTGATAGTTTGCTGAGAATGATGGTTTCCAGCTGCATCCATGTCCCTACAAAGGACACAAACTCATCCTTTTTTATGGCTGCATAGTATTCCATGGTGTGTATGTGCCACATTTTCTTAATCCAGTCTGTCACTGATGGACATTTGGGTTGATTCCAAGTCTTTGCTATTGTGAATTGTTGAGCTTTAAGAGTTCTCTATTTTGGAAAACAGCCTTTTATCAGATGTGTCTTTTGCAAATATTTTCTCCAAGTTCATGGATTGTCTTCCCATTCTCTTGAGATGCATTTATTATTATTGCTATTTTTAACTTTTATTTTAAGTTCAGAGGTACATGTGCAAGTTTGTTATACAGGTAAACTCATGTCATAGGAGTCTGTTGTACAGATTATGTATTACCCAGGTATTAAGCCCAGTACCCATTAGTTATTTTTCCTGATCTTCTCTCTCCTCCCACGCTTCACCCTCCAGTAGACCCCAGTGTCTGTTGTTCCTCTTTATGGAGACACATTTATTTTAATTATAATTTAAAACAAAATAATAAATAGCAAAATAACATAATGTAAAATAAGCTATCATATTATTTATTTTTACATTTTTGTAAATGTATTAAAAATACCATGAGTTCATACCAATGCCTCCTGATATCACAGGCTCATTCTAGCTTTGTCCTTTGTTCATTTGTATTGATCATCTATCAGTGAGTAATAGGAGGCAAAAGGAGGTTGAGGGCCCAGAGCCTTGGTGGAGCCTGAGTTCAGCTTGCAGAGCATGGTGATGCTGCTTGTGGTACTGGGAACCAGATATCTCCAGATCCTCTGAAGTATCCTTGCTGGGACACATTCAAACTCCACCAGTTCCCAGAACTTCTGTGACTCCTTCAAAAGCTTGGAAAAGGAAAGGTTGTTCTCCCTCTTCTTATATGAGGAAGAGGTAAACCAAGGCACTTGTACTCAGTGAAACCTGGTTGGAATCATTCAACACTGAGAATTTATTGCCTTGAGTGCAAAACTATTTAGAAGCTAGTTAAGAATTTTCTGGAAAATAGTGAAGTACAAGAAAAATGCCATGGAAATAATAAATGTCATTTAAGTGTGTGTGTGTGCGCGCACGTGTGTGCATGGATGCTATGGATTTAATTCTTTTTGAATAGAAGACTTGAAGTCTTGTCAAAACTATTCTCTTGGGTGTGGTGGTGGCAAAATATTGTAAAATGAGGATGATAAATTAGTAGTTTGGAGGCAACTTGCGAATTGCACCATCTCAGTTCCAGCCCTGGTGCTTCCTAGACTCACAGTGAGAAACCTGAAGTATGTTTTCTCAGATTTACTAATGTGAGGGCTCTGACAGGTGACGAGTGTTCTCCTTACACACTGGAGTGCTGCTCTTTGCCCCTGGTGTGGCCACATCCAACTCAAAGCAGCTCAAGTGAGAGTCTCTATGGCCTAGCCTTCTGAAAACAGGATACTATACATACACCGAAGGGGGAAAATAAGAGTCAAGGAAAAGAAATCACAGCTGCCCATTTGGGCCCAGACCTTAGATCATTTATGTGACTTTTGGCTTTAAGATTTCAGGAACAGTCACATTTTAAATTTTAACAGGCAGTTTCTAAGGAATTGCTTTTCTGGCAGCAGAGGTAAAGGCACAGAGGGAAGCTCCCGGGACCGCCTAGGGACACTTTCGGGCCTACGGAGACGAGGCTACATCTTCTTTATCACAGTAGCTGTCAGCTGTCACTGGAAATAATTGTTCCCCTGACATTTTTGCCAACTGCAGAGTTACAAAAGGCCCTTTAACTATTTTTATCTTCATTCAGACTCTGGTAATTTTTATAATTTCTGAATTTTCTTTTCACTTAAAAATATTAGTCTACTAATTCCATTTTTAGAAATTTATCATAGCTGTATGTTGAGAAATGTATGAAAATATTTACAACCCGTGAAGTTCATCATATCTTTATGTATATTGTACAAGATGTTAAACAATCTGAGTGGTAGTCCTGGTTAAGTAGATTATGACAATTCATCAATACAATGGAATATAGTGCAATTATCTTAAAATGTTTTTTCAAAGTCTATTTAATAATATTTCTATCAGTCCAATAAGATCTCTTTTACCTGTGTACCAGAGGCTTTATTGGACTGATGAAAATGTTCTAAAACTGATTAATAGTGATGGCTGCACAACTTGGTAAATTTACTGTTCATTGAATTGCACACTTGAAATGGGTGAATTATATGATGTATAAAATGTATCTCAATAAAGTTGTAAGAAAACTGCTGAATCCTGAGACCTAGATCGCTGCTGCTATCCATGGATCACAGTAGGGGTGTCATGGAGATTAGTGAATACGTGCAGTATAGACTGAGTTCCCTTGGCAGTTGTCGAAACGTCAATCATAGCTCCTAAGATTATTCTCCTAGTTCCTAGTTTCAGATTCCTATTCTCCTAGGAGAATACGCATACTTGGAATTGTTATTTTCAGTAACTGGGATAACTCCCATATTGGCTCCTAGACCCATTGAGTAGAAAGGAAAACTGAGAAGTCCATGAACCTGTTATAGTGATGAAACCGCACTCTGGCCTTACCCAGTAGGAAGCGGTGCACACCCTAAATCACTGGGAAAGGCAAACTGCCAGCGGGATGGAGATGAACACCATGAACATGCAGGCTCACCCTGATAAAGCACTGGGGTCTAGTGTCCTGGAGCACATCGGGATACCCCTCCCAGACAAGGGAGACAAAGGACAAGTTGCTAAACCTAGAGCTCCCCACCTCCAAGAAGAAGACACATTGGACTTTGGATATATATATATATTCCATAACTTTTGGGTGGTCCGTTTTGATTCACTTACTGTTTTTCCAGATTACTTCCAGTTTTGATTGGTACCCAGAGGAAAAAGCAGTTTTTCAAGTGATGCAGCTGCAGTAAAAGCAGCTGGGTTCATCAACTTACAAACTGGCAGAGGCAACTAAGGGCAAAGTACCAAAACAGCTAGGCTGCTGTCTGAAAACTGCAGTGAGCCCCACTGGAGAATGAGAGGCTCGGTATTCCACCAGGAATTACCTTCCCTTTGAGAAAACATTTCTTAGTTTGCAACTAGGCTCTGTGGAGACTCAGCAGCTGACTATATCACCAGGTGCTGTAGACGCTATTGGCTGTCAAACCAATTCCTACTCAAGCCCTTATCCCCGTGTCTGTATCATTAATAGGACTGGAGGAGCTATATTACCAAGTATCTCTCCACTTCTGTAGATGAGGGTGGGGTAGGATGCCACCGGTCACAGTTTTGGCCAATAAGACCACAGCAGAATTCCCTGCAAAGATAATTGCAAAGGTGCAGGTCCTGGGTCACTGAGCCTGCATCCCCTCGGACTTATTTCTTCAAGACTATAAGAGAAAAGCAAAGCCCTATGTGCTGAAGTCACTATGAGTTGTATACTCTGTTGTTTGCATGCTGAAGCATCCCTAATTGATATACCAGGCATCTGTGTGACTTGAGCAGCCCTTGCTGACCTGGGAATTGTCAGTTTCATCGTAGAGAAGCTTTGCACTCCATTGTCTAGCAAGCCTGAAGCACCCAATCTCAGAGAGCCTCATCCCACCACTTTGTTCCTTTTTCTTCAAGCTTCACTGTTATCTTCAGGGGACATTCCTGAGGAACAACTGATTAGGAAGAAACAGATGCCTCTGCATGGCATCACAGCTCAGCAGTGGCACTAAAGGACAGCGGAGGAGGAAATTCCCTGCAGTGAGCAGAACTTCAAGCCACATATCTCATTCCCCACATGTCCTGGAATGAGGGGTGGCTAGAGATAGGGGTGCACAGTTCATTCCAGCTTAGAGTTCTGGCCAAATAGCAAGGAATTTAGAAGCGGCAGAAGGAACCTGGAGATGAACAGTGTGGAAAAGAGGATTTGGGTTGTCTTTTCAGAATGGTCCAAGAGTAGCAGAATATCTGCATTCTCTGTGGCTGCTCCCAGGCTGGATGAGAAGTCCTGCTCTGTCACTGTGGGTCAGCATCCTCCTCCAGCCAGCCAATCTCTTGCGTGGTGGTATTCTAGAGAGTGGCCAAACTGTCGGAAAGGAGGTGATGAATTGGGTCAAAAGCAATTCTCCACAACCTACTCTGCCATCCCCACTGCATAGTGCCCAAGCGACTGGCACCATTCACCAAATTGAGATTTTAATATCTAACATACCCTGGGAGCAGCCAGTTTCTGGGTGGCACAGTGACTGCACCAAGCATCTTCCGTCCTAGAAGCACGGCCATCTGCTTCCCTGGAATTACGATGAACTTTGTGCTTCAGTTTGCATTCATGCTACTTTCAGCATCACCATCCCAGACTTTCTAAACGTCTTATACATTGTCATGTTGCCCCACATTACATTGCTTCTGACAAATAATTAATTTTATAAACAAAAGAAAGTAAGGCACTACCTTAATGTTTGTGGGATTCACAGGTTTTATCAGGTATACTATCCTCCAGATATAGGTAGTATATAGATTCTTAAATACATATTAAAAACTGAGTTTTGACCCCAGTTGGGAGAAGACATCTTGCGAGGCTAGGATGCTGTCCTGTGGGTGCAATAAGTCCACTAAACCAGCAGTCAGTATGTGGTGCTTTCTCATCCTTGGCCAAAATACATGAATCTAAAGGTAAGAACAAAGGTGGCATGCCTCATGATTAGACCTATGGCCTAATGAAACATTTGTATTTCCAGTCCTGGTACTTCAGTGCTTTTCTTTTTTTTTTTTTTTTTTTTTTTTTTTTTTTGAGACAGAGTCTCGCTCAGTCGCCCAGGCTGGAGTGCAGTGGCGCGATCCCGGCTCACTGCAAGCTCCGCCTCCCGGGTTCACGCCATTCTCCTGCCTCAGCCTCCCAAGTAGCTGGGACTACAAGCGCTCGCCGCCACGCCCGGCTAATTTTTTTGCATTTTTAGTAGAGACGGGGTTTCACCGTGTTAGCCAGGATGGTCTCGATCTCCTGACCTTGTGATCCGTCCGTCTCGGCCTCCCAAAGTGCTGGGATTACAGGCTTGAGCCACCGCGCCCGGCCACTTCAGTGCTTTTCTTATTAGGAGGTTTACTAGCAATGGAAGAAACCCTTCTATTAAAGATCACAACAATGTCTTTAACTGCTTGGCCATTTATGTTTTCAGGCCATTTGGCACAAAGTAAAAGAAAAGAAAAAAGTAGGGAGGAGAAGTTGTAGTGTTTTGAGGGTATAGGTCCTCGCTATGAAGGAAATACTGAAGTTTTTTACACAATGGCAACAGGAAGGTAAGTGAATGGAGCCCAGGTGATTCTCCCAGGTTTTTATGCTACCGTGCCCAGTGCTATCACCGTACATGGGCTAGAATGCCAAGGGTTGATATTCGTTGGTAATGAAAAGTTGAGTTATCCCAGTGGGTAAACAACAGCTTAGTTATTGGCTGAAGGCAGAAAAAACATAGAATACATTATGGGTAATGCAGTCTCCACTGATGTTGTCTTCCATGCTGGGTCATGGGCTATGTTCATAATTTTTTTAGTGATCTTCTTTTTCTTTCCCATATTGTATATAGGTGTACAATAAGTCCTGGTAGTACTAACAGTGCAACTGAGAGCATAGGTTGCAGGATATTAAGAAGACACTGGAACTGCTCAAGAAGACTGTGTATTACTCAAGGAATGTGGAGTAGTTAAAGTGAATGACTACAACTTGGATTATATTCCATTGAGGAGTGCTGTGCTTTTAATCATACAAGAAAGGGCTATGTTATTTTAGGTAAGAGTACTTTTTTCCATAAGATTGAAGAAAGGTTTACATAGGTGTTGAGTTGTCAAAGGGAGGGGATGTAGAAATATTTCCCATTTTATTTAGAGGAGGGCCACTACCTTGATTCAAAGGCTCTTCAAGTTTTGAAGGAATGCCTCATTACGAGGCTTTATGGGAGGCAGAGCCCTCCGTCCCAGGCCAGAAGCAGAGAGACCAGATGCTTCCTCTCACCCCTAGCCTAGCAGCAACCTGGGCTGTGGGCAGGTAGCCAAGGCTGGAGCAATTGGATGCTCTCACCCAGGACTCAAATCCTGCTTCTTGGGTGAGCCTCTGAGACAGCTGAGATGTGAGCCCTGATGAAATCTGCACCAGACTGCTCTCGGCAGGGAGCTCAGCTCCGTCTGGCTGCCTGGTTTCCCTTCTCTCAAGTGGGCTTTTGAGCCTTCTCACTGCTGCTGTAAACTACTCAGCATCCTTCCTTCTCTGATTAACTGACCGGTCAATTTCTATCACTTGCAACCAAGAATTCTGACTAATGTGCCAAGTAATTTCTCTTTAATCCGAGCACGCCTCAAAAATGAAACACTTTTCAAATAACAACTTGTTTTTCTTACCACAACTGTTTGAAGTAGTTTGATAATATTGCTTGGCCTAATAATTGCATAAATATTCTGGTATTCTGAGCTCACACGCAACCAAATCAGGCCCAGCCTAAGAATCTTAGAAAATTGTCTTTTGCCCTGAAAATGTTTTCACAATCTATGTATGATATGTGTGTAATCCACACATCAAACATTTATTATTCATCTCATAGATCCCAAGAATAGACGCTGTCGCCTTTCAAGAGTTCAGACTACAGAATAATTGAAGTACTACATGTACCTACAAGGTTCAAGAATAGTTGAGAAGAAAGAGTGATCAGCACAAGGTTGGGGTTGCAAGGAGCATCCCCAGGAAGGGGAAATGCAATATGCATCGCACTAAAAAAATAATGAGCATTTCTTCAAGCAGGGGGCACAACATATGCAAAGACCCAGGAATATTTCACACACTGTGTCAGGGAACTACGGGATGTTTGAAGTGGCTACGGCAAGCTTAGGAAAAGAGCAATACAGGAAAATGAAATGAGTGGTGGGCAGAGGCCAATTCATGGATGGCTCTGTTGATTTTTTCCTAAATGTAAAAGGAATGTACTAGTTTCTCAGGGCTGCCATGATAAAGTGCCAGGGACTAGATGGTTTAAACAACAGACGTTTATTTTCTTTCAGTTCCGGAGGATGGAAGTCTGCAATCAGGCTGTTGACAAGGCTGGTTTTTCCTGAGCTCTCTCTCTTTGGCTTATAAATGCCACCCTCTCCCTGTGTCTTCACACGGTCCTCCCTCTGTGTGTCTGTGTGTTCTAATCTCCTCTTCTTGTAAAGACGCCGGTCAGATTAGATTAGGGCCTGTCCTAAAGACTTCATTTCAACTTAATTACCTCTTTAGAGACCCTGTCTGCAGATAGTCACATTCTGAGTTGCTGGGGATTAGGAATTCAACATATAAATTTTGCTGGGGATAAAATTCAGGCCCAATACAGTTTTTCACACCAGTAATCCCAGTGTTTTGGAAGGCTAATGTGGGAGGACCACTTGAGGTCAAGAGTTCAAGACTAGCCTGGGCAATATAGCAAGACCCCATCTCTACAAAAAAAGGTTTTTTAAATTAACTAGGTATGATGGCACATACCTGTAGTCCTAGATACTTGGGAGGCTGAGGAAAGAGAACTGCTTGACCCCAGAAATCCAAGGCTTTAGTGAGCTATGATTGTACCACTGCCCTCCAGCCTGAGGGACAAAGCAAGATCCTAACTCAAAAAAAAAAAAAAAAAAAAAAAAAATCAGCCCCAAACAAGGAACACAGAAGGGTTTACACAAAGCAGTGACATCATTAAAGCAACAGTTTAACAGGCCCACTTTAATGACAATGTGGTGCCCTAAGTATGTGTATGTCATTAAAGTCAAAATATCCCATTGCCTACAGCAAGGAATCAGATAAGTGACACCCAAAAACCAGCCTTTATTGAACAAATTAAAATTTAAATTATTCTAATTCACTTTAGCCTAAATTGAGCTTGATTTAAATTCAGATCACATCATGGCCAGAAGGGAAAAGTAAAAAGGCCTGAGAGAAAACACAATAAAAATCAATTTTAAAAAGTCTTAAACAGTCAATCTCAGTTACACTGCGTTTTCAGATAGCGAATTCTTGCTGAATTTCTCTTAATTTCTGTACTTTTGAGAGACTCCTTTTCTATACCAGTGTAGAGAGGAAGAAGCAAGGGCGTGGACAGAGTAGGAGGCAGAGGTAATGCTAGTGTAAAATCTTAGATTGCCTATGTACTTCCCTGTTTTATTTCACAATTGATTTTACATAGCCAGTTTCACTTTTAATCATGAAGTTCTAAATGGCTTTCAAGATCCAAAAGACTCTTTTAAAACGTGACATCCCATACATCTTTATTACTCACTTTTCACCAGAAACTTTGAATTATCAAATAGTTTCTTGAGGGTTATAAATGTTAATAATTTTTACTCCCCACAATAGCTTTCATAGTCTCCTGAGTATGTTAAATATTGCTCAAATATGTTTTATTTCATTATTAAAATAAAACTTATAGACTTGAATTTCATAGCTAGTAAAATCATTTAAAATGTGTATGTGTGAATACACAAAGACAAAGACATACATTTGTATATGTTTTCAAACCATTATTATAAAATAAAGTGCAGAATTTGTCAAACCCGGTAACAAAAGATGCGTTTCAGAAATTTTCATATGGACAAAAAAAAAATTGAGAAATTATTTATCAAGGTATCACAGATGTTAACCAAATGTCAAAAATCTAAAAGAGCAAAAATGATAAATAGTTCTGTCGCTCAGGAGGAAGTACAAGAAAGTCCATGTGTGAGGAAATATGTATATGTATAAATACATATCTATACATACACACATAGACACACACACACATATACATGTGTTTTTATGCGTATGTATGTGTGCATATAATATATGCATGTGCACATATATATCTCTTATTCCTTTCTTTATTTTTATAGCATCCCAAAATTTTGTCTTTTCATCAACTTACTGTGAAATTTTGAAACAAATTATAGTTTACATTTTGAAGATCAGCTTTAATAAAGTTGCTAACGGTCCCATTTAATTTCTGACTTATTAAAACTTTCCTAATGAATATTCTTAAAATACACATGCTTAATAAGACATAATACTTTCTGCTCTTATAGGAACATTTTGAGAGAGTTGATTTTTCTCTGTAACTTATATTGGCAGTAATTTTATGAACTTAGTATATGTGCTTGATATATTGTCAGTGTTATTGAACAGGCTGGTTGATGGTTTGTCATCAATGTGGTTCTGTATTACTAGAAATATTAAATTAAGAACTTAACTAATTCAATGTTGCACTTAGAGAAAAATGAGTTCCAGAGGCAAAATTCCATGTCCTACGTAAGAATATCCAGGCGTTCAGGAATCCTAATCCCTTCATAGAAATGGTGACAGCTATGTTTTTATCCCAGCCCCATGTCCATATCTCTCTCCTCTCACCAGAGGCTTTCTTGACAGAGGTACTTTTGTAATCAACAGAGCAGGGAATGGGGAATGTGGCTACTTCTGTGCTAGCTCTTGTTAAAGCTTCCACCCAGAAGTGCCATACATCAGTTTTCACATTCATTGACCAAGACTAGTTACCTGGCCAAACCTAACTTTTAGGAGAGAGGAAAGTTTAATCCTTCCATGTTTGCAGAAGAGAATGGGAAATATTAGTGAGCAATGCTGATGACAGGCAGTCCACAGTAATCCACAGGGACTGATGACAGCATCAGTCAGTGCAGCCTGGGGAAGCAATGGCTACAGGATTTTGGTCAACACATTCTTAGAAATAGTACGCTTGTCTCTTCAATTTATACCAAACAGGAAAGCCTGATGATGATTGTTATTATTTTATTGCCTTCCTAATTCCACAGGCCTGGTAAAAAGACTTTGCTCCCTAGTGAAACATAGGTACTTTTTAATGTACATGACTTGGTTGAGAGACTGAATTCTGATGAGTTACAGGAAGTGTAGAACACAGGGCCTTCTTTGTTCGCTTATCAATATGTAGATAATTGGGTTATATACAGGGTCTCCTGGTCAAAATGAATGGTATAGTACTTATGACTGGTGACACCATTCCAGGCAGCCCATATGTAGCAAGTAAGCCAGCACTCCGTAGACCGTCCCCCAAATGAGAAGTCAGATGACTTGGCTGATGACCATGAGGAGGATGTGGTATTCCCTTTTCTGTGCAGCAGTCTTCTTGGTTTTCCCAACCTGAATGTATACCATTTAAATCCTGTTAGCAAAGTTTTAAGTTTTTTGTTAATGGCTCAAAAGAAAAAAAAGAGAAATAATAGATAGTCCTTTTATCCCCAAATACAGATTTTCATTGAATAGTAAAGCTGAATGAGAACTGTAGTTTACAGATGAGATTATGAGACCTAGTTAATTTTAAAACCTTATACCATTTCTTTGAACAGAATCTCAGCAATAGTTAATGAAATTTAATCATGAGTCAGAAAGGCTATAGAGTAGTCCCCCTTCATCTATGAGGGATACATTCCAAGACCCTCAGCAGATGCCTGAAACTGTGAATAGTATTGAACCCTATATTATATATAGGATTTCAGATATATATATATATATATATCAGAGGATACTATATGGTCATATATATTATATATGATTTTTCTACACATACATACCCATGATAAAGTTTGATTTATGAATTAGGCATGGTAATCGATTAACAATAGCTAACAAGAAAACAGAGCAATTATAACAATACGGCAGCATCACAACTCTTTCACTTTGGGGCCATTATTAAGTACAGTAAGAGATACTTGAATGCAAGCACTGTGATACTGTGACAGTTGATCAATCTGATAAGTTAGATGGCTACTAAGTGACTAGTGGGCAGGTAGCTTAGATAGTTTGATATGCTGGACAAAGGATGATTCATGTCCTAAGTGAGACAGCGTGAGATTTCACCATGTTACACAGAATGGTGCACAGTTTAAAACTTGTAATTTGCTTATTTCTGAGATTTTTTCATTTCACATTTTTAAACCACAATTGACTGAGGGTAACTGAAAGCATAGAAAATGAAACCATGGATAAGCAGGGACCACTGTGCCCATATTGGGTTTTTGTTTTACAAACTATTCAACAGTTTATAAATCCTTCAGCATAAATAAGAGAAATGGAATATTTTCCCAACTCTGTAGCTTTGAATGTTACAGATTTAGTGGAAAAAATGTTTTTGTCAGCTGGGCGTGATGGCTCACACTTGTAATCTCAAACTTTGGGAGGCTGAGGCAGGTGGATCACCTGAGGTCAGGAGTTCAAGACCAACCTTGCCAATATGGTGAAACACCGTCTCTGCTAAAAATACAAAAATTAGCTGGGTGTGGTGGCAGGCTCCTGTAAGTCCAGCTACTCGGGAGGCTGAGGCAGGAGAATCACTTGAACCCAGGAGGCAGAGGTTGAAGTGAGCCCAGATTGCATCACTGCACTCCAGCCTGGGAGACAGAATAAGACTCTGTCTCAAAAAAAAAAAAAAGTTTTTGTCTCTCTTGATGTCACAGAAACTCTGCCCACCTAGATGCTAATTACCTTGGAGTGTAATTAATTATCATCACCTGTAGCTACATAAGTAAAACAACCAAGTGAAGGTTCTATGAAAGGATACCCTAACTGAGTCTTCCCATAGACTGGGAACTAGGATAGCCTTTTTCTATTACTCCTAGTGATTTAGAGATCCTTCTCTTCCACATCCTTTTCTCCTAATAAGCCATTAAAGGTCCTTGAGACATCCATCAAAGAATCCTAAAACTTTACTCCATGGAAAAAACAAAGAGTTTTCTAAATTTCTCTGAACAACATCTCACTCTATTCCCAACCAAACTAGATTTGATTAGTTTGCAGACAGACAGTAAGTTTCGATGCTCATTATTTTTTTAAATCTCAGCAAAACAATAGAAAATTATTAATGCTCTTAAAGAACAAATTTTCAATGACCGCTCACTTACAAGAAAGTTGTCTAATACTGGATAACAGAATCACTGGCTCATGTAGAACTGCCTCATCCTAAAATAGTCAGACACTGCATTATAGTATTTGTGCTATGGGCTCATATGCAGTCACATATAACATATATTTGGCATGGCATGAGTAGTTGCTGAAGGTAAAAACAAATAAATTTATATTAATTGTCATTTTTAGTTAAAACTATGCACTATAAAGAATGGTGGAAGCAAAAGCTTAATAATAATGAAGGGTGAGAGGATTAAGATTTCTACCTCAATGACAACACAGTAGTGTTATTGGTGCAAAGGTGAACTAAATGGTAGATAATGTGTTAATAATAAAGCATCAAATTTGAGCTTCATTTGCCTTTTAAAACCTAAGTTACCTCTACTTACAATTAGCATCCAAAAAAGCAAAATACTTAGAAACAAATTTAATTAAAGAGGTAAAAGACTTATACACTGAAAACTATAAAACATTGCTGAAAGAAATTCAAGAAGACCTAAATATATGTAGACATCCATGTTCATGGATTAAAAGACTTAAGATGATGATACTGCTCGAAGTGTTCTACAGATTCAATTCAATCTCTATTAAAATCCCACTGTTTATTTTTGCAGAAATGGAAAAGCCAGTTCTCAAATTCATAAATTCATAAAGAATTACAAGGAACCCAGAATAGCCAAAACAATCTTGAAAATGAAAAACAAAATAGAAAACAATTTTAAAACTTACTACATGTTACAGTGATAAAAAGAGTATGGTACTGGTATAAAGACAGACATATAGCCCACTAAGAATTGAGACCACAGAAATAAACCCATAAATAAATAAATAAACCCATAAACCTAATTGATTTTTAATAAGGATGCCAAGACCATTTAATGGGGAAGACTGTCTTTTCAACAAGTAGAGCTGTATAACTGCATATCCACAAAAGGTATTAATGATCTACCTGTAAGTGATAAAAACCAAAAAGCCCTTAGGAGAAAACATAGCAGTGAATTTTCATAACCTGAGATTTGGCAATGCATTCTTAAATGTAGCACCAAAAGCAAGCACAACAAAAAATAGATAAGTTGGACTTCATCAAAACTAAAAACTTTTGTTTACCAAGGCACATTAGCAAAAAAGTGAAAAGACAATCTACAGAATGGGAGAAAATATGTGTAAACATCTGATAAGGGTCTAGTATCCAGAACGTATAAAGAACTCTTACAACTCAGCAGAAAAGAAGTATCCCAATTAGAAAATGGGCAAAGAATTTGGACAAATACCTTGCAATGATACGCAAGTACCCAAAAACACATGAGAAGATACTCAACATCATTAACCATTAGGGAAATGTAAATCAAAACCTCAATGAGATACCATTTCAAATGTACTAGAATGACTATAATAACAAAAAAAAAAAAAAGGAAGAAAGAAAAATTGAAATTAACAAGAGTTGGTGAGGACAAGAAGAAAT
Organism: Piliocolobus tephrosceles; assembly: GCF_002776525.5. Taxonomy (NCBI): domain Eukaryota; kingdom Metazoa; phylum Chordata; class Mammalia; order Primates; family Cercopithecidae; genus Piliocolobus; species Piliocolobus tephrosceles. Next base: position 98,174,560 of record NC_045448.1, read on the forward strand.
TGAAACCTTTAGACATGAAATGCAAAATGGTACAGTTGCTATGGAAAACAGTCTGGCAGTTTCCCAAGAAGTAAATAATAGAATTACCATATAGCCCAGCAATTCCACTCCTACATATATACTCCTGAAAATGAAAACAGATACTAAAAAAATACTTGTACATGGATGTTCATTGTAACACTATTCACAAAAGCCAAAAGGTAGAAACAACCCTAGATCTATTAAACATGAATGAATAAACGAAATATGACATACACATAAATGAAATGTTATTCATCTGTAAAAATAAATGAAGTACTGATACACCTTACAATATGCACGAACTTCAAAAACACTATACTATGTAAAAGAAGCCAGACACAAGAGGTCACATATTGTGTGATTTCATTTTTTATAAAATATCCAGAGTAGGGAAATCTATGGAGACTGAAAGAAGGATGATGTTTGCCGAGGCTTGGGAAAAGGTAAGAATAACAAGTAATTGTTTAACGGGGTTTTCTTTTGGGGCACTTGCATTAGTCCGTTTTCACACTGCTATAAAGATACTATCTGAGACTGGGTCATTTATAAACAAAAGAGATCTAATTGACTCACAGTTACGCATGGCTGGGGAGGCCTCAGGAGACTTACAATCATGGTGGAAGGTGAAGGGAAACAGGCACCTTCTTCACAAGGCAGCAGGAGAGAGAGAGTGAGATAGAGAGTGCCACATTTAAAGTGCCACATTTAAAACCATCAGCTCTTTCATCAGCTCTCTGATAGTGAGAACTCCCTCACTGTCAGGAGAACAGCATGGGGGAAACCACCCCCTATGATCCAATCACCTCCTACCAGGTCCCTCCCCTGACATGTGGGGATTACCATTCAAGATGAGATTTGGGTGGGGACACAGAGCCAAACCATATCAGCAATGAAAATGTTTTGGAACTTAAAATAGGTTGTAATTTTACAATATTGTGAATGTACTAAATACCACTGAATTGTGCACTTTAAATAGTTAATTTTATGTGAATTTCCCTTCGGTTTGTTTTTTAAACCAAAAAATAATGGGTTAAAACGAGCTTAAGTATTTTCCAAAATTGTATCCCTCTCAATCACTTGAATTTAGGTAGAAGTTTTTGAGTTGCAGAGTGAATCAAAGGCTGGAAGTTTTGGGTCACCCAAGGGAATATATCACACGGTAGTCTGTCATTTGTCGTGTATGTGGTTAAAAAGGACAAAATACTTGGCCAGGAATGTAGGGTCAACTCTAATATCCCAGGTCCTGATGATATGTGATGATGGTTTTTTCCTCTGGGATGAGGGTTAATTATCAGATTTGCTTACATAATCAAGAAATTCTTCAATACAAAGGTTTTTAGTAAAGTGGCAACATTATTAAAATTTCTATGTCTCTATATGCTCATAGGAAAACACCAATGTGTTGAAAATTTTCTTCTTTAATCCTCAAGTTTTAGGGTTTTGCCTCTTAAATATATTTCCTCTTAATCGCATTTAATATCCCTAAACACAAAATGGAATGATGCTAATTCAGTCATTCTATAACATCAATACATCATATAGACCTGAATAAAGGATGTCCCTCATTGTTTAGGTGCATTTTGAATTCCCTATCTGTCTGGTGCAAGGAAATGAAGGGGTAATAAAATCAGAGTGTGCATGGAAGCATTTGATCAAACTCCAGGAGCTGCTGCTGGGGCTTGGAGTGGGTGTGTTTCTAAGTGGACCACATAAGGTTGTGGCATCGTTTTGGATAAACACTGAAAATATCTAACGCGTAATCTATTCAGGATGATGGCACATTACAGGGAAACTATAATGGGTGTGAAGAATTCATAGGCGTCTGCCACGCACAATTTAACTAAACAATTTGCCAGTCCTGTCTTTTAGAGTGGCATTTTTAACACCTTCATAAAGCAACCACATAAAAGAAAGAACAATCTACATCTATTCAAAAAGACAGCCAGCTTTCCTAATAGAAACACAGCAAGAAACATAGATTCCACAAGTTAATATGAGGCAAAGCCACACGGGAGTCCCTGGCGTCATTAAGACAATTAAGTCACTAAATGACGTGGAGAATCAGTTGAATTCCTTAGTCAAGAAAGAAATAAAAATTATTCACTTAATACAGGTTTGCTTATTTATAGTACCACAGGAGTCATTTTTTTTGTTTTCTTCCTTTACGTTTTCCTCTGAATTGGAGAGCCCCGTACTTATGTACAGTTTCAATATAACAGATGATACAGATCAAGCCTTAATGTCCAGTCAGCAGGAAAAAGAAGAGAGAAAGATCTTCACTAATAAAGTTACCAAGACTCTGACAAGCTGTTCCCCAAGGATTTAAATTCCCACAGACGACCAGCTCCAAATCCCAGAGAAATTTTACAAAATGAGCATAAATAGGAAGGCTTCATTGAACAAGACTGCTCTTTCTAAAATGAGAAAAAACTTATTTTTATGTGAAGAATCATTTCAAAAGAGAATCTATAGGTGAGAGTCGTGTTCTCAAAAGCTGAGGTAAGCAGAATTACTTACTGTTGCCTAAAATGAAACTCAGCTGACATCATCATCCTTATCCTTTTAGATATAATGAGAATATTTTTAGAAACCACATTTCTATATATTACTGAACAAAATTTGAGGGGCCTCAGAACCTGGTAAGTGATCATCTTTCAATGGTAATCCTGCAGAGACCCAAAAGGAAAAGCGATCTTAGAGGAAGGCTGCTGTCCTTTGTGTGGCTTACCCGGAAGGGAACTCTCCGGGTGGATTTGAGGAATATCAAGGCCATCCCTTTTTGTTGCCTGATTCTCTGAACCTTTCTAACTCTGGGGGAATAAGCGGCTGGAGGTGCAGAGGGAGAGATATGTAAGACAATTTCCCATTCCGAATGGGTACCATAGGTGCCCCTATTCTCTCATTTCACCAAATGATTGTGAAATAAGGGTCAATTGTGGGATTCATACGTCCTTTCCTCAGTACATTCTAGATTTTCATTAGCTCTTCGTGTTAATTCAGAGAACTCAGACATCCCAAGCAGAGGGCTGGAGGGTGGCAGGGTCCTCTCTTCTGAAGAAAATCTTTCAGCTGGAGATATTGAGGTGCTGTTCTGGGGCCCTGAGCAGAGTGACTACCTGAAACGTCCAAACAGGCTTGGAGAGGTCTCTTCTGAAGCTCAGCCTCTGTCAACCCCTCATCCCTAACCCACCTCTCCTCTACTAGGTCCTTGACTTCATACGCAGTATAAACTCAGTGTTGAAGCATCATGGGGCACCATCTGCTACTAAGTAGGGAAAGAAAAGTGAGTCCAGACAGGGTAGAAGGTGAGTCAGTGAAGGCTTCGATCAGAAAATAGTCACTCCAGGTGCTTCAAACAAGGAATTAAATTCTGCAAGTCAGGAACAAGATAGTGGAAGAGCTGAAAGACTAAACAAACAAACAGGCATAGTAAGGTCAACCAGAGGTTCATCCCTCCTGCAGCTGCAGGGACAAAGGGATGAGGTGGTCACCCACCCGAAGGTGGAACTGCAGCAGGCCAGTCTGGTGGGGGCTGAGCCCACATAGGGGACAGCATGCCTAGGGGATCCTGGGTCCACCAGGGGACTTGACCAGAAACGCCACATGGCAGAGTGAGAGCTTCCCCCATCTCCTTGCCTCCAATTTTTAGCACATGCCTCCCGTTGGCAAAACCTAACTGAAAGACAAAGGCAAGGAGACATGGAGAATATTGTTCCCTGAGATACAGAGCAGACCGGAGAGAGCACAGCGTGGACCAAGAACCATCACTCTGGCATCTGATGCGGAATTTGGGCTCAATGAGTTTGCAGTCAGTGTAGTGAAGATAAAGATGTGTATCCATGTCACAGTTCACCTTCAGTAGTCCCTGTTGCTTACAGAAACTATGGTAAATAAGTGACCTTTTGTATGCTAATTTTGACCAATTAGCTGTGGTTGCCTAGAGCTATGTGTTTCAAAGGATTTTGAGGCTAAAATCAGACTCAGCAGGAAATGGTGCTGTGACCACTTAATGTTGTTTGTCCTGAATGTAAGAAGGATGTGGCGGCATATGTACACTGTACTGTTCCTGTAAGTTGTACTTTCAGTCAATACTAGACACGTGTAGCCCACCATACATACCATGTGATAGCTCACCTCCTTGCCTGTATACCTGCCTTTCCTCCCTGTTATATATAGAAAATGCTTATCCAGTTTTTAAGACTCAGGCCAGTAAGTTCTCCACTATCTATTCTCCTTCCCTTCCCTAAATGGGATGAAGCACCACGAATCCATCTTCACATTCTGCTGTATGCCTGTCTCTCTCATTGTATTTCCCACACTCAGTGTACTTCCCACATTCTGTCATGTGCCTGTCTCTATCTACTTTCCACATTACATTGCAGTTATTTCCTTATGTGACTGTTGCCTGTCTCTCTCATTGTATTTCCTACACTCAGTGCACTTCCCACATTCTGTCATGTGCCTGTCTCTATCTACTTTCCACATTACATTGCAGTTATTTCCTTATGTGACTGTCTCCTTAACAGACAACGAGTTCTCTGGAGACAGAGACTTTACCTCATCTAGCTCAAAATCCCTGGCATTTGGCCTTGTGAGTGTCCAACACTTAGTAGGTAATCAATACGTATTTGTTGAAATACCAAGTCATTAAAGTGGGGATGATATTCAGATAACTATGGTTGCACTGCAAGAGACAGGCACTCCTGCCAAAAGGTAGGCTGGGAAAGATGGTCAGAGGTGGAGCCCAGCCTCACAGGGAGGTAAGGTTTGGTTTGCGAGAGGATTCCATATTTAGGGGGGACTGAGATGTTAACCAAGAGTTAGGTAGAGTTCATCGGTATTACCAGGAAACCATGGCCATAGCTTAATAGTATGTGGGAAGAGGGGCTTATTGGGTTAAGGGAACACTCACTGGCATGTGAAAGGGTCTTGACCCAAGAGGACATGAGTAAGGCAACATGGTAAAAGTTTGTGACTGCACCAGGACTCAGTGCACAGGTGTGGTGACAGGTGCCCAGGCACCTGCTGCTTAGATTATGTAGCCCAAAAGTTTCTCTTCAGACTGCTCACCCGCATTTCTTTCAGGTGGCAGAGCCCACCTGTGGCCCTGCTCTTCTAAGGGTTGTTTCTGGACAACTTGCTCCTTCTTTTCATCCCCAGGCCCAATACTGATCTATTTATTTGTCATTTGCTTTATTCTCTGGAAAACTGTAGTCCCTTTCTGTTTGAGTTATTAGGTCCATCTCCTTGGCTTTCAGATAAATGATTGTCCCATAATCATGTAAACCTTGAACATGAGCCATCAACTGGACCCCTGCAACAGAAGACCCCTGACTAGCACTGCCAGTGTTGTGGGCATAAAACATGCCACCTGGTCCCACTCATCATCAGCCCATCTGATTTCCCAACCTGGATTTCTTTCTTCTCCCCTACCTTCCCTTCACCTCCCTTTCTCTCCATTTCCCTTTCATTTACTTTTTCAAAACCAAAATTCTAAAAGAAAGGACTTCTCAACACCATGCCTAGATACAATCCCCAAGGAGGACCTCCAAAACCTCCCCCCAGGTTGAGTAGCAGCCACCAACCCCCCACATTTCCCTGCCCCTCAACATTTCCCTTCGTTCCCCCATCACACAGCTTCATACGGGCCAGGGCTTTGGGGGACACTAGTAGACAAACCTGTAACAGGAGTCCATGTCCTTCCCCTCAGATCACCTACCTACTTTAAATTCTATATATGCATTTCCCCCATGTGCCCCTTTTAACCAGCAGACATTGGGGCATATTTCTGTGTTTGAATGTTTGTCTCAGGGATCCCCTGAATTCTTATCTTGGCATATGAAGAAATGGTTCCATTGATTTAGTTGAGGGCCCTGCAATCAGATTATTGTAAAATGCTTCAGAAGCAATAGGGAATTTTTCACTTTATTTTTATTTACGTGATCAACAGAAGTTTCTAAAGATTTTCCTAGATTTACTTTTGATTGCTATTGTAAACTCTCAATCTTCACAATTTCTGGTTTCTCGTAACTGTGAAAGAGTGAGTTGATGTGATTAGTGTACCTTCTTGAGTATATGCTTAAGCTATCTAATGCACAATGTCCCCTCACAATCCCCTTACACCAGCAAACAACCTGCCATGGCAGGTGGTGGTGGTCTTCCCTTTGTCTCCACTGTGTAGACATGTTAACCCACTATCTTCAGGCTTCTAGTCATGCAGAGAAGAAGCCTGGTGTCAACTTAAGGCCATTTGCCTTCTAAGTTATTTTCCTTAGATCTTGGTTTTTAAAGGTTTACTTTTTTCTTCTGGGAATTCAACATTTCCAAAGAAATTAAATCCATCTGGCACTTGAAAGTCCTTTTCATTACCAGATCCAAATCTTTCTTTTGGTTAGATGTTCTAGCCAGGACCTTCCAGGAATTTGCCTTTTTGTGTATGATTTTCATGTCTTGGTATTTTGGCTCTAGGTTTTGATATTTTAATTCAACTTAATCACTTAGGTAATTAATTTGGTTCTCAAGAATGAGTACCCTCTCTTTCATTTTTATCAAATTATTATTATTGGCTAATTTTTGTATTTTTAGTAGACATGGGATTTCACCATGTTGGCCAGGCTGGTCCCGAACTCCTGATCACAGGTGATCAGCCCGCATCAGCCTCCCAAAGTGCTAGGATTATAGGTGTGAGCCATCACCACCCCTGGCCCAAATTAATTTTTTTTTTTTTTTTTTTGAGATGGAGTTTCGCTCTTGTTGCCCAGGCTGGAGTGCAGTGGTGCAATCTCGGCTCACCACAACCTCCATCTCCTGGATTCAAGTGATTCTCCTGCCTCAGCCTCCAGAGTAGCTAGGATTACAGGAATGCGCCACCACGCCCTGCTAATTTTGTACTTTTAGTAGAGACGGGGTTTCTCCATGTTGGTCAGGCTGGTCTCAAACTCCCTACCTCAGGTTATCTGCTAGCCTTGGCAGTCCGCAACCTTTTTGGCACCAGGAACCAGCATTGTGGAAGACCTGGGGAGGGGGTGGTTTTGGGATGAAGCTGTTCAACCTCAGATCGTCAGGCATTAGTTAGATTCTCATAAGGAGTGAGCAACCTAGATCCCTCCCATGTGCAGTTCACAACAGGATTTGCACTCCTATAAGAATGTAAGGCTGCCCATGATCTGACAGGAGGTGGAGTTCAGGTGGTAATGCTCACTCGCCAGCCGCTCACCTCCTGCTGTGCTGCCAGGTTCCTAATAGGCCACAGACTGGTACCAGGCTGGGGACCCCTGCTTTAAAAGATCATGTGTCTTAACTCCAGAAAGCCTGTCTTTATCTAAATGAATTCCCTTAATTGCCCCTATTACTTTTTGTTGTTTTATTGTTAAAGTCATTACTGATTTTTGTCTGCTCCTTAATTTCAATAGCAGCCCCTATTCTAGGTATTTTGCTTTGTCTTCTCCCTTCTGGTAGCCAGGTCTGCATAGGTGAGGTTTGGCTTTGTTTCTGGTTTGCCTGCTTTCAGCTCTGTGAATCCTGTGTCAGAAAGTGCTCATTGCCTTCCAGTGACCTTCTCTGCTTCTTTCTTACCAAAAGAACATTTTGTTGTACCAAATCTCCCAGCCTGCCTTCAGGTAGCAAGAGCACAGTCTTAGCCAATGGGACATAAGTAGAAGTTGCTACGAGATGGTCAGCATCAGCTGACACATGCTGGTTGGCCTTCTCTTCTTCTGACTAGGTTCAGGAACTTGATGCTGAAGCTAGAGAAGTCATCTTGAAAACCACAAGGTAATAAGCACGCTGTCTGCTAATTGCAGTTGCACAGAAGAACAGAAAGAGCCCAAGTCTCTGACAGCATCATGGACCTGCTATGCCAACCTCGAAATGCCTAGCTCTGGACTACCTGTTACAGTGAAAAAAAATAAAATCCCTAATTTATTTAAGCCACTCTATTAATAGCTGCATTTTCTATTATTTCTAGCTGGATGCAATCCCTAACCAGTACAGTCTCCGCTGTTGCTACCTCTTGGAAACCCAGCCGGTGTTAGGGAGGCAGGGTGATTTCCACCACTCTGAACTGGCAACAAGCCAGCCCACAGCAACATGTTGCCCCATGTCATGGGCTGAGTAGAGGATATGGGGGCCCAGTTCTCCTGAACTGTTAAATACCAGCCCCTACCAGCCTGAGAGACAAACCATGTATTAGTCAGCTTGAATAGCCGTAACAAAATACCACGGGTCACTGTCTTAAAGAACAGACACAGATTTCATCACAGCCCTGGAGGTGGGAAGTCTGGGCTCAGGGTGATGGCGTGCCCAGGTTCTGGTGAGGGCCTCTTCCTCGCTCCCGGATCTTCTCACTGAGTTCTCAAATTGTGGAGCGAGAACTCTGGTGTCTCTTCCATTTCTTTTAAAGGCACCAGGTCTGTGGGAGCAGGGCTCCATCCTTATTACCTCATTTCACCTCAGTCACCTCCTTAAAGATCCTGTATTCAACACATTCCATGGGTGTTTAGGGAGGACGAAATATGAGTTTTGGGAAGATACAACCCTGTCCACAGCAGACAGCACCTCAGCCCTCCAATGCTGCTCCCTACAAATGTGCTGGTGCCAGCAAGTCCTGGCAGATACTGCCAGGGCCACACACTCATGGTGGTGGGAGATGGCCAGTTCCACTGCCCCCCATTATTTCCAGCTTCTTGTGGAGAGCCACTCTTCTTGGACTGAAGCTCTTCAATCGCCCCTCCAGGTCTCTGGGCCCCTCAGAGATAGAGCAGATCCCACCTTCGCACCTTGTCCAGGGGTCCATAGCTGAAGCCCTGGCCCCCAAGTCTACTTTATTGTGCACCCGTGCCAATCCCAGGCAAGGACTCCAAATACTTCTGCACATTGCATCTTGGTATCAGAGTCGCCAAGCACTGTATGGAGTGATGCTTTCACTTACATAGGGAAGAGACAAGCTTCAGTAGTGTGTGTTAGTTCCCTGTAACTAGTGAGTCTCTCCAGGCAGCCCATGCAGAGACGTGACTACACACATCCTGTTCATCCCTCAGCAGAAGGACCCCATCCCCTTCTTGTGGAGGACAGATACAGCAGTGAGGTTGACCAGATGCTGTGTGAGGCACACACTTCAGCACAGCAAAGGGGAATGTATTAAGCTTGCAATGGGGAAAGATATCCCCACAAAGGCAATTAGTCTGGCACAGGCTGTGTGGGCTCATTGTCTCTGGGAAAGGCACGGTTCCAGGCACAAGGGTCATTTTTACGTGGCCAAAAAGAAGTTGACAAGACACCTTGCATTGGACGGCCTTTCCCAGTTGTGCTGTGCCAGGGGATTTAGAGAGGGACTAGATATGGGGAATGAACATTCAGGCCACCAACATATCTAGGACAGGGCGGTCCCCAACCGTTTAGCCATTTCTGCTGTCTAGGATCACTCATAACACAATTGCTAACTAGATCTCATTTGGAAAACTTCTCTGTATTGAAAAATCCCAAATGACTTAAGATTCTCCTGCCTCACATAGATGGAGCAGGCCCATTCTTATTAAATGGACAGGTTCTTTCAGAGAAGGAATGAAATGGAGCTGCTCACAGCCTTTTCAATGTTCTTCCAAGCATAAATTATCCGCTCCCACTATCTCTAACATCTGAGTGAAATGCACTCTGGGAAAATGAAATAGCAACAGGCAAAACATGATATCCCAAACCATCTACCAAATACCTGGGAAATGGAAATGGAAAAAGGATTTGTTTATAGGGTCTATGGTTTAAAAAATTCATGCAATTCCCTCCTTTCCTTCTTCTGTTTCTGAAGCCTTTTCGTCCCTTCATCATTCAATAAGGAAAGGCTGAATAACAGCAGTTTTATCTTGAGAGCTTATAAATTGGAAATGGATTTTAAGTAATGCAGCAAAATCCTGTACCACAAAAATCAATAAACTCCATGGACTGTGTTATGAGGGATTTGACCTATTTAAGGAAAGCATTAAGGATTAATAAAGTAGAGTAGCAAGTCCTGGAGTGCAGCGTGTTTCTGTCTTGCCTTCCCTCCATCTGCCTGTACTTGTCGGGGTAGAAGGGACTCAAGCCATCAGACCTGCACGTGCTGAATGGAGCAGCTTGTTGGCACTTACTAGTCCCTGCTCCAAGGCCAGCCTTTCCACCCTATTTGTTCATATTGTGCTGTCCCACCTAAGCAGCCCTCTCTCCAAAGCCCCTCTTGTCCATGCCACCTCATGCTTCTATGAGCAGCTCACCATCATCAATCTTCACTGTGCATAAATCTTTCTCAGTGAATGAGGCTGAGCATACTCCTGTCCTGTGTGTCCTCCTCTGCCACCACAGACTCCTTGAGGGCAGAGACCACATCACAGCTGCAGCACATGGCACTGGGAACAACCCTGAATTAATTATTTTAATTCAGCACAATTAGCTGAAACAAGCACGTGGCCCTCTTCCCACCTCCAAGTTTTGGCTCATTATGTTTTATCATCTACTAGGCTTTTCCCTGTTCTTCTCTCTGGCTGTGCAGCTACTACCTCCCTGGTCCCACTTCCTCCATGAAGCCTTCTATGATTATCCTTTATTGACTTATTTTCCCCTCTAAAATCCCATAGCACCCTTTACAGGGCTTGGCTCTCAGTGCAAAATTCCTTGCTTTGCCTACTTGTGTGTTTGCCTTTTCTCTCCAATTATAGTTTAAGGTCCCTGAACAGAAGTCTGTATTACTGAGTGATTAAATATGGGTTTCATGGGTAAGAGGTCTGTTTTACCCAAGCAATAATTCCTGCATCACTTGGGCCATTGCCCAAGCCCTGGCACACAGCCACTCTCCTTGGCCACCCTACCCTAGTCCCCAGCCATTCAGCTACTGTGCACCAAGACTTAGCTGTGAATTCCTCCAGCCTATTCCACCCCTGGCTGGTAATGTCTGTATTCGCTAGTTTGAGATGAGAGTAAGGTTGAATGTGGGGAATTTGTTTCAGCATTCCGAGTTCTAGTACTAGATGCCAAACTTCTCTGGGCCAGATTGACAAAGGCTGAGAATGACAGTGAAACCAGTGACCCAAGCAGCAAGCTAGGTCATAGGCATCATTAAGACAAACCACCATTATTTTGTAGTTGAAGGAACTGAGATCCTTCCCAAGGAATTAACCTCTCTGAAAGGGCTCTTAATCTGGAGTCTATATGACCCCTGAAGGGCAGTGGATGGAATTCAAGGATCTATGAACTTGGGTGGTGTCTCAGTTTCCTACTGCTGTTTTTACAAATGACAACAAACTTTATGGCTTAAAAATCACACAAATGTTTGTCCTTCCAGTCCTGGCAGTCAGAAGCCTGATATCAAGGTGTGGGCAGCACTGCATCCTTCTGGGGGATCCATGGGGGAAGCCACTTCTTTGCTTGTTTCCAGCTTCTGTAGACCACTGGCATTCCTTGGCTTGTGGCTGCAACACTCCAACCTCTGCTTCCATCATGACATCTCTTTCTCTAACTCTAATGCTCTTCTTTACCTCTTATAAGGACGCTTATGACTACATTAGGTCCAGAATTATCCCCCATCTCAAGATCTTTAACTTAACTACATTGGTCCACTTCCCTTTGCCATGTAAGGTAATGAAATAGAATCATAAGTTTCCATGATTAGGAACGGACATCTTTGAGGGGCTATTATGTTGCCTGCAACAGGTGGAGAAATTGCATCTTTATCTTCACTAATGGCAACTGAAATTTGATATTTCCTATTATTATGGATGTGGGCAATCATTGTAGTACTAGCAATACTATTGTTGCAGACATTTTACAATATCAATTATGTTCACCCCTGCTTCAAAATTACTGTAGTTATCAGACTTGCCACTGAATCCTGATATTTGTTGTGTCAATAAAAATGCACATATTATGTCACAATTTTAAAAAAATACTTTGTCAGTGGATGTCCAGTTTCCTTTGTATCTTAGGTGAGGTTTTTCAGACAAAAGACTCTGAGATGTGCAAGTGTTTTATGAAGGCAGAGCTTCCAAGAGAAATGGGAGAAGGAGTGGGGAAGGAGAGGGAAGGAAAGAGGACGGCAAGGTTCGGACTTCCCATGAGGTCTCAGCTTCAGCCTGGTTCCACTGGGAGCTCTGGAGTAAATATTAGAACTCAGAGTATGTTTCAACCAGAGGTAACAGAACTGGAGTTTCGAACTCTGGTCACAGTCAGTCATTAGCTTAGGGAGCTCAGAACCCATAAACTCACAGTCACTGCTAGATTTCTGTCTGTGGGTAAAGAGCTCCCCCCGGCCAAGAGCAATCCTCAGAAGAAACTCACAGGTCTGTGTCAGGACACAGCCCACACAAAATCTGGGCAATGAGCACAAAGAAATGTACAAGGACTCCAAGTGGATTTGTGAAGAGCACCAACAGCGCCTGCTATACTTTATGATTCTATGTATTTCATTTTATGCATTTTAAAATATTTTGAGGAGGGGTTCATCATCCTCACAGAATTGCCACAGAAGTTAAGTACAAAAAAAGCTCATGGTACAAAAAGTTAAGATCTTCTATTCTAGGGTCTACTATCATAAGCGGATCATAAGTGGCTTCTTAAATGGCTGGGAGTTTCCATTCCCCAAATGTAGATGCAGAGGATAGATTCCAGCAGGGTAATTCTAACCATCAGCATCCCTCCCCACATAAGTTATCACGTGTATTTATTTCAGCACAATCACACCAGGTCTGTATTTGCCACATCTGTTTAAGGACATATTGATATGAACTCAATCTGTGAATACTAATGTGTTTCTATATATATACATATAATATTATTATCTATATATAATATAGATATTACATATATCAGTGACTATGACTATGAATTTTTTTATTTAAAAAGTGCCTTTAAGAGATAGAATTTCACAAGGTTAATTTAAAACCTAATGTGCCATTGAGATTACAATGGAAAAAAGCAAAGGCTGCCAGGCTTATGGCATTAGGTGTGCACGCCAACTTACTTAAAGCACACTCAGTTAGAACAGTCATGTAACTACAGAGAAAGGGTTCAGGAGAGAACAACAGAAACCCAGGCCAAGAAACTAGTAGAGAAAAGATAGCTTCTATTTAAAGACATTCATGGAATTAATTCATCTATGTATATGAAGAATTATTATCCTAAAGCATATTTATCCTTAAAAAATATTTCTTTTAGGTTAAAATATTCTTACATTTTTATTGAAATTCCAAATTAAAAGGCAAGCATGTGAGAACCACAATTGTTTATTTAAGTTCATTAAAAAAGTAATGACAACATTTTTCAGTTCAAATGAAATAATAAATTTTATAAGGGAGAATGAACGTGAATAATCAGGATTACCAGAATATTCTGATTTGGGAGTTTTATAAAGAATAAAAAGAGATCGAGACCATCCTGGCTAAAATGGTGAAACCCTGTCTCTACTAAAAAATACAAAAAACTAGCCAGGCGAGGTGGTGGCACCTGTAGTCCCAGCTACTCGGGACGCTGAGGCAGGTGAATGGTGTGAACCCGGGAGGCGGAGCTTGCAGTGAACTGAGATCCGGCCACTGCACTCCAGCCTGGGCTACCGAACGAGACTCCGTCTCAAAAAATAATAATAAAATAAAATAAAAAAAATAAAAAATATGTACAGGTACTCGCCAGTCCCACAGGCACAAGAGCAGGAAACATCATTGTTTCCCTAGATTGGCTTTGTGTTTCATGGTGCTCATGTTCCTCTCAATGAAGAGTTAATTTAGAAGCCGAGTGTGTAATTTATGAAAGAAAGCCTCTTCCCAATAATATAATGGAGGGAAGAAAGAAATGAAGTACACAGACACACACACATGCACAGCACATGCACACACTCACACACAGGCCCA